>NC_083724.1:115942996-116246026 GCF_028564815.1 Eubalaena glacialis
TGAATGGCCAAGGGGTGTGGTTTTAAAAGAAATGAATCCTGTGCATAATTTCTACCAGTGCAGAACTATACAGATGATAAAATAGAATATCTCTTGACATCTAAGGATTTTTGCCTTATTAGAACTGCTGTTTGGCTCTTCCAGATACTTAAATGAAGGCCTCTGTTTTCGTTAAGTGCATGCAAGCATTTTATATTTGTGTTTTCAAAACTGTCCTCACTTGATATGGCTTGTCCACCTGGCCTGCAGTGGAGTGAGGGAGTGGATGGGTTTTGGGGTGGGCTTCTGTCATTTCGGTTGTTTATAGCTGTACTGAAAAAGTCAAACTAAGTGCACCTCTTTGACATATCTTGGGCATTTAATCCTCTCAGCACCTTGTAAGGCTGGTAGGATTACATAATCCCCTTCTCAGAGAGCTCACATGATTTATCACAGGTCCCTCAGCCAGAGATGGTGGAGCTTGAATTTGAGCCCAGGTCTAACTGACCGGAAGTCCACGCTCTTTTTACCATGTCCCCTGACTCTTGGCCTGGTTACAGGAGTCCTGGGAGAGTCTGGTAGAGTCAGAAATGCCTTTCAGCTGGATCCATGCACAAAAGCATGATTTCCAGCCAAGCCAATTTAGCAAATTGATTTGTGAATTTCTATGCATTCCCAGAGTGCTCTGAAGGACTCTTGAGACACAGCTTTTGCCGGGAAAATACTGCTTGGAGTGACGTCTCCTACTATTTATCGTTTTCCCCCATTTGATTTTAGTAGCAGGTATTAATGTGCAGGAGAATGTCTTACATTGACTTGACTGTGAGATCACCAAAGCAACAGTGGCACTTTCTACTTGTCCAGACTCATTCTTCAGCCTGGGAAGTCAGTATTTTATGCCAAAAGAGTATCACCAGTTTCAATTTCATTATCTATTGGTTAATCATTTGAATGTACCTTACAGAATGCTGTCTAAATAGAAACTTTTAAATTTAATCCACTCTGAAAGTGGCCACTGAACCAACGGCCATTAGCATTGAGCTTAGGGTGGATGATGTAAGGAAGGGTAGAGTGAGGGTCAAGGGCAGGCTCCGTTCTGAAAAATGTATGAATGTGTTATTATATCAAGTGGCCAGAGAATATACAGACGGCTCCTTAAAAGCTCTTTCTGGCATGTAATCTTCACAGATTATTTTTAAAACAAAAAGACGTTCATTTTTTCAGGTTTTCTTTCATGGCCCAGTCAGTTTTATCCTTGTCTTGTTTTTCTGTGATCACGGTTCTTTAGCCTTTCTGTTGCCCTTGTCTCTCCTCCGCACTTTAGGACAATGGTAATGAGGGTAATAGGCCTGCTGTCCCGGTGGGCTTCTACTCGTCTGTATGTGATGCTCTCTTTCAAGTCAGTGGGAGCCCCTTTTTTACAGGCCGGAGAAGCGGAACCGAACATTTTGCAATTACTGAACGTCTTTGTTCCAGGTGGCTGAGTGCGCTATGTCTGCCATCCCTTTAATCCCACCACAGCCCTGTGAAGTGGGCATCACTGTGCTGTTTTAGAGATGGAGAAACTGAGGCACCCAAAGATGAAAGCAATATGGTCAAGTAGAGGGACTGCTTTCTCTGGCACGAGGACATCCACGTGACACTTGCCAGCATGCTGTGCCTGACCTAGAAAGGTCCTCTCCGGCTTGCGATAACTTCAGGAAGGTGACATCCTGTTGGCGGAGGGTCCCTCCATCCTCGCAGAGAGCAAGCCTCCGGCCTCTCTGTGGTGGTCGTTCTTAAGCACGGAGCAGCTATTCACTTTATTAAAAGTACTCCATAGTCAGGAAGATTTATCATTTCCAAATAAAATAGACATTTATTAATTGAGGAGAGTGCCGAGAAGTCAGGGGTTGGGGGCTCCAGTCTTAATTGGTGAAGATTTTTAGTACAGTTTGAAAAAATGAAATACAGTTTTTTAAACTTTCGAGTTCAGTACTTGACCATAACACTTATCATCCAAACTAGGATACTTTTGAGAGTGAAAAGGGTGCTGGTAAAAATTATGTTAAAATAATGAGGTACACACCCGGAGGACTTCAGGCACATGGGATATATAATGTTGCCCTCTAATGAGAGTGTATATTATAAGACATTGTGTCAAGAATAATAAATACACATTGAGTAAAGTTGAAATTGAAAAATAATGAACTTAGAGATATAAAATGAAATAAACAAATGAAAAAATTCCAATGCAGTAGACTTACATTATGTACCGTATAGCATCAACACCAGTAGTTACACAACTTCCAGGATTTTACTCAGTAAATATTGTTATACTCTTTCTGAATGACTTGAAATGAACAGTTAATTCATATTTATAAAACCTGGCTGGTAGCATTTCAATAAGAGACGGGGAATTATCTGTTTATACCCTTGCAATTCTAATATTATACTAATACTGTCCAATGATGTAGGGTAATGAACTCTCCATCAGTAGAGGTATTCAAATGAGAGATCGTTCCTACCCAGTTGGGAAGTGGAAGTAAATAGCCTTTAAGATCCTTTCTTCTCAGTTAATGAGAATTTTCTCTGTTTCAGAGTGTTAGACCTCTCAGTTAATGAGAATTTTCTCTGTTTCAGAGTGTTAGACCTCTTTGGAAAAATTACTCCTAACTCTAAATTCTTTGATCGTATCATTTAGAAACCCATATCCAGGCTGTTTGGTGAGAGGTAAAATTCTGCAGTGAGAAACTGTAGTGGTCAGGAATTGATGGATACCAAGCAACCACAGCAGAAGTACCTCTGCGAATTCTTAGGGTCGCTGTAGGTTTTTAAGCTCCTACTAGCCTGATAGCAATGGCTCTGGGAACTCAAACCACTGCAAAACCTGTTCTCTATGTCAGGTTCTCTTGGGCTCTTCAAACAAGAGGGAGCAAAAGACAATCCAAGACATCATGAAAGTGTGCTATGATCTTGTTACACTTCTCTGTTTTTAGCCAGGGGGCCAAGAATTTGCTAGACTCTTTCCTGACTAGCTGTGTGGAAGGACTGATCCCAGAGCAGAGGCCAGTGGCTGTCAGAGGCCCATAGATAGGCCTCACTCTGGGGGACTCACCTTCTGTACCCCAAGGCAGAAGAGATCAGTGTCTGTAAGATGAACCAATCATAAGATATTCCCCCCCCTCCGCCCCCCCACCGCCCCGACTTGAATTAGAGGTGAATTAGAAACAGCCACAGTTACTTTGTCTGCCAGCCAAGAAAACAGCATTGAAAGCAGCAGGCGATACGTCCGACTTCAATGGAAAATATATTGGTGTCTCATTGGCTAGGATCCAACATTATGTTGGTAAATAATCAAATCCCGGTGTGGCATATTTCTCCCTGAACCTTGACTGAAAACTATTGAAGACCATTCTGTGAGCTGTGGAGCTGCAGTCACTTATGCTAGGAAAAAGGCCAGAAAGAATGACTTTGAAATGTGTTTGTAATTAACTAAACAGTCTAAATTCACAAGATCGTTAGAACAGCAGGTTGCTAACTGGCGCGAACTTCTTATGTGAGGAGGCATTTGGGGAAACAAAAATAGACCTTCCTTCCATGGTGATCTGAAGCACCTTTAAGGGACAGCAACGGGTCGTCTGGAGACATGTTGTAGGACACATTTTATTTTATGTACCTCTTTTGCGTGTGTGATGATCACATTTCCTTTTTGAGTATGGAAAGGTCTGGTGATAATATAGGCAAAGGGGAAGAGACTTTCCAGAGCCTGTGTTGAAAATTCCTTTTGGTTTGTGTGGCACTGCACGGGATGGCCCTGGTCCTGCTCGAGAAGGCACAGGCGTGGTGTTGGAGAGGGTGTCCTGGAGTGGAGAGGGTGACAGCGTGGCAGCAGGAGTGCGGGAGGGGATTTCTGTGCCAAGAGAGAGAAACTGCACCCCTAGTAGGAAGGAGTGGGTCAAATAGTGTCTGACAAAGTAACACTTGTCTGGAGATCACGTCTCCATCAACCTCAACTACATGGAATGCTTGTAAGAACCAGAAAGTAAGCATGCCCTGCCCACCAAAAGTTGCGGAGAAGTCCCCAGAGAATTCAGAATTCACTGAGGTCTTTGGAGTCAGACAGATCCTGGTGCGTGACTTTAGACAAGATTCTTGGGCCTTGCTATAAAATGAAATAAGGGAAAATTAAAATATATATAAGAAATGGCAAAATAACATACATTAGAATTAGGTGAATATTAGACCAAAGAAAAATATGAGAAGTAAAATATGCAAAGAGGGCATGCTACAATACTATATAATTGATAAAAATTGGCCACAAATGTGGCTCTGTATTTCCTAGCGGCAACATGAAGATCAGTTGGTTGTATGATTGGTTTCAGTTTTTTAGAATTGTGGTAAAATATACATAACAAAGTTTACCATTTTAACCATTTTTAAGTGCACAGTTCAGTGCACTTAAACAGTGCATTCACATTGTTATGCAACCATCACCACCATCCGTCTCCTGAACTTTGTGTCTTTCCAAACTGAAATTCTACACCTATTGAATAATAACACTCAATTTCCCCTCCCCACAGACCCTGCAGCCACCGTTTGACTTTCCTTCTCTATGAGTTTGACTACTCTAGGTACCTCATATAAGCAGAATCCTACACTATTTGTCCTTTTGTGACTGGCTTATTTCACTTAGCATAATGGCCTCAAGGTTCATCCAAGCTGTGGCATGTGTCAGAATTTCCTTCCTTCTTAAGGCTGAGTAATATTCCATTGAGTGCACATTTAGTTTATCTATTCACCTGTCAACGGACACTTGAGTTGCTTCCACATTTTGGCTGTTGTGAATAATACCGTTATGAACATGAGTGTACAGATATCTCTTTGAGACCCTGCTTTCAGTTCTTTTGGCAAATACATCCCAAAGTGGAATTGCTGGATCGTATGATAATTCCCTGTTTCCTTTTTTGAGGAACCCCTGCATACCATTTTCCACAAAGACTGAACCATTTTAGATTCCCATCAGCAAAGCACAGGGTTCCAATTTCTCCACATTCTTGACAACACTTGTTATTTTTATTTGTTAATAGCCAGCCTAATGGGTGTGAAGTGGTGATTTTCAGTTTTACTTAATGATCCTGAAAATCTACATGATTGGGGGAACCATAAAATTTCTTGATTCTAGAACCAGAAAGAAATTTCTTTCAAGGTACTTATAAGGAGGACACTGTGATGTAAGACAGTCAGCAGTACTGCTGACAGCGCCCTCAGCATGAGCATTGAGAGGAGATTCATGAGCCCTTGGTCACACCACTCTTGTCTTTGGGCTCCTGACATCCACCAGGAACAATCCTGTCCACCTTCCCCCACGGGTGCCACAGTGTGCTTCCCTGGCTTAACCCAGAAAGAAGTTACTTGTATTGTATCTAAAACAATCGAGGGACTAGATAACTTTTAGGGAATTTTCTATCAATATTATTTCTTTCAGTGGAGTTTTAAAAAATATTTATTTTTTCATTCTTTTTTTTTTTTTTACACACACTGTGTTTTATTTTTACAAGAGATAAATAGACTGACACCAAGCATTGTACATGGATGACCACAACAAAAGCAACAATGATTGCAATTACCAAACATGAAACACACTCATACTATGTCATAATATTGACATTCAGTCCAGTAATCCTCCACTGTAACAGCTCCTTTACTTTGCAGTGAAAATTGATTTGTATATTCTTTGCCTCTGAGTCCTTGTGGGATTTTTTCTTTTTTTAAATTCAAACAGAAAGTCACAAAAATTATACTCATCCTCATCAGTTCACTCAGTCCCATGTAATTAATTTTTTTTTCATCTTGATCTTTTGTTAGCACTTTTATGAGCTCATCAGTTTTTCATTAGAGTTCTGAAAATGCTTATTCATTCAGTTCAGCAGTACAGTCAGGTACCAGAAACCTGTACTTGTCAGAGTCTTTTCCATGAATTTCCTGAAGATGAAACCCTTTTATAGGAACATATTTACAAAAGCATCAGAGTACACCCAGAACTGTCTGTAAATGACAAAAGACTTAAAAATGACCACGGTTAAAGATTTGATGAAAGTTCATAATAATGCAGTTGACAAGAAAATTAGTTATTTCTGAGATATACATTTTAAAGTAATAACTAGGATTATGACTTATAACATTATACCAGAACATATAAGATATTTAGAAATTTCATGTAATGTCTGAAACATTTATATTAACATATTTCCATACAAATAACCCAATGAAAGTTTATTAGTCACCAATTTTATACACATCAGTGTATACATGTCAATCCCAATCGCCCAATTCAGCACACCACCATCCCCACCCCACCGCAGTTTTCCCCCCTTGGTGTCCATATGTCTGTTCTCTACATCTGTGTCTCAACTTCTGCCCTGCAAACCGGCTCATCTGTACCATTTTTCTAGGTTCCACATACATGTGTTAATATACGATATTTGTTTTTCTCTTTCTGACTTACTTCACTCTGTATGACAGTCTCTAGATCCATCCACGTCTCAACAAATGACTCAATTTCGTTCCTTTTTATGGCTGAGTAATATTCCATTGTATATATGTACCACAACTTCTTTATCCATTCGTCTGTTGATGGGCATTTAGGTTGCTTCCATGACCTGGCTATTGTAAATAGTGCTGCAATGAACATTCGGGTGCATGTGTCTTTTTGAATTACAGTTTTCTCTGGGTATATGCCCAGTATTGGGATTGCTGGGTCATATGGTAGTTCTATTTTTAGTTTTTTAAGGAACCTCCATATTGTTCTCCATAGTGGCTGTATCAATTTACATTCCCACCAACAGTGCAAGAGGGTTCCCTTTTCTCCACACCCTCTCCAGCATTTGTTGTTTGTAGATTTTCTGATGATGCCCATTCTAACTGGTGTGAGGTGATACCTCATTGTAGTTTTGCTTTGCATTTCTCTAATAATTAGTGATGTTGAGCATCTTTTCATGTGCTTCGTGGCCGTCTGTATGTCTCCTTTGGAGAAATGTCTATTTAGGTCTTCTGCCCATTTTTGAATTGGGGTGTTTGTTTCTTTAATATTGAGCTGAATGAGCTGTTTATATATTTTGGAGATTAATCCTTTGTCCGTTGATTCGTTTGCAAATATTTTCTCCCATTCTGAGGGTTGTCTTTTCGTCTTGTTTATGGTTTCCTTTGCTGTGCAAAAGCTTTGAAGTTTCATTAGGTCCCATTTGTTTATTTTTGTTTTTATTTCCATTACTCTAGGAGGTGGATCAAAAAAGATCTTGCTGTGATTTATGTCAAAGAGTGTTCTTCCTATGTTTTCCTCTAGGAGTTTTATAGTGTCCAGTCTTACATTTAGGTCTCTAATCCATTTTGAGTTTATTTTTGTGTATGGTGTTAGGGAGTATTCTAATTTCATTCTTTTACATGTAGCTGTCCAGTTTTCCCAGCACCACTTATTGAAGAGACTGTCTTTTCTCCATTGTATATCTTTGCCTCCTTTGTCATAGATTAGTTGACCATAGGTGCGTGGGTTTATCTCTGGGCTTTCTATCTTGTTCCATTGATCTATGTTTCTGTTTTTGTGCCAGTACCATATTGTCTTGATTACTGTAGCTTTGTAGTATAGTCTGAAGTCAGGGAGTCTGATTCCTCCAGCTCCGCTTTTTTCCCTCAAGATTGCTTTGGCTATTCGGGGTCTTTTGTGTCTCCATAGAAATTTTAAGATGATTTGTTCTAGCTCCGTAAAAAATGCCATTGGTAATTTGATAGGGATTGCATTGAATCTGTAGATTGCTTTGGGTAGTATAGTCATTTTCACAATGTTGATTCTTCCAATCCAAGAACATGGTATATCTCTCCATCTGTTGGTATCATCTTTAATTTCTTTCATCAGTGTCTTATAGTTTTCTGCATACAGGTCTTTTGTCTCCCTAGGTAGGTTTATTCCTAGGTATTTTATTCTTTTTGTTGCAATGGTAAATGGGAGTGTTTCCATAATTTCTCTTTCAGATTTTTCATCATTAGTGTATAGGAATGCAAGAGATTTCTGTGCATTAATTTTGTATCCTGCAACTTTACCATATTCATTAATTAGCTCTAGCAGTTTTCTGGTGGCAGTTTTAGGATTCTCTATGTATAGTATCATGTCATCTGCAAACAGTGACAGTTTTACTTCTTCTTTTCCAATTTGTATTCCTTTTATTTCTTTTTCTTCTCTGATTGCCATGGCTAGGACTTCCAGAACTATGTTGAATAATAGTGGTGAGAGTGGACATCCTTGTCTTGTTCCTGATCTTAGAGGAAATGCTTTCAGTTTTTCACCATTGAGAATGATGTTTGCTGTGGGTTTGTCATATATGGCCTTTATTATGTTGAGGTAGGTTCCCTCTATGCCCACTTTCTGGAGAGTTTTTATCATAAATGGGTGTTGAATTTTGTCAAAAGCTTTTTCTGCATCTATTGAGATGATCATATGGTTTTTATTCTTCAATTTGTTAATATGGTGTATCACATTGATTGATTTGCGTATATTGAAGAATCCTTGCATCCCTGGGATAAATCCCACTTGATTGTGGTGTATGATCCTTTTAATGTGTTGTTGGATTCTGTGTGCTAGTATTTTGTTGAGGATTTTTGCATCTATATTCATCAGTGATATTGGTCTGTAATTTTCTTTTTTTGTAGTGTCTTTGTCTGGTTTTGGTATCAGGGTGATGGTGGCCTCATAGAATGAGTTTGGGAGTGTTCCTTCCTCTGCAATTTTTTGGAAGAGTTTGAGAAGGATAGGTGTTAGCTCTTCTCTAAATGTTTGATAGAATTCACCTGTGAAGCCATCTGGTCCTGGACTTTTGTTTGTTGGAAGATTTCTAATCACAGTTTCAATTTCATTACTTGTGATTGGTCTGTTCATATTTTCTGCTTCTTCCTGGTTCAGTCTTGGAAGGTTATACCTTTCTAAGAATTTGTCCATTTCTTCCAGGTTGTCCATTTTATTGGCATAAAGTTGCTTGTAGTAGTCTCTTAGGATGCTTTGTATTTCTGCAGTGTCTGTTGTAACTTCTCCTTTTTCATTTCTGATTTTATTGATTTGAGTCCTCTCCCTCTTTTTCTTGATGAGTCTGGCTAATGGCTTATCAATTTTGTTTATCTTCTCAGAGAACCAGCTTTTAGTTTTATTGATCTTTGCTATTGTTTTCTTTGTTTCTATTTCATTTATTTCTGCTCTGATCTTTATGATTTCTTTCCTTCTGCTAACTTTGGGTTTTGTTTGTTCTTCTTTCTCTAGTTTCTTTAGGTGTAAGGTTAGATTGTTTACTTGAGATTTTTCTTGTTTCTTTAGGTAGGCTTGTATAGCTATAAACTTCCCTCTTAGAACTGCTTTTGCTGCATCCCATAGGTTTTGGGTTGTCGTGTTTTCATTGTCATTTGTCTCTAGGTATTTTTTTATTTCCTGTTTGATTTCTTCAGTGATCTCTTGGTTATTTAGTAATGTATTGTTTAGCCTCCATGTGTTTGTGTTTTTTACGTTTTTCCCTCTGTAATTCATTTCTAATCTCATAGCGTTGTGGTCAGAAAAGATGCTTGATATGATTTCAATTTTCTTAAATATTTTTTCATTCTTTATTGTGAAAAATTTCAACCATACATAAACGTAGACTAATATAGTGAAGCCTCACTAACTTAGCTTCAACAGTTATCACTCAGGGCTTATGTGTCTCATCTCTAGTCCCATTCACTCTCTCTTCTTCATCCCAGGTTATTTCAAAGTAAATCTCAGATATCAGATCATTTCATCCAGGAATATTTTGGCACATACCTCTTTTTAAGAGCAGTTTTTAAGAAAACATACCACAACGCCATTATCACACCTAAAAAAATAGTTCCTTAGTATCATCAAATATCCCATGAGTCCATATTTCCACTATTGTCTCATAAATGTTTTTTCAAACCACCTGTTTGAATCAAGGTCCAAATAGAGTCCATACACTGCAATGGGTTGACATAAATAGTCTCTTTTAATCTCTAGGTTCACCTCTCTCTCTCTCTTTTTTTAAAAAATAAATTTATTTATTTATTTATTTTTGGCTGTGTTGGGTCTTCGTTGCTTTCTCTAGTCTTGGCAAGTGGGGACTACTCTTTGTCGCGGTGCGTGGGTTTCTCATTGTGGTGGCTTCTCTTGTTGAGGAGCACGGGCTCTAGGCGCACGGGCTTCAGTAGTTGTGGCACGCGGGCTCAGTAATTGTAGCTTGCGGGCTCTAGAGTGCAGGCTCAGTAGTTGTGGCGCACGGGCTTAGTTGCTCTGCGACATGTGGGATCTTCCCGGACCAGGGCTCGAACCCATGTCCCCTGCATTGGCAGGCGGATTCTTAACCACTGCCCCACCAGGGAAGTGTCTCTCTCTCTCTCTCTCTCTCTCTCTCTCTCTCTCTCTTTATTTTTCCTTATAATTTATTTGTTTAAGAAACTAGATCATTTATTCTGTACTGTCTCCTTCAGTCTGGATTGAATGAACATGCTTGAAAAGCCTCTGTATTTTCTACAAATTGGGAGTTAGAGGCCTGATCAGAATCCTTAGGTGGGGTGTGTAAGCCATCCAAGAGGCATTTAATAACTGGTTCTCTTTCTTTTGGTGAAGTTAGCAGCCCCTAATGATCATTGCCTTGACCTATTGTTTTATTAGAAGCTGCAAGATAGTGACATTTAAATTCTTGCATTTCCCTTTATTTATGAACGGGAATATTTCTAAAAAGAGAAGTTTCTCTTTATCAACTATTTGGTTACCTTGACCTCCAGTTGATTAGGAAAGCAGCTTTGTTTTTTCCTGGGTTTACTGTTTTGCTCCGTGTATCTGAGCATGGGTTAAATGTATATTCATGAGTCAGAAACATATGTAAGTATAGTTGCTTAAGTGATGGAAACCTCTTTAATTTGACTGAATGACCATTTTCACTTGGGCATTTAATCAAATTGTTGAAATTTGTAACCATTTGGTCAAACGTTTGAAAATAGAATCACAGTAGACAGATTGCCTCTACAGATTTGGGCAAAACAAAGAAAAAGGCACATAGTCAGGTGACAGAAGGTTATGTCTCCAGCAAAGCTGGATCTAAGGGTTAGACATCTTCTCTCCTGTTCTTGCCCCAGATCTTGTGACCAGGGGACGTGCTCCTGTGTGCATTCCAGTCTTGAACCCCAGCAGCCCAGGGTGAAAAAGCAACTCCAGAGAGGGCCTGAGGGCTGGGGGCCGGCTTGCTTCTGGATGTGGCATGCTTTCAGAGTATCAAAATGATGAAAATGGCTAAGCAGCCAAGAAATGACAAAGCCTCAGGAATGCGGCCCACTGCAAAGACTTAACAGCTGGGCTCTTTCACCTGGAGCTCTTTCTCATGCTTTTGGCTTAATATTGTGAATGCGTAGGAGGGTAGCAGGAGACATGTTTATCAGAGTGCGTTTTCTCTGCTTTCCAGTTTTCACAGACAGAATAGGTAAAACTATCTGTGGTTCTCATTGCCAAACATTGTGGGATTCAAGAAGGGAAACTATTTACTGGCTCACTTATTTTTTTCTCTCATTTTATTTTCCTTATTTATTACTTCATGCGTTTTGTTTGTTTGTTTGTTTGTTTTTGGTAAGTTGTCTCAAATTCTTCTTTTGGAATGATGCAGTGTATAAATAAAGTAAATAAAAGTAAAGTAATTCCTTTGAATGAAATTTCGTACGTCCAATACAACGTATAGTTTTTTTAAGGAAATCAAAATCAAACAGTGCCAGTTCTGTTTTTGCCAGGGATAACTGGAAATGTTAGTACTGAAACCCTAGGAAATGAGATTCAGTTGAAGTGACATGTTTGATCCATGCTGAGAAACGATCGTTTAGCTTGTCATGCCTTTGGCCAAAATAGTGTGAACAATGATGAAAGACCTGTGAACTTTTCCTAAATTCTTGTGTCTGGAGGGACAGCAAAACACCCGGTGTCCATATACACCAGGAGCTATTCCACAAAACACCTTTCATTTTCCCCTTGTGTCATCAGTGCCCCAAGACTTAAAGATCGTAGTTGACCAAGACCAAGTTTCCTTGTTGAGCCCAGTGACACTGGGACCAACAGTGGTGCTTGCCAGATGGATATCCTTCTGGTGTACATCCCACCATTTATCCTTCCAAGTCTCAGCTGTGATCCCAAGACTCATGATAATATGGAAAGAATTAAATGATAGCTCATGGTAGACCTTATCATGAACAAATGTGGCTTTCCAGATGTGGCTTTCCACAGTCATGCCTACTCAGGAATCAGTGCTGTTTTGTTTGTGGGAAAAAGACATTTTATTGTTTTAGCCACATCTCTGGTCTCCCCTAAAACCCCCTGTGCAGTCCATTGAATCTCGAATTCTATATGATGACCCTTTTCCATTTTCTTAATTTCCATAAGATGGTCACTTGTCAGGTCAAGATGAAAATGTCTCCGTGTGGAAGGCTGCATTCATCTTGCTTCTAACCACCCATGTGTCCATTTAGTACTTGGGAGAATTTCTTGTCACCCTCTTTTCCACCAGGCTTCCTTTCGTTGGTGTATGATCTTTGTCTAGGTGGCAGTGACATTTGCATTGGGAAGAGTGGAAGCATTTGTATTCACCTCATAGGGAACATTAAGGGAGGGTGGATTGGGGGCGGGCCATCTGGGAAAATTTCAGGAATATGATGACACTAGGAGCTTGGAGTGAGAACTGCAAGTGGGCTGTCAGGAATGCATGGGAACTGCTTCCTAGCCTTCCTTTCTTTTGGCTGAATAACTCGTGATTGGCAAGTATGTCCTTTGGCTAGGCCTTACCTTAATAGCTTTGTAGTAGAAATGTGCAAAGGTGACCTCAGGACGGAGAAGGCCCTGTAGGCACAGGTTCAGCATCTGGCCTTGCTTTCCCACATGGAAAAAATGAGCTGGATTCCCAAGCAAATAGTATGTGCTTTATTCCTGGTGCCAATACAGAGGCCTTCAGTGACCCACACAAACATCTGGAAACAGGTGCACCAGCGGAATGGCAAATAGCTCTCCAATTGCTGTTAATGCATTGGTAACTGGACTGAAATTTCATCCCTGTTTTTTTTTTTCCATGTAGGACATTTTTAATCTACCTAGTAATGAAGTGGCTGTAAAAACAATGCCACCACCAACAGCCAACTTTTACATTTGGGTAGTAAATTTCATATTATAAAGTGTTTTCATATATATAATTTAATTTTTTTCTTTGTGTTTAATTCTGAGAAGACTGAGGCTCAGAGAGATTAAGCGCCTGTCCCAAGGTCAGGCTACTTAGTTAATGGTAGAACTAGGTCTAGCACTCAACTAATTTATTGACTTATTCATCACATGATTTATTGTAGCAGGAGACAAACAGAAAAAATACCTCCCTTCAAGGAACTTACACTCTAGTAGGGTAGGACAGAAAATAAGATAAATAGGTAAAATATTTGTTGTGGGATGTCAGATTGTGATAAGTGCTGTTGATTAAAATAAAGCAGGGGAGGAGAAGCGGAAATGCCTGGTTGGGGGTGGGGTGAGGGTTTGCAATTTAAAATAAGACAGTCAGGGAGGCATCAATGAAATGGTAATCTTTAAGCAAAGACCTAAAAGAGGCACGGGAGGTTACTATATAGAGATCTGTGGGAAAAAACATTCTAGGCAGAAGGACTACAAATGCAAAGGCCCTGAGGCAGGGGTGTGCCTGGCATGAAGCCTGTATGCTGGGGTGTAACAAGCAAGGAGGGAGCAGTCGTAGCTGAGGCCAGAGATGAAGGGGGAGTTAAATCATGAAGGGCCTTTGGTAACCGTGGGGACTTTGACTTTGACTTTGCATGCCAAGGGGAGCCTTTACAGGATTTGGGGCAGAGGAGTAACGTTATATGACCTATTTTTTAAAAGAATCACTTTTGCTGCTGTGTTGAAGATAGAATGTTTAGGATGGTGAGAAAAAAAGCAGGGACGCCATGTAGGAGAGTGTTGCCTCCTAGCCTAGTACTTCTGGCTTGAACACCCACTGTCTTTAATTAATAATAATAGTAATAATAATGGTGATGATAAAGCTTAACTTACACTTGTGTATCTTTCTTAAATGCTATATCTTTATACTTTTAGAATATTTTCTATCCCCATATATTAAGCATTTAAATGGTCCTTTAACATGATACATTAGCTAAAAACAGATACAAATCCTTTGTAGAGAGTATTTAGATATTATTATTGCTCTATTTATAGATCAATATTACTTGCATTTTTAGATGGAATGGATTGAATTAAACCATTCAGAATCATGTTGAATGTGTGCATTGGATTGCATTCAAAATGGGTTGTTCCACAATACGCTGAACAGTTCAGAAGCACTTCAAATTGTACTTCTGGTATATGCAAAGTGTGCAAGGGAGCGCAGGTCAAGGGACTGTGGTGATGTGATTTAAAATGTGAAATCAATGCTTAAGAAAAGACTAAAAACTTATCAACACAATAAATCAGCATTTACATAAATCTCTTAACTCTTCCAGCTCCCAAAACTCTTGGGATGGAATGTCAGGTATTTGTTATCAGCTGAATTTGGGTTTAAATTGTAAGTCAGCAGATTTCTGAAATTGAGTAAGTTTCTGAATCTCCAGCTGATAATAATTTTATCTCTAGACAAAACATTTTTTAAAAATTCAGTTGTCTGAAGGGACTGGAGAGCACCCAAATGTTGGGTCTCTGGGCAGCACCTGGAGGGAACACAGTTCCTGAAATAAGGGAAACAAACTTGGGAAGCACCACATTTAACCAGCTTTTTCCCTGAGGGCACTTCCTAGTTCACAGTTGCTTATTTAAAAGAGAGAGCTCAAATAGAAAGTGGCTAGCTTACTAGGCTGAAGAAGCAGAGGCTGAGTCTAAGGGCTGCTAGAGTAGCTGTAAATCAAGGCGAAACATTCTGTAAGGAAGGAGCAATAGAGGGGGGGAGCCCCAAACTCTCTGTACCAAGTCCCCTCAAATCTGTGGCTGCCTCTGTGCATGTACAGGGTGAGATTCCAAGGAAACCTTGGAGAAAGCAACTACTAAAAGGCTGAGATTTCAGCAGTTGCTTGGTTCTATGAGAAAGCTGGAGTTCGGGTCCTACTAAGTTAGAGAGAATTGTAAAAACTTTAGGCTTTTCCTTGGAACTCTAGGAAGGCCATGTCTTAGGAGTAAACCCAGGGTAAAGGGTTACATCCTAGGGCTAAGGGGAAAAAGCAAAATAAACCCATTCTTGTAAAATCTAACACTAAGCTTCCACAGGATCAAGATGACCCAGATTTAACTGCTTGCCAGGAAAAAAGTCAACATTTTTTGGAGAAAAGTTACAAAATTTAGCACATATCATCCACAGTGTTTAATATGCAATAAAATTATCAGACATGAAGAAACAACCAAAAAAAGATTAATAGTTAAAGAAAAAAAGTCAATAGATGCAGGTCCAGAGAAGAGTCAGATGTTGAAATTAGCAGACAAGGACTTAAAACAGATATTATAAATACGTTAAACAATTTACAGGAAAAGATGGACAGAATGGGGTAGTAGAGTAATATAAACTATATTAGAGAAATGTAAACTATAAAAAAAGAAATAGAATTTCTAGGACTGAAAAATATAGCATCTGAAATTTTTTTTAAAAAGCTATTATTGGATGATCTTAACAGAAAGGACCTTACATTAGAAAAGGGATCAGTGAACTTGAAGACAGGTCAATAGAAATTATTCAAACAGAAGGACAGGGAGAAAAAATATTTTTTTTAAAAATGAAGAGAGCCTTGGTGATTATGAGACAATGTCAGTTGGTCTGATATATGTGTCGTTGGAGTATCAGAAGGAGCCCAGAGAGAGATACTGGGGCAGAAATATATATTTGAGGAAATAATAATTTTAAATTTGATGAAATGTTATTGGGAGGTAATCAAGGTGAATACCAAATATGGAGGGTCAAAGGCAGGGCTCAAATCAGGACCAAAGAATAAAGAGTTTTGAGTGGGCATAAAGATTAAATAAACATAGATGACTATACAACAGGGAAGGTCCATTTTGCTCAAAGACCACCGTTCCACTTCCCACTCCAACTCCTTTTAGAAGGCATTGTTCCTTCTCCTCTGGTTCCATGGTGACAATGTGTTGAGATAGACTTAGACCTAAGTTCAAACCCTAGCTCTGCGTCTCACTAGCAAATCATTACAATCTGCATCCTGGGATCATCATTTATTAAACGAGAGTAGTGATAACTTTCTCACAAGGCAGGTCTCAGTGGGATAGACCATGTACATTTTATAGGGTCTTGCTGGCCATATAGTCGGCACTCAACAGATAGTAATTTCTTTCTTCTGCTAAACCTATTCTCATTGTGGTTAGCTGGCATCACTACCCACCCAGTTAGCCGGGTTAAGGAAATTATAGTTTATCTTAAGAGCAACAAGAACCATAGAGATGATAGGACCATGGTTGGATTTTAGAGAGATCACTCAGGCTTCAGTGAGAAGAATGGATTAGTATGATGTGTGATAAGATTTGAAAAGACCAAATTGGAGGCTGTTGCACACACCCCCTCTTTATATCCTTCCCAAACAGCTGTATTATCTCCTTTTCTGTCACAAGAGACCCTGCTTTCCCCATTAAAACCATAGCCTCAGTCATTACCAGCAAAAATAAAATCTGGTTCCCCTTTCCTCAAGGGCAGGGATGCTCTTCAAAGGGTGAGGGATGATGGTGGCCTGGACCAGAGTGAAGGCAATGAACATGAAGCCCAGTGGACAGATCCAAGTGTCCCCCTGCTAATGTGTCATCGTCTTTCTATCATCTTTCTAGGGGATTGGATTACATCCCTGACAGAGATGCTTCTCAAAGTATAGATATGACCACATCATTCCTTTGGTGGGAAATCTTTGTTTTAGAAGGGTAATCTCCACTCCTTAGTTTAGCATTTAAGACCTTGTAGAACCTATTTCCGATCTATTCAACCAGCCTTTTTTTTTTTTTTTAAATACAACTTCTCACCCAGCCTGTGGGGGGTCTCATCCTAGTTTTCTAACCACTTCCCACACTTTCACACCTTCAGCTGAAACCCTGCTCATCTTGGAAGCCTCAGCAACTTTTCCTCAGTCTTTCCCCACAACTCCTCTTTGTGCCTATGTTCATCAGATAAGATTTACCACCTTGCATTATGAGTAGATATTGAATTGGTTATCTCCCACTGTCTGTCTGCTTTTTGATGATGGAGACTGTGTCTTATTATCTTTGGGTTACCAGGGCCGAGTCTCAAATATAGGCCCTTAGTATAAATATTTGTTAGATGAATCAATGGCTACTACTCTGCACATCTGCAGTGGAAGTGGGAGAAACTTTTTATATTCTGTTACTTAATTTACACAGAGTTGAGTTAGAGATGTAGAGAGAGACTTTCAGAGGAAGTCTCAGGGGACTTGTGGAAGCTTTTGAGGGATTTAGCAGTCAATGGCCCAGTGCATTTTATAGAGGATGGTTTTTCTCCTCAGTGATGTACATGTGTCAGCAGCCCAGTTTTCTGTATACCTGCTGGATGAATGACCTTCAGGGGGCTCCGAGAGGAGGTGGTGAGGACGGAGGTGCTAGGCAAAAGAAACTAATGTTTATTGACTGTCTGTTGGATGCCAGGCAGTGCTGAAAGGAAGATATTTTCAAGGCAGAAAAAATGGTTGAGAGATAGGAAAGTGAAAGAGGAAGCAGTATATCCATGCCAGAAAGAAAAAAATGTAAATGACAGTGGGGCATGCCAGAGGAAAGATGGAAGGTTCCAAATTCCTCAGATTCACTGGACCAGTAGCCTAAGGTATAGTCTATGATGCCATTAGAATTGCCTTGTTGTGTCTGGACCCTGTGGATCTTGCCATGAGATTTGGTGTAAGCTAGTGGCCGAGATTCACAGCTTCTGCTACAACAAAAGTCTTCTGGTAACACAAAAGCCTTGGTTTTCACTAATTGCCCTCCCAGCTGTACCATACCATTCCTTCTTGATGAAATGGAATGATCCAGGCTGACCTTAGCTTCCCTATGTTTTTCTGCTTCTCAGGAAAGGTAAGAAGAAGGTCATATTGTACACTGTGGTTGCAGATTATTTGGGGCACCTTTCAGGAAGACTTCTTCATCTGGGATTTCTTTTCCGCCTCCACATGTCCTACATTTTCTCTTAGGAGTCAGCTGGAACTGAAGGCATTCTGCTGTGTTAATCAACACCCACTGGCAAATGTCATGGTCATTTGTTCACTGAAATTCCATCAATCTCTTACCCAATGTAGAAGGGAAAACAAAATTGCAAGTACCTAGAGAAGGCAGGGCCCATGAACAGATATATGTAGGAGATAGAGAAATACTAAAGGATGCTTCCTAGGAAAACTGAATGCTATTTTTTTTAAGGCTTTCTTTTCTTTGCCCCAGGTGAGCTGTTGAACGTATTTGTCAGGCCCTGATAAAATGCACAGCTCACTCTAAGCCGGCTTTGTCTTCAGCCTCACGTTCCTGTCCTCAGGAGGAGTTTGCTTCTCCTGAATTGAGGTGCTGCTTTCTGTCAGTCATCGATCATCCTCTAGTCTAGCTAGCAACCACTTGCTTTCCAGCAGCTACGAGAACCGTGCTGCTTCCAGTGAGCTGGCTTGGTGAAGCCTGGGCTTTCACAGCGCTGGCGTGGCCACGGTCATCCTGTCCAAGGAACCCACAGCTTCATCAGCCCATACTTGGGGAGCGGTGTGGCTCCGCTGTCATTGAAGGGGTCCAGACACACTGGGCACACTCTGAGGAGAGCAGATAGTGAGTGGATTCAGAAATATATGTAGTGAGGAGCAAATGAAGAAGCTTGTAATCAGCTTACAAGAGCTGTCTTCAGATGATCAAAGGGCTGACAGGTTGTCATGAGGAAGAGGGGCTATGTATGTCCTGTATGACCTTGAGGGAGAGGATCAGAACGAAGGAGGGAAAACTCTAGGGTTTTGGCTCAATGTAGGAAAGAGCTTCCTAACCGTCACTAGATCGGCAGAGGTAGACTGGACTGCTTCAAGGTTGAGGGCAGTTCAACCATTTGCCATGATGCTGAGGGATGTTTTAATACTAGCAAGGCATTTAAGCTAGATGAGAGGTCAGGGGCCTTACAACCTTGGAATTCTGGTTCTTGAATCCTCTTGGTGAATAAAGACCTACTACTCTTCAGAGGCTATTCCTAGGGTAGAGGGTGAAACACAACAACATGTATAAAGAACTTGGAGCTGCCTTAATCACAGTACAGAGGCACAGTGGAGCATATGTGTCCATATGGGCATGTTTTAAATTTGGGAAGAGACTGCAAAGAATACTTAATAAAATTAAGGCAGCATTAGGAATTGATGTGGACAGAAGGTAATTGTCACTAAACACTGAAAATATCAATCGGATTCTGATTGCTGTATGGTTTCTTTTCTAGCAGAAGGTATTTAAAAATTTTGTAGTTTTCAAGTAAGTTGTGATAAGGAAAGCATCTTGTTGAATTATTTAATATGATGTAGGTTTGCTAAAAAGCAAAGCTAACATAGGGAGTGTATTGCGACTTCATTTACATTTCTACCTCCTGTATTCATCTTCTTTGGGGGAGAGTCATGGCATTTTAGAGCTGAAAATTATCTTCAAATCCCCCTTCTCCTGCCCCCTTCTCTGCTGGACAGCTGACCAGCAGTGATTTACCCCAAGCCACACACAGCCAGGGTCTGTGAATGTGTGTCTGTGGCCAGAGCCTGGCCGCCTCTTGTCTGTCTCAGGTCTTCTGAGTTGCCTTTCTAGAATTCAGCCGAGCATGGTCCCCATCTCTGCCCAGGTTCCACCTTCTGATAAAGGGCTCACACCTGTCCGATTGTGGCTGGAATTTGGGTTTCAGTTTCTTGCCCTGGTGGGAGCTCTCATCTGGACCAGATGTGATGTCATCAGAGTCATAATATCTGGATGTCATCCCTGTGCCTTTAAAGAGGACAAGGAGCCACAGAAAGGAGTGCCTTGGGAATGTGTTGGGAGTAGTGCACTGTGCCTTTGCTATTGACTCTCCATATACTTTATTTATATACAGTAAAATCCCATTACAGAAAATGTAATTCCAGCAGAGTGCTCCATAAAATCATGCTGTTTTCACGAGATCCCCATGAACTGCCTCTTATTTACCAGGTGCCACTGAATTCTCTGTAATGGATAAAGTGATGCAACAGAATCACCCTTCAATCTTGCATCTGTAATCAGGAGGCTCTTAACTCAGGCTGCTCCACAGCATCCCACGCAGACCAGCTTCTGAAATTGTTGCTAGGGATGCAGCATGGCACAGTGGAAAGAACATTGGCTTTGAATCCCAGGCATGCCTGAGTCGGAATCCTAGGTCTGCCTTGGTTCTGTGTCTTTGGGCAAGTGACCTAACCTCTCTGAATCTCCATTTTCTGATCCTTCAAGTGGGGCTAATGCCATCTTCCTGGTAGGGTTATTGAGAGATTCCACATGCACACAGATCTACTCGTACAATGTGTGGCTCCCAGCCACACTTGAAAAATGTAAACTCCTTTGTACCTTTCCCTTCCCTTTCTTCCTTTTTCTTCTTATAATGTAAAGGATACCAGGTTATGTACTGTTTGTAGGAAAAATTTTATTTGCTCACTGATCACAGTCACAAAGTCACATTTAAAGTTGAGGAGAAGAAGAAAAGAGGAAAACAGATTTCAGTTCTTCTTCTTATTCTCTCCAGAGAGCCCTCAGACCATTCAATGACCAAGCTGGATGCTAGAAGTAACTTAGTTCTACTCATTTTTTCAGATGACACATTGAGGCTTAAGACATCCCTGTGAGCGGTCAAGAGGCACATAACTCGCAGTACGTTCTTTGTGGGTCTGGGGTGGCAAAGACTGGGCTGGAAGGAGGCAGTGAGAAGGCAGGAATGTGAAGGGCCGTTAAGCTTTGAAAAAATTGATGGGCCGAGAAGTAGCTGTTAGAGAAGGGAGGTCTGAGTTGAGTGGTGGTAACCAGAGAGTTATATGCTCAGGAAATGGGGAGACTGGCTCAGAGAAGTTCTGAGAGCTCTGGCAGAATCCAGAGAGGCTGTATATGAGACCACAAGGCTCTCTGTTTCATTTGAGGGTGGAGGGGATGGCTCTCGGGTTCTCCCACAGGACAGTGTGACGTCTCAGAGAGCAAGGGTGACAGGAGAAGCAGCTCTGACCTTGGGTGGACTGAGAGAGGGAGTGTTGAGTGTGTGCACGTGTATGTTGGGAGGGGGAAGGTGGAGCAAGCAGGGAAAGTGAGAGAAGAGAATGGAAATGAACACTTATTGAGTACCTACTGTATGCTTGACACTTTTTCTGTGTTATTCATGAAACCCTTTCAGTGACTCTGTGATTAGTAGTATTTCTATTCCTAGTTTATAGATGAGGAAACTAAGACTTAAAGAGTATAGGGCTACAACACAAGAATCTAGCCAATATTTTATAATAACTGTAAATGGATTATAACCTTTAAAAATTGTGAATCACTGTATTGTACACCTATAACCTATATAATATTGTACATCAACTATACTTCAATTAAAAAGAAAAAGAAAAAGAAAAGAAAAAAGAGTATCAGGAGCTTTCCTGAGGCTGAATAGGTAGTAAGTGTTTGAGTGTATAGGCCTGGCTCAAACTGACCGCCTTTGGTGCTTCTGAACCCGTGTCTCCAACTGCCCAGGAATTTGGCAGAGCAAAGAGACAAGTGAAATGAGAACTTTTTTTTTCTTTGTTCAGCACTACATTTTCCCTCCATATAATCATTGGGTTTCCACTTCAGAAGCCTCAAGGAAGATCTGAGCTCTCCATAAACTGGCACTATGGTTTCTAGGAGTACCTCCATTATAAAGTCCACCATAATTACAAAAGATGGTCCATTAAATTTTCAAAGAGTTCCAGTTCAATTCATTAGACACCACCCCCGCCCCCTGCCCCATGCAGCCTAATACGGCAAGGTGCCATGATAGGCAATAGAAGGAAAACCAGGTCCAGAGAGGCAGGCCCTGTGTTCTTAGTTCATGGTGCAGGGAGCCAGCAGTCATCCCATCAGGCAGACCATGTAAACGGCTGAGTGCAGAGGCTTGGACATGCCTTGGGGTTCCAAGAAGAGACACTTCATGTCTGAATGGCGTTCTGGAAAGACTTAGGGAGAAGGTGATATCTGAAATTACTCAGGGTGGGTCGGCAGGGTTTCCAAAGGTGGAGGTGGGTGGAAGATGCAGAGCGCGAGCGGGTAACGTGATGGCCAGCGAGGGTGGAATGGCACAGAGTGTTCTGGTCTGGCTGAGGAAAGGGTATAGATGTTAGAATTTTAATAACCACCTTAATCGTGTTGGTTATAACACACGCGCATTAAAGAAAATTTGGAAAATATATAAAAACACAAAAGGGAGCAACCAGAGGCAACTATTATTCTAATATTTTATTGCATTTCCTTCCAGACTGTGTATCTATCAATCTGTGTAAACATTTAAAAAAAACTTCTTTTTGATTATGACAATTGGAATACATACTTCTTGTGCAGAAATTTGGAAAATACTGAAGACTATAAAGAAGAAAATAAAGGTCACCTGTAATCTTACTCAGAGTTTATAACCACTATTAACATTTTGATTTATTCCCTTGAGTCTGTTTGTCAAAGTGTAAACAGACTAAACAAAACATGAACGTATTCTTCATACAGTTTAATATTTTGCTTTTTCCCCCTTAACATTATTTTGGATATTTTTACATGTAATCAAATAATCTTAGAAAAATGGATACATAGTACTCTACTCCAAATTATGGGTGGACCATCATTTATTAAATACTTTCTCAACTTTTGAATATTTAGGTTGTTTTAAATTTTTTATTATTATCAATAATGCTGTTAAAATATTTCTGGAAAATCAATATTTGCCAATTGAAAAATTTTTCCTACAACTGCTTCATAGGAGTGGAATCATAGGATTAAAAGGTGTTATTAATGCTTAAGGCTCTTGCATGTTACCTACTCATGGTTTTAAAGAAGACAAAGGACACGTTGGAAAGTGTCTGTGACGGAAATTGACCTGAAAGCAATGGGTGGGAGTGAGGGAGCAAAGCTGAGGTGGGAGGACAGTTAAAGAGGCAGCAGCTGGCTGGAACTAGGGTGGTGATGGGAAAGGGATGAGAATATGAGGGACAGATAACAGGACACCAGGAGACTGTTGAGGCTGAGACAAATAAAAGGAAAGAAAAATGGTGATTCTCACCTTTCCTATTAAGGGTCTGGGAAAATTCCAGTGTAATTAAAACAGAGACATCGGAAGAAGATGCTGGCTTGGTTGGTTAATTAGGTATTAGATGTTTTGAATTCAAGGTGTCAGGGAGCCTTCCAGGTGGAGATACCCAGCAGGGAGTTGGAAATGCGTCTTTCTAAAGCTTTCTTAGGTGGATGGTCAGGGGTTAGACCTATGGGTTAAGAGCCATTTCCAAATAGAGGATATGTGGTTTGAACTATATAGAAAAAGGCTGCTTTAAATGCAGAAAAAGGAAAGTGTACCTTACAGCAAGTTAAAACGGGCAAAGTGACTTTGTGAGCTTGAGCTGTCAAACTGCAAACGAGTTGGGGAGGAGGGGTAGTATGTGATCTCAGAAGTGGGATGGCTGTGTCACGCTCGCTCTCCTGTCTACCTTTCCGGGATCCTAGTCGTGGAGGTAACCCTGGAAATGATTGCGTACGTGGCTGTGTTCTGAGTAAAGTCTAAAAGTAGGGAAAAGAGCTGGAAGAGAGGGAACATTTGGATAAAATGTGAAAGGAACATGGGTGACTGCACATGTACTGTTGAAAGCCAGCCTCCCTTTCGGTTTGCAGTCTGACGGGATGGAGCACTCTTCCTAATCCACCTGATGTCTGCAGGCTGTTATTCAGTGACACCCGTCGCAGGCAGAGCGGGAGAAGGGGGCGTGCTAGGGAGCAGAACTTGTTCTAGCCAGTTTATGCAGAGTCCTGAGGCAGGGAAGTAAGACTGCCTTCAAATGTGCCAAAGTTGTAGTGGTCAGCTTCTCATTTATTTTTAGAAAAACAGCATTTCAAAAATCACAGATCTTTACTCATCAGGTCAAAAATTGCAGTGTGAATGCAAAGGGCTTTTTGAAAATTTGAAGTTTCTTTAAAGTTCTTTCTGAAGATTTCAGCTGAGAATCATAAATGCTAAGGGAAAATAAAGTAATTCCCAAAAGTGTTAAAAAATCCCATAGCCACAGATAATATTCATGAGAAATGACAGGTAAAAAGTTTGAGTATAAATGCAGGAATCTTAAAGGTAACTCTAAATTTTAAAAAATCCAGCAGGAGTTTTGGAAAATTTTTATCAAGTAACAAGTTTTAACGATTATAGTCTGCAGACCCTTGGCATCAGTATCACCTTGGGATAAAATATTCTTTAAAGAACCATTTGGTTATATTCTGTAAAAGACACCTCTTATGCTCCAGGGCTCCAAGGTTCACCTGTCTCTTGCAGTAGGCCATAAAATAAGTCTCAACAGATTTCAAAAGAACACAATAAAGACCATGTTCTCTAAGTACAATGCATCAAAATGAAAAGCTAGTATAAGAAACAGGCCATATATTTGGAAACTAAATTGTACACCCTTAACTAATCCTTGAGTTAAAAGGAAGTAACTTGGAAATTATAAAATATTTAAAAAAGAATGATGAGGAAAGTACTGCATATTTAAATATGTGGGATGTATTTAAAGCAAAACTTAGAGGAAAATATATAGCCTTAAATACATTTATCAAAAAACAAGAACACTTGAAAATTAAATAAGCTAAGTTCATATCAAGAAAGTAGGAAAGGAACAGACTAAAAGTAAACTGTACAACAGGATAACCATAAAGAAAGAGCAGACATAGAAAACAAACCAAAAAAAAAAAGAGGATCAGTGAAAGCCAAGATTTGTTCAGTGTTGAAAACGTCTAAAAACAGAAATAGAAATAGGAAAACTTGAATAAACACATAACAATGAGACAGTTTTTCCTAATCCCTGCCTTCTCCTCTCCAAAGACACAAGGTCTAGGTGGTTCAGAAAGTTTTACTGTAACTCCAAGGAACAAATAAATTTTTCTTATGCAACATTACATAGGAGAAAAAGAAAAAAAGAAAAAAAGAAATGTTAACCAGTGCATTTTATGAGGCCAATATAACCTTGATTCTAATTCTGGACAAGATAGTACAAGGAAATAAAATTACGACGTATTTTCCTTATGAACATAAATGAAAAAAATTGAAATAACATATTCGGAAAAGTAATTCTTCAATATTAAAATGCATCATGAGTAGGTAAAGTTTACCGAAGGATGGTTCAGAAAAATTTATAAATGTAATATATTACTTTAAGAGATTACAGGATTTGGAAACCCTGTGATCATCTCAAAAGAATGCAAGCATTGTTCAAACTCAAATCTCATTCATGGCAAAAAGCTCTTTCTTTACAACTAGGAATGGAAGGAAACTTTCCTAACCTGAAAAAGAGTATCTGCTGAAAACCTACAGCTAACCTCATCCTTCTTGGAGCATTCTCTCTAACATTAGGATGAGACAAGGCTTCCCACCATCACCCCTGTTTTTCAGCATTGTGTGGAAGGTCCTAGCCAACGCAATAAAATGAGATAAAAGAAGGAGAATAAGAATTGGACAGGGAGATATAAAACTGTTAACATCAGTTAGGATCATCCTTGTCTCTCTGTTTCTCTCAAACCCTGCTTCCGACCTGTCAGGAAATCCTTTTGGTTCTACAAAAAGTATCCCAAGTCTGATGCTGACTTGTGACTTCCCCAGCTATGCCCAGGTCTGACCCACCAGTATCTCTCACTTGGGCTATAGCAGTAGTTTCCTAAGCATTCCCTGCTTCTGAGGTTAGTCCGCTCCCGTCTGTTCTCAGCAGAGACCAGCCAGAGTGAACCCTGTAAAACAGGAGTTACGTCATTCCCCTCTCCTGCCCAGAACTCAGCCGTGGCTATTCATTTCCCTCAGAGTAAAATCCAAAGTCCTCACAGTAGCCCCCGAGGCCCTACACGAGCCGGCTTACCTGATCTACGTCCCGCTGCCTCACCCTGCTCACTCCACCCAAGCCATCCTGGCTTCTTTCCTGCCACTTAAACATAGCAGACATGTTCTTGGTGCCTTTGTAGTGATGCTTTTCTCTGCCTGGAACACTGCGTACCCCAGATAACTGAATGGGTGACCTCCTTACTGCCTTCAAGTCTTTATTGAAGTCACCATCTCTTTGAGGTCCACCCCAAGACCTTATTTAATATTGCACCTTCCGCAGCACTCCTGATCCCTCTGACTCTGTTCTACTTTTCTTTTCTTTTCTTTTTTTAATAGCTCTTTACCTCTTACTTGCTATATCGTGTGCTTATTTTTTATTTTTAGTGTATATTATTTGTCTTTTGCCACTAGAGTGTAAGCTCTGTAAGAGGTTAGGATCTTTGTTTTGTTCACTCATGTATTCCATGTGCCGAGAGCACTTCTTGGCACATGGTAGGCAATGAATAAATATTTGTTGAATACGTGAATGAAGGGCAGTGTGTTATTAGTGCAGGAACAGACAAATGAATGGAATATAACAGATAGCCCAGAAACAGGATCACTCATAATGATGTAAGATAGAGGTGACATTAGAGATAAGTGAGGAAGTAATAGATTATTTAATAAATAATAATTTATTTTGGATACTTGGTTATCCATATAGAAAAAAGTAAATTGAATTCCTACCGCATACCCTACACAAAAAATTATTTCCAGATGGATTAGCAACCTAAAGTGAAGATCAAAACTTTAAAAGTTCTGAAAATATAGGATACTATCTTTGACTTTAATGTATAGAAAGAGTTCTTATGCATTATATACAAAAAGCACAAATTATAAAGGAAAATATAGAGAAATTTAACCACAATTAAAATTTAAAATACTTGCATGACAATAGGCATTATAAATGAAGGTAAAAGGCACATCAGATACAAGATGATATCTGCAAACATAAAATTGACAAAAGAATTAGTCTTCTGAATATATAAAAACTCCAACAAATCAACAAGAAAAATATAATAAGCTAATAGAAAAATGGACAAAAGCAATTTACAAAAGAGAAAACATGAATGGCCAGTATACAATATGAAAAGATGCTTAACCTTACTGGTAATTAGCCAAGTATATGCTAAAATCACAATGAGGTAAAATTCTGAAACATCTCATTGGCTAAAATTTATATAACTTGTAACACCAAATGGTTTCAAGGCCCAAGAGAGATCTCCTACACTGCTTGTGGGTCAGTTCACCTGGCAAGCTCTTTTTGCTTGCTTGTCCCTGGACGCAAGGAGCCAGAGTGCCTAGGCAACAGCAGCAGCATATAATTCAGTGGACTCTTGCTGTGTCCCCTGCTGAACCTGTACCCTTTTGGGGACCAGGACCTCTAACTCTATCTACAGAGCCAAGAGTTCTGGGACAGGAAGTACAAAGTCTCCCAATGGGTCATTGGGAATGATGGTAAGTGGAGCCAATCCTGTTTTCACCCCTTTTTTCTAATACATGTATTTTTCTTTTGGGGGACACAGTATCCCAGTATCTTTGGGGTCATTGATTCCCTGCATATTTAGTGTTCCGAAAGATAGCACTGTGCCCTCACAGAGAGTTGTCCCTGAACTGGTGCTGCACCTGTGCCTCGGGGATGTTCCGGTGCTTAATCAGAACGGCAGCTTCTGGGTGGTGTGGTATATAATAAGATAGGTGGAAACTGTAGTCATGGGTTCATTGCTGCATCTTTTGTGCTGTAAACCGGGTCTCCTGGTCTGAAACAGTGTTATATGTAACAGTAGTTGGCTGAGATTCTGAAAGCAGGAAAGTGAAACCAACACTTGGAATATGTCTGTTACTGTGAGAACAAACCACCGGCCCTTTCAGCATGGAAGGAACCCAGCGTTTCCCCTTTGCCACCTAGTGGTTGGTTGTTACCCTTGAGAAATGATGCTGTACCAGGTGCTTGGAGTTGATATTTGGTGATGGCAATAGTGGATTAAACTTGGTAAGTGGGAGTCCACTGTTGTGCCAATGTTGACTCCATCTCTGCCACCATGGCCACTTTGTTCTTGTGCCCATCATGCCAGTACTGGGGTGGCCAATGGAACAGGCTGACCAGGCTGACCAACAAAGCCAGGTCACTTTGTCAGCTTTGTTGTTTAGTGCCTCTTTCTTGGTGGATGCCCGCTGACTGGCTTTAACATGTGATGCAGATATCTTCATAGCACATACTCACTCCTAGGTCCATCCACATGTTTCTACCTCAGATTTCCTTGTTCCTGATCTTTCAGTATTTTTGTTTCTGGATTCTCACTAGCCAGCCAAGCCATTTTCTAAAAGCTTGATTTCTAAAGTTGGGCTATTTTCCTTCCACATGAAGTGGGTAACTGGTGCACTGTTTGAAGGTCACCAGTTGGGAGGATTTTCCTTTATCACTATTTATTATGGCCACTCCTGAGTGAGACTACATTGTGGCTGCTATGAATTTTTGGCTTGCATCTGTACATAGTAAGCCAACCATTTATAAACCAAAATCCAGCCTTTTTCTTGTCCTTCAGCTGGTTGTATAGCATCCCCTTACATCCATAGGTGTGAACTGAGGGAGTGGTTTTGGTGCAACCCTGGTGGACGCTGTGGGAGTCTGGCTACTTTTTCCTACAAGACCACCTGGTCCTGCTTATGTATGATTCCAGACACACAGCTTCTATATTGTGATGGATTGCTGTTGCACTCTTTTGACATTATGATTTGGTGGGTCTGACAAGACTTAGATTTTGATGGGCAGTTTTAGCCACATGATCTCATAGCTGGGCACTCTGCAGTAAGCATCACTAGTGCCCAAGTGATGGTCTTGAGGTACCTATTGTCATTTAAAGAAATGAGCCTTCTTGGAGAAATGGCTGATTCCAGACATGGAGTAGGAAATATACAAGCCTGGAACATCCTGTCATGCCAGATAGCAAGGAAGCAATAAGAGACTATTGAGAGTATTTCAAAAGGGACTCAGGAGACAATTTGAAGAGGCTCTCCCTAGCCAAAGATATGACAGGTAGAGCTTACAAGCTAATTGAAAGGGTGAAACATATCAAATATGTTTAAATAAATGCGTTTATAATGATATTTTAAAAACTAATTGGTCGGACTTCCCTGGTGGCACAGTGGTTAAGAATCCGCCTGCCAGTGTAGGGCACACGGGTTCAAGCCCTGGTCTGGGAAGATCCCACATGCCATGGAGCAACTAAGCCCGTGTGCTACAACTACTGAACCTGCACTCTAGAGCCCATGAGCCACAACTACTGAGCCCGTGTGCCACAACTACTGAAGCCTGTGCACCTAGAGGCCGTGCTCCACAACAAGAGAAGCCACTGCAATGAGAAGCCTGTGCACATCAACGAAGAGTAGCCCCCGCTCTCCACAACTAGAGATAGCCTGCGCACAGCAACAAAGACCCCATGCAGCCATAAATAAAAAAAAAATCTTAAAAAAAAAACGGATTGGTCAACCTTGGAGTGGGCAAGTTTATCATCTTGAAGACTGCTAAGTAAATGGACATAATCCAACATTTATCTTCCCTTTATTTTATGAACTGTACCACTGAGTAATAAAATAATAGTTGAGGGGAAGCTTTTCACTATAAAGGTATTTCAACTAATGAATGAAAAAGAAGTGAGAGAATTGAAAATCACCATTTTGCAGCTCTCAAGGAATTAACACTTCTAAGCGTTGAGCATCAGTAGATGCTAACATCACAAAAAGAGAGATGGCCAGACATTATGTGCTTCCTGATCAAAGAACGTGGAAACCAGTCTGTAAAGACTGGAGGAAGTGTTTGCTCCTTCAAATGCACAGACCCTAGAATGTATATATATGTATAACTGAATCACTTTGCTGTACAGCAGAAATTAACACAACATTGTAAATCAACTATACTTCAATAAAATAAAATTTTGAAAAATGCACAGACACTAATGCAAGGCTACATGGATCATGAAGAATCAGGCAAATATGACACCACCAAAAGAAACGAATACAGCTCCAAAGGCAAAGAAACGGAGATCTGTGCTTTGCCTGACAATGAATTCAAAATAATCGTCTTAAAGAAATTGAATGAAATGCAAGAGAACACAGGTAGACAACTAAACAAAATCAAGAAAATGATGCATGAATAAAGTGAAAAGTTTAATAAAGAAATAAAACCGTAAAAAGAGCTAAACAATTATTGGAGCTGAAGAATACAATGGAATGTTGAAGTTCAGTAGAGAACTTCAACAACAGATTTGTTCATGTAGAAGAATGAATCAGCAAACGCAAAGACAAATCATTTGAAATTAGCTAGTTAGAGGAACAAAAAGGACAAAGAATGAAAAAGAGTGAAGAAAGCTTATGTGAATTATGTGATACCCTCAAGTGTTTGAAAATTTCTATCATGGGAGTCCTATAAGGAGAAGAGAGAGAGAAAGGGGTGAAAAGATTATTTAAAGAAATAATAGCTGAAAACTTCACAAGTCTTGGGAGTGATAATGACATGCAAGTATAGGAAGCTCAAAGGACCCCAAGCAGGATCAACCCAAAGAACATTACTCTGAGATACATTGTAATTAAAATGTTAAAAGCCAAAGACAAGGATAGAATTTTGAAAGCAGCAAGAGAAAAATGACTTGTCCTATGCAAGGGGATCTCCAAGAGGCTATCAGTGGATTTCTCTGCAGAAACCTTGCAGACCAGTAGGTGGTGGGATGGTATATTCAAAGTACTGAAAGAAAAAACTGCCAGGTAAGAATACTCTACCAAACAAAACTGTCCTTCAGAAATGAAGAAGAGTTAAAGACATTCCCAGATAAACAAAAGCTAAGGGAGTTCGTCACCACTAGACCTGCCTTACAAGAAAGAGAGTTCTTCAAGTCGAAATGAAAGGATGCTAAGTAAACAATATACTTTTATATGAAAATATATAAAAGTATAAAACTGACTGGTAAAGGTAAAAATGCAGTCAAATGCAGAACACCCTAATTCTGTAATGGAGGTGTGTAAATCATTTTAACTCTAGTAGAAGAGTTAAAAAACAATAATATTAAAAATAACTATAGCTGTAGTAACTTATTAACAGATGAACAATATAAAAAAATGTGAAGTGTGACATTAATAGCATAAAATGTGAGGGAAAGAGAAGTAAAAGTATAGAGTTTTTGTACGTAATCGAAGCTAAGTTATCAGCTTAAAATAGACTATTATATCTATAAGATGTTTAATGTAAGCCTTATGGTAACCACAAAGGAAAAAACCTATAGTAGTTACACAAAAGACAAAGGTATTAAAGAATACCATTAAAAAAGACAAATTATAAAGGAAGACAGTAAGAGAGGAAAAAGAAAAAAGGAAGTAAAAAAAAAGGCAGTCAGAAAATAATGAGTAAAATGACAATAGAAAGTTCTTACCTATCAATAATTACTTTAAACATAGATGAACTAAATTCTTCATTCAAAAGACACATAGTGGTTGAATGGATTAAAAAAAAACAGTATTCAACAATATGCTGCCTATAAGAGAATCACACTAGCTTTAAGTACACACATAGGTAGAAAGCAAAGAGATGGAAAAAGATACTCCATGCAAATGGTAACCAACAGATAACAGGAGTGACTATACTTATATCAGATAAAATAGACTTTCGTTCAAAATTGGTCACAAGAGACAAAGAAGGTGACTACACAGTGGCAAAGGGATTAATTCATCAAGAAGATATAACAATTGTAAATATGTGTATCCAGCATTGGAACATCTAAATATTTAAGGCAAATATTAACAGAACTGAAGGGAGAAATAGGCAGCAATAAAATAATAGTAGGAGACTTCAATACTCCTCTTTTAACATCCGGTAGATCATCCAGACAGAAAATTAATAAGGAAACAGAAGATCTGAGTAACACTAGAAACTAAGTATACCTGACAAGACATATACAGAATATTCCATCCAACAGCACCAGAATACACATTCTTTGCAAGCACACATGGAATATTCTCCAGGATCGATTATATATTGGGCCACAAAGCAAGCCTTAACAAATTTAAGAAAACTGAAATCACATCTAGTATGTTTTCCAAACACAACGGTATGAAAGTGGAAATAAATAACAGGAGGAAAACTGAAATATTCAAAAGTAGTGGAAATCAAACTATACACTCCTGAGTTAAAGAAGAAATCAAAAGGGAATTCAAGAAAGTATTTTGAGACAAATGAAAATGAAAACACAAATACCAAAACTTATAGGATGCAGTTAAAACATTCCCAAGAGGGAAGCTTATAGTGATAAATGCATACATTGAAGAAAAAGAAATATCTCAAATAAACAACCTTACTTTACACGTTTAGGATTTAGAAAAAAATAATCTAAGCCCAAAGTTACCAGAAGGAAGGAAATAATAAAGATCACAGCAGAAGTAAATGAAATCAAGACTAGAAAGAAAACAGAAAAAAATCATTGAACCTAAGAGTTGGTTTTTTGAAAAAGATAAACAGAATTGATAAACCTTTAGCTAGACTAACCAAGAATAAAGGAGAGAGGGCTCAAATAAACAAAACTATAAATGAGACATTACAACTGATACCACAGAAATACAAAGGATCATAAAAGACTGCTGTGAAAAAGTATACACCAACAAATTGGATAACCTAGAAGAAATGGATAAGTGCCTAGAAACATACAACCTACCAAGACTGAATCATGAAGACAGAAAATCTGAGCAAACCAATTAAGGAGACTGAGATAGTAATAAAAAAAAACCTACCCCTTCAAAAAGACCCAGGACCAGATATCTTCACTGGCAAATTCTGTCAAACATTTAAAGAAGAATTAACGCTAGTCCTCAAACTCTTCCAAAAAAACTGAAGAAGAGGGGACAGTCTCAAACTAATTTTATGAGGCCAGCATTACCCTGATATAAAAGCCAGATAAAGATGCTACAAGAGAAGAAAACTATAAGCCAGGATCACTGAATACTGTAGATGCAAGAATTCTCAACAAAATATTAGCAAACCAAATTCAACAGCACATTGGAAGGATCACACACCATGATCAAGCAGGATTTATCCCTGGGATGCAAGGATGTGTCAACAGCTGCAAATCAGTAAATGAGATATACCACATTAATAGAATGAAGGATAAAAATCATGACTCTCCATAGATGCAGAGAAATCGTTTGCCAAAATTCAACACCCTTTCATGACAAAAGCTCTCAAACAAATTTGAGAGGTATAGGAGAAACATACTTCAATGTAATAAAGGCCAAATATGACAGACCCACAGATAATGTCATAGCCAGTGGTGAAAAGCTGAAAGCTTTTCTGTTGGGATCAGCAACAAGACACTCTCTATACTCCTATTCAACATAATACTGGAAATCTTATCCAGAGCAATTAGGCAAGAAATGGAAATTAAAGGTATCCTATCATAAAGGAAGAAGTAAAATTGTCTGTCGATGACATGATCTTATATATAGAATACCCTAAAGACTTCACCAAAAAACTGTTAAAAGTAATCAATGAATTCAGTAAAGTTACAGTAATGCAACATATGAAAATCAGTTGCATTTCCATACAGTAAAAATGAAATATCTGAAAGAGAAATAGAGAAAACAATCTCACTCACAATAGCATCAAAAGCAATAAAATAATCAGGAATAAATTTACCCAAAGAAGTGACAAATATTTATACTGTAACCTATAAGACATTGATGAAAGAAATTGAAGAAGACACAAATAAGAGGAGAGATATCTCATGTTCATGGATTGGAAAGATTAATATTGTTAAAATGTCCATACTACCCAAGGCCATTCTATAGATTAAATGTAATTCCACATCAAACCCAATATCAAAATTCCAATGGCATTTTTTACAGAAATAGAAAAAATAATCCTAAAATTTGTATGGAACCAAAAAAGATCCCGAAGAGCCAAATCAATTTTGAGAAAGAAGAACAAAGCTGAAGGCATCACACTTTCTGATTTCAAATTATACTACAAAACTATAATAATCAAAACAATATGTTACTGCAATAAAAACAGACACATAGACCAATGAAATAGAATAGAATAGAATAGAGAGCCCGAAAATAAACTCATGCATATATGGTCAACTAACACTTGACAATGGAGCCAAGAATACTCAGTGGGGAAAAGTCTATTAAATAAATGATGTTGAGAGAAATAGATATTCACATACAAAAGAATGGACCCCTATCTCACACCACTCACAAAAATTAACTTGAAATGAATTGAAGACTTGAATGTAAAGATCTGAAACCATAGAACTCCTAGAAGGAAACACAGAGAAAAAAAACTCCTTGACATTGGCCTTGGCAATGATATTTTGGATATGACACCAAAAGCACAAGCAACAAAGCAAAAATAAACAAGTGACATTACATCAAACTAAAAAGCTTATGCACAGCCACAGAAACAGCAGAATGAAGAAGCAATGGAATGGAGAAAATATTTGCAAACCATGTATCAGATAAGGGGTTAATATCCAAAATATATAGGGAACTCATACAATTCAATAACCCCCCCTCAAAAAAAACCCTCCAAATTATCTGATTGAAAATGGCAGAGGACCTGAATAGACATTTTTCTAAGAAGACTTACAAATGGTCAAGTACATGAAAAGATGCTCAACATCACTGATCATCAGGGAAATGCAAATCAAACCCACAATGAGATATCACTTCACATCTGTTAGAAAGGCTACTGCTGAAAAGGCAAAAGATAACAAGGATGGCAAGGATGTGGAGAAAAGAGAACCATAGTGCACTGTTGGTGGGAATGTAAATAGGTAAAGCCATTATGGAAAACAGAGTGGAGGTTCCTCAGAAATTAGAAATAGAACTACCGAATAATCAAGCAATCCCACTTCTGGGTATATATCCAAAGGAAATGATATCAGTATCTCGAAGAGATATCTGCACTCCCATGTTCATTCCAGCATTATCAGCCATAGCCAAGAGATGGAAACAACCTAAGTGGCTATTAACAGACTAATGGATAAGGATGGTGTGCTATTGATGTGTATATAAATATGTATATGTATGTGTGTGTGTGTGTGTATATACACACACACACACACACACACACACACACACACAAACATAATATTAGCCATAAAAAGCAAAGGAATTCTGTCATTTGTGACAATGTGGGTAGACCTTTAGGGCATTATCCTAAATGAAATAAGTCATACAGAGAAAGACAAATACTGTATAATTTCACTTACATTAGAAGCTAAAAAAACATACAAATTCATAGAACAGAGAGTAGAATGGTGGTTTCCAGAGGTTGTTGGGGGAATTGTTTACAAACTTCCAGTTATAAGATGAGTAAGTTCTGGGGATCTAATATTCATCATGGTGACTATAGTTAATGATACTGTACTTTATAGTTGACAGTTGCTAAGAGAGTAGATTTTAAATATTCTCACTACAAAACATTGTAATTGTGTGAGGTGATAAATGTGTTAACTAACCTTATTGTTTTAATTATTTCACAATATATATGTGTGTCAAATATGTGATGATGTTATAAATGTCATATGTCAATTATATACCAATAAAGCTGGAAAAAAACTTTTAAAAAGTTAAAAAAATTACATAGTACCACCTATAGTTTTGCCAAAGGATGAAATCTGAGGTTGATCACGCCTCTGGATCCAGCAGCAAATTTGCAGGAAATATTGAGGATAGAGGAACAAGTTGAATTGCACCACAAGAATGCAATTGGCAAAATCCACGCTGTGGGAAATTCTGCAGGTCAAGTGGCTCATGGTTTCTTCAATAGATAAATTAAAAGGAAAAGAATGGAGAGGAAACCTGTCAATTGAAAGAACTTTAAAGACATAATCAGATTTTTAAAAATGAGCAAGACCAAAGTATAGTATCAGAATGGATAACTTGAGTGATAAAAATATAAAGAAACATAAGGAAGTGAATACTATAAAATTCAGACAGTGGTTAGTTTTGGGGGGAGGAAGGGAGTTGTGACTGGGGTGTAATACAAGGAGGGATTTCTGGGGTGGATGGCAAAGTTCTAAATCTTGACCTGGTTGGTGGTTAGTAGGCCATTTGAGTAATAATAGACATTGAACTTTGCATCTGTTTTGTGTGGTTTTTCTGTATCTGGTTTACTTTATAATAAAAGGTTAAAATATAAAATATTTTAAATAAAAGTGCACAGTACATCTTCTTTGATGATATTCATGTTGTTTACTAGACTACTGTAAATTCTGAGAAATTCTGCCATTAATAAACCTTGCTTTGTTTAAACACACACACACTGGAAGCCAAATAAAAGAATGCTTAGGTTATACTGGAAGCCACTAGATAAAACATCTGATTGCTTCAAGGAGGAGTTTTATTCTTAGAGCTACTGCTTATCCTAAGTTAAGTACCTTTCTAAAAATTTTGACATTGGTTATATAACAGTTCCCTGGAGGATTATTTCAGCCACACATGGTCCCCTTTGGAGACCTTTGTCCAGCTGGAGCTAGTTCATTCTCCCTGTTATCAGAGGTCTTATCTTGATCCTTATTAAACATAAAAGAGGGTTAAATATCTCTCTACCTGCAATAAATTTTTGTTTGGTCATTTTAAGTTTTATATCACGAGGATGTAGTGAAGACGTAAAAGATACAGACTCTGGGGCCGTCTGTGTGGTACTGTAGACAATGGTCAGGATAGGCTCGTTGCTAAAATAGCTCGTTATATACCGTGTGTGGAGAATACTGAAGGCGTGCAGTACTCTTCGGTACCATCACTGTTAGTTGCTGTGAGATACAGAAATATTTTATTCGGTGAACTCCTCAGATTTCTGAACTTCAGGGGCTACGGTGCCTCAGCTTGGCACACCGCACGGCTCCTGGATGCCTTTGTGGCCTTTTATGTTCAGTAATGCTGCCCAGCTCCTTTTCTACCTGTCCTTCTCCAGAGATGCCCTGTCATCATTCCTGTGATGGTTAATTTTATGTGTTGACTTGACTTGGCTAAGGGATGCCCAGAAAGCTGGTAAAACATCATTTCTGGGTGTGTCTGTGAGCGTTTCTGGAAGAGATTAGCATTTGAATCAGTACACTGAGTAGATCAACCTCACCAGTGTGGGTGGGCATCATCCAATCCACTGAGGGTCTGCACAGAACCAAATGGCAGAGGGAGGGTGAATTCACTCTCTTTGCTTGAGCTGGGACACCCATCTCCTCCTGCCCTTGAGCGTCAGTGCTCCTGGTTATCAGGCCTTCAGACTTAGACTGCGATTCACATCATTGGTTCTCAGGCTTTCAGGTTTGGACTAGAATTATAGTACCACCTTTCCTGGGCCTCCAGCTTGCAGACTGTAGCTCATGGGACTCCTCAGCCTCCATAACTGTGGGAGCCAATTCATCATAATGAATCTCTCTGTATATATATATTTGTATAAATCCTGTTGGTTCTGTTTCTTTGGAGAACACTGACTAATATGATTCCCTCATCCCAGGAATGCAGGGAAGTAAAATTAGCAGTGAATCCTTGTTTCAGAGACTTGAGGATAGTCAATTTTTATAACTACTCAGTAAATATTTAGTTATATTCACTAGCAGCAAACAATTCACTTGTAAACAGGAAAAATGGTATCTAGCAGTGTGTAACTTGAACAATGCATATGCTTATGTTTTTCCTTGAATTTTTTTTTTCCCTTAAAAAATGTATGTATTTTTTGTTCTTAAAGTAACGTAGGGACTTCCCTGGTGGCGCAGTGGTTAAGAATCCACCTGCCAATGCAGAGGACACGGGTTCGAGCCCTGGTCCGGGAAGATCCCACATGCCGCGGAGCAACTCAGCCCGTGCACCACAACTACTGAGCCTGTGCTCTAGAGCCCGCGAGCCACAGCTACTGAGCTCACATGCCACAACTACTGAAACCCACACGCCTAGAGCCCATGCTCTGCAGCAAGAGAAGCCACCGCAATGAGAAGCCTGTGCACCACAATGAAAAGTAGCCCCCGCTCGCCTCAACTAGAGAAAGCCCGCGCGCAGCAATGAAGACCCAACACAGCCAAAAAAAAAAAACCTATTCCTGGCTTCTGAAAAAAATAATAAAATAAAGTAATGTAAATCTATTACATACAGACTTGAAAAATGAAAAAGTATTTGTATATTCTCACCGCTGTAATATAATCATGATTATGATTTTATATATATCTTTCTAGTCTATTTTGGTATGAATTTTTTTCATAGTTTTGTAATAGAAACATGCATATATACTGTGATTTTCTCTTTTAAATTTAGCCTTAGGTAATTATGATATAATTATATACATATTTCCATATTGCATTGTTATCACAATAGTAATTTTTTTACTGCATTAAACTTCATCATTTGGCTCTATCATATTTTTTAACTGTTAACCTACTTTTGGTTAGTATGTTTCCTATCACAGTTGAGCAAATATATTTTTTATAATGTATAACATCGTGCACATTTCTTTTTGGTTGTTGCTCTGAATTCTTTAAGTAGTATATTAACAAGTGTCAAGAATTTCAGTAAACTTCTATCTAATTTTTCTTTTAGCTCTGTCATCGAATCTAGCAAATCTAGTGATTGTTAAAGTAGGAGGAATATATTAATTTGCCAACTGTTGTTCTACCCACGATCTTAATTATATATGACTTAATAAAGCCATGTAAAACTTGAGTGAGGCAGAAATCTTGTTTACATCTAGGAATTGACCACAGAATAGCAGTTGTGGACAGTTTAGAAACTCATGGTAGAAAAATGAAGATTCTTTATTTGGAGCCCAGGAAAAGTAATGCAGCATTTTAGATGTGTGTAAGTACGTGCATCCTTGGGAGATGGTTCTTAGTTTTCATCATATGTTCAGAGGAATCCAATAACTAACCACTGGTGTGAGCACGATGTTTGCTAGGTGAATGGAATGCCGTTTTTGTGAGTTTCTTTATTTGTTGTTCCCTCTTTCCCTGCCTTCCCCTGTCTCTCTTTCCTTATTCATTATGTTCAGTACTCGAACTCAGAAAAAGGTTCTTTTTGGTGAGCAGCGATTTATCCCATGAAAGTTTCTAATGACTTCAAAAATTTAAAAAAACTGAACACATGTGAAATCGTTAATCAAATACTGTGTCAATCTGTTTTGATTTGGGGAAGTTTTCCCATTTAAATCAGTAATTTAGTGTTACCTTCCTTTGTTAGAATTTTTAAAGAAAGCACGACCAGGATGCTGATCATTAAATAAATTTCTACTATTCCTACAACTTACTATGTTTTGACAAGTCCATAATGAACTGAGTGTGGAAATCATTCATCAAATGCAGTTATCCTTTTGCTGTGTTATTTCAAAAGGTATAGCTTTACTAACTCCATTAAAATTTGAGGCTTTCTAAGTTGTTGCACAACTAAAGCAAAGAGACATTCTGTGAAAATAACCTTAAATAAAATTCTTTTTAGGTGTTAAAAACTCTACTTCTTTAAAAGATAAAATCTTAGTCATTTTTGATTACCAGATGACAGGAACAACTTCTCTTTTCTAGTGTAACAGGGCTTCTGATATGCAATGACCACCTTGTTTTTGATAAAGGACTAATCAGTATCATATTTTTTCTTAGGAATGGGCTGTTTCTGGGGAGCTGAAAGGAAATTCTGGACCCTGAAAGGAGTATATTCAACTCAAGTTGGTTATGCAGGAGGCTACACTCCCAATCCTACTTATGAAGAAGTCTGCTCAGGTAGGAAGAATTTGCTCTATCATATAAGGAACAAGGACAGACTTGTCCCTGTTGGCGGATGACAGGATCTTTAAAATGGAAATAATTTCTTTGTGTGTTTTCTCAGTCTTCTCTTGCCCATTTCTATAAATATACTTGCTGGCCTTTCACTTCATATTTTTAGAAGATCATAGACTTCCTAAGGAATGTGTCATTTAGCTTTTGTTGCAGAAAAATCACCCTGAAACTTAAATCGCTAAAGCAATCATTTGTTACCTTATGATTCTGTGGGTCAGCAGTTTAGACTAAGCTCAGCCTGGCGGTTCTTCTGCTGGTTTCATCTGGGTTCATTCATGTGATTCCAGTCAACTGGTGGGTTGCCTGGGGGCTAGTTGGTCTTTGATGTCTTCGCTCATACATCTGGCAGTTGCTGCTGGCTGTCACTTCGTCTTGCCTGGGGTGAATTCACGTGATGGCAGATGCAGAGATTAGGAGCAGTAAGAGAGGACAAGCACCATTCTGCTAGTACTTTTCAAGTCTCTGAGTCACATTTACTATTGGTCCCATTGGCCAAAGCAGGTCACATGGTCTAGCCCAGAATCTGTGTGGGAGGGACTTCCCAAAGGCAGGTGTACAGGGAGATGTGAAGAAATTGGGACCATCACCACATCACTCTATCACCTGGGACAAATATATCATATACCAGACTTGTTTTCTTGAGGGAAAGACACTAAAAATCAGGCTATAATGAAGGGATTGGCAAACTGTGGCTTGCAGGCTAAATCCTGCCTGCTGCCTGTTTATATAAAGTTGTTTTTTTTTTTTAAACACAGACATGACTATTTATTTATGTTATCTGTGAATGTTTTCATGCCACAGTTGCAGTTGAGTGGATGCATCCGAGACAGTATGGCCTGTGAAACCTAAAATGTTTATGATCCAGCCCTTTACAGAAAAATATTTGCTGACCGGGATAGGCAGTTGCCTCCATGGCAAATTCTAGCTCAATTACCAGATAACCTTTCTGGAATTTGTTTTGTTTTGTTATTTCTGGCCTTCAAGGATTTCCTTTTACCTTTCTGCCAGCTCTGGTCGCATTTAAAACACATTATTTTTCTCTTAAAATTTTTTTTTCATTTTAAATATAAAAATGGTATATATTTAAGGTGTACAGCATGATACTTTGATATACATAGTGAAACGATTACTAATAGTCAAGCTAATTAACATACCCATCTCCTCATGTACTTTTTTTGTGTGGTGAGAGTACCTTTGATCTACTCTCTTAGCAAATTCCAAGTATACAATACAATATTATTACGTACAGTCACCATGCTGTACCTTGTATCTCTACAGCTAATTCATCTTACATAAATAAACGTTTGTACCCTTTGACCAACATCTCCCCATTTCCCTGGGAACCACCATTGTACTCTCTGCTTCTGTGAGTTCAATTTTTTTAGACTCCACTTATAAGTGAGACCGTGCAGTATTTTTTTTCTGTGTCTAGTTTATTTCACTTAGCATAGCGTCCTACAGGCTCACTCATGTTGTTGCAAATGGCAGGGTTTCCTTCATTTTTTTAGGCTGAATAGTGTTCCGTTGTGTATGTGCCACATCTTCTTTATCCCTTCATTGATGGACATTTAGGTTGTTTCATACCTTGGCTATTGTGAATAATGCTGCAGTGCGCATGGGAGCACAGATGTCTCTTTAAGATTCGGATTTCACTTCCTTTGTGTGTATACCCAGAAGAGAGGTTGCTGGATCGTATGATGGTTCTGTTTTGAATTTCTTGAGGCACCTCCATACTGTAAAACACATTTTTTAAAAGAATATTTTATTTACTATCTTAAGAGTTCTTAATACGGAGAGTTTATCTAATATACAGTCCACCACATTGACAGAAATGGGATTTTTGAAAAATATGTAAATAGTTTTATCGTTTAAAAATAAAGGTTTGCGTTGGTGTTATTTGTGGAGGGCCCTCTCAGCTCTTTGAGGGCACTGCGAATGTAGGCGGGGGGAATTGGAGTTTGGGAGTTTGTTCGATAATGAGCGTGTCGATTTGTTTGCTACAATATGAATTCTGATTTTGAAATGAAATTTGAACTGTGCAACAATGAAAATATCATGCAAATATACATATTCTTCTTTTTCTTGCTTCTGGAGAAGAATTGAAATATTCTGATCGGTGTTGAGAATGTGGAATATCGAACAAATACGTTAATGGTTAATCCATTTTTTTCCTCTGCTTCTGTTTCAAAATTAAACAAATGCTTATGCAGAACTATAAATAGAGAGATTCAGATGAACCCTGGAGATTGCCCAGGTGTATCCTCTTAAGTCTTAGGAATGGAAATGAATAGATTCCTTCCTGTAATTGCAGACATGACTTAATAGCCTAAGAGAAAAAGTTGCTAAGAAAACCTCCAGATATCTACTGCTTATACTGTTACTGTCTACCAGCAAAATGTTAATCATCAATTCGAATATCGTGGTTGCTGGTTTGCTCAGACTCTCTCCAATTCAGTTCTTCACCGTAACAAGAACAACATGATAATTGCCCTTTGTTGAACTCCTACTATGTGCCAGACACTGTAACAAGCACTTTTTGCATCTTTGCTTTTTTCCATCTAATCTTTCAAACAGCCCCATGAAGGGCCTCAGTTTCTCCTTTTTTACAGGGGGAGTGTTGAGGCTCAGAGAGACTAAGTAACTTACCCAAGGTCATATCTCCCGATCTCATTAGCTCTCAGCTCAAAACTTATGCCATTGACTGTGGTGTAAGTCACCCAGCTGTCATCACGGCCCAGCCATTCTCCATCCACCTATTTATGCTCCCCTCGTCCACACATTCTCTTTCATGTATACTTTTGAATCTATCGGTATGCTTTTTAATGATTACTGGAAGGAAAATACCAAGCAGTTTTTTTGGGTCTTTCTGATGTTTACAAGGAAAAAGGAAAAAACCCTTTTAAGATACAGTTCATGCAGACATCTGGTGCGTTAGAGGCCTGTAGCAACAGTGAAGTACAGAAACCACGGAGGTTGGTAAAGAACTCTCTATTTGATGTGACCACTACCTGCTAAGTTAGCGGTGGCATCCGGAAGCATGGTTGTCATGGAAACTTGTTCCTGATTGGAAAAAGATAGTTATAGGGTCTTATCCAGACTCAGAAGGAGAGATGATTTCTTTCCCCAGGCTTTTTTTTTGTTCTGATCATGAAAGGGAAAAACAAAAAGGCAGAGAGAAGCTGTGATAGAAAGATCTCTCTAGCACAGAAGTGGTGGAGCCTTCAGATCCCTGGGAATAGCGGGGAAGGAGAACAAACAAGGTCCCCAGCTAATTAAAGATTTTTGACCAAGGAGAGGGATAGGGGAGACAGAAAGCAGGTTATACTGGCTAGGCCTCCCTACTGGGGCCTCGGGTGCTCAAAGCCTTGTTGAACAAGTCAGCCCTGGAGGGGTCTGCCTTGCAAGAAAGAAAAACCCAGGCTCTGCTAAGATGTATAATCGTTGCTGAGGTTTCATGTGAGAGAAATACTAGTCTGTGCTCCAGTATTTGCATTAATTTCCAAATTACTTACTCTTGTGTTTGCAATTAAACTTGTAAAACTTTGGTCACAACCAGGAGTCTTTTGTAAAGGTATTCCTTTCTTCCTTCCTTCTTGCCTTCCTTCAAGAAAAGAAGCCCAAGGACCTGGATTGTGTGGCAACTGCCTTCTCTCACAGAGCAGGACGCCTGAGCCTGAGGTGCCATTGGGTTTTTTAGGGGCAGGTGCCAGAATTATAGGGCTAGCACTCAGGAAGGGGTTCTCAAAACCCACTGGGCTAGCTTTACCACTCCCTTCTACCCTGACCGACCATCTGGGAGATGCTTCCAGAGTCAGAGCTTGTGTCAGAGCTTCCACAAGTATCGTCTTGGCGAACAGATTGGTGATCACAAGCCATGGAACCAGCACCATTGGCTGAAGTTGGTCATGCCTGCTTGCTAGTGGATATGCATGTGAATGTGAAAGCAGGTGTGTGTCCAGACAGGCTGCGTATTAATGTCTGAATAGTGTTTGTGTGTGGCTACAGATGGGCCAGTGATTCAGAAACCTGAGCTGGAGTTGTGCTTAGGCACGTGGAAAAGACATATGACTTCTAGTACCAGCCAGGAGAGGAGGTGGCCCCCACGGTGACATTCATTAACTGCTCACCAAGGGGTCTGTTAATGCTGGGTGATCTGTGTGAGTCTAGAGCCTAACACATGTAGAAGACCCATGGGGAAAACAGTTCCTCAAGCATTTGCAAAGTTGCCTTTTGGGAATGAAGTATAAAATAAGCCTGTAATGCATCAGAGCCAAGATAGGCAATCACTTAGAAGAGAGCTTGGCTTCTGGGTCTTTGGGACCTCAGAGTAACCTGACGGAATGCCCTGACGTATGTGAAAGGAAAAGAAGAGAACCTTAGGAGGGAGGCTGGTCAGCCAGGTCCGCCAGGCCGGCCTGGGAAAGGGGAGGTCCTGCTGGCCCCCCACGGGTTGCTCTGTAAGGTTTGGCTGCTGGACAGACTCCCAGAGCCTGGCACCATGACACTTTTAAGTTCTGTCACTAACTCGTCTTGTTCTGATACACACTCTGTAGAAACTTCTCGTCTTTTGTCCTCCTGTGGAGGTTATTTACAGGAAGAAAATGCAAGGAGACCAGGTCAGCCAGACAGTTCTACTTCTCATTTCAAATTCAGTGAAATGCTATTCTGAGATGTATATCTCAGTCTATTGTGAGTTTAGTCTACACAGGTCATTCTCTCCATATTCAATTAACCTTGGGTTACATTCAGTGTAGAAATGGAACTTGGCCTTCAGAGCTGAGAGTCAGAAGCCTGACTGCCATGATTTTCCAAAGGCTGTGATTGCCTCCTTGCGTTTCCCTAGAGTCTCCGCATCCCTCACATGTCCATCATTTCATTTAAACCTGTTTTAAAAGTGACCACCCTCCTATAATAGGCACTTAAACTTCCTTTCCTCAGATTCATCAATTAGTGCTGGAGCTCACAGACTGAGAAACTTGCATCTCTCAGGTATTTTAGGCCTGAATTCTGAGTCCTCTGAGAGCTGCCCACCACCAGCTCCTGCACCAAGAACCCAGTCTCAGCTTGGATACAGGGTAGCATTGCTCACAGCCACCGTTTGGCTGTTTCTTGTTGTGCCTCAGATCTGTCTCTAAGACATGTGCTGAGAAGTAATTTAAGTCTTAGAGGCCGTCATTCTGTTCCTGAAATGATTTCCAAGGATTCATTCATTCACATGTTATTCCTTAACAGCTCAGTGTATGCCTGGCGCTGGAGAACCCATAAAAACCTGGAAGGGAACAGCCAGGAAAAGCCTAAATTTCGTGTAGGCTTTCTTGATGAATTAAATTCACCATTGATTGGGAATGTACTGCACGCAAGACATTGTACTAGGTACTTCATATCATTGTATGTGATACCAAGTTGAAAAATGCTAGTACCTGTCTTCCAGAATTCTTTCTCTATAGTTAAATGAAAGCTTGATCTTTCACATTTAAAGAGTTGTGCTGACCCTGGCTTTAGACACACACATACACACACACACACACCCTCACACACTCACACAAACCACACATTTGTTATGCAAACCAACTGATTAACTGGCATGCTGTTGCTTTCCTACGTTCATTTTAGAAGTAATTGAGCTATTCAGTTTCTTGAATACCCTGATAGAGAATTATTCTTACATTTTATAATAACGACTACACAGATGAAAATATGAAAAGACATTCTGCAATGGATAAGCATTCTGGGTTAATTTCAGTGCATTAGCCTAATACACAAATAACCCCATTTCTGGCAAGAAAACCCAGGATGTTCATTCACTGGGTAATATCTTTTCGTATTTTGCTTACAGATGTTCAGAACAATTCCATGTTTATCAGTCTATTCAAAAGCTTTTAGAAATCTGCACAGCCAAGTGGCACCAAAACCAGAAGCATGAAAGGGACTGTACAACTTTCTCTCATAAGAGAGATTTATACAGTCACCATGGAAAATCTGAGGCCCAGACGCTTTTCTTTATCAACAGAATACTCTGGTGGATTTTCATGCAACGTGTTCGGTAGAAGTCCCGAGCAGGAGCCAGGGCCTGGGAGGAGCAGAGAGTGGGAGGCTCCTGTCACCTTCCGGTGGTGTCCGTGCCAAGGCTGTACCACTCTCTGGACTCAGCTGCCTCTCTTGTAAAATGGGGGCAGTGCTGCTTTATGAAGCCCATAGGGTTGTGGTCAGGTTCTTATTTGAAAATAAAATTATTTCATATTGGGAGTAGGAAATCCAGGACATAAGCTTTCTATCACTCTAGCTCTTGGGTATATTAAAGATAGAAGTGATGGGTCAGGAAGCATCGCTTGGCAGGGGCCTGGGCTCAGCCCACAGAACGTGCACGCGGCACAGCAAGCAGAAGCCGTTTTCTTCTTTTCCTCTTCTGTGTTCTCAGTAGGTCATACCCACCCCCCTCTCCAAATGCACATCCTTATTTCCTCGATGCTTCAGAGCTCTAACAAAGCGTTGAATAATTTCCCCACTAATATAAAAAAAACTCAATATACTTTTTTAGTTTGACAATTTCTGAAGTGTTTGGGTGGATGTGCATGTCTATGTATCTTGCTTGAGATTAATGACCCCATTCTTTTTCAAAGTAGTGATGAGTTCTGTTATTAGCAGATTTTACCAAGCAATGTAAAACTCTTTCTAAATTCCTTGCAGACTACATTAAATCTCTCTTTAGTGCATAGTAAGTCTTATTGTACTCTTTTCAATGTCAGTCAAGGTAAATTACTAAGTTATTGACATGTCCCTGAAAATGCCAGAATTCCGGTGTTCAGTTCTTGCTATAAGCAATTTGATCACTTTTTGCTCCTCTTATATTAGACATAAAATTAACCTTGAACTTGTAGCAGGCAGGGTGAAAATGCTTACCTCTCTCAAACCACTAGCAGAAAGCAAGCCCCGAGGTCAGGGGTCCTGTGACTCCTAGTTATAACCTGGGTTCTAGGATCAAATACAACTTCTCCACGCATCATGCCCTTTTAAGTGAGGATGGCGATCAAGAATTCAGAGTGGAGGTGGCTGTTGAGTTTGAATTAAGATTTTGAGAGATCAATTATCATTTCAGTTAGACTGGAATTTTTTTTTTTTTAATTGAGTACTGGGGTTTTTAAATAGTTCTTATGTCCGCTGGATGCTCTCAGTGCTGTGTGCTATAGCCGGGAGCCGAGCTGAGGGTGTGACAGCAGAGCGTGCTGGAGCCTCTCTTGTTAACCAGTGTGCTGGCATCTCTCGTTTCTCCTGACCTCGGAACCAGAAAGGAAGTCATTCGACCAGCAGGTGTTGTTGCCTTGCCCTCTTTCAGAGCTTCTGCAGGTCTGGTTTCCAGCCTGGGCTGTGGGCCGTGGGGCCTGCAGAGTTGGGAACAGTCTGCAAATTGATTTGTCCACCAGGCAGGTCCTGAAGGTCTGAGTAAGCATCTCGCTCACATCTACTTCTGATTTTCAGTCTGTAAGGGAGATGACATTGTGAAAATGAAAGACACATTCATGCAATCTTACTGAACTCAGAGCAGCTTTTGGTCTTCACCAGTATGCCCTTCATCCCCAGATTCTAGAACCCCAGAGCGCCTGTACTTGTGCAGAGGCTTGACAAAATCACGTGATCTCTCGTGCTCACGCAGCCGTGGAACCACCATGCTAATGGGTTGTCCAAAGTTCCCAAAGCTGAAACAAAATAGACATGTGCGCCCTTTGCTAGAGATATTTTGAGTTTGCTACAATAATTTGATACAACATTAGACGTCACAGAGGAGGAAGAAGATATTTCTATAGCTTCAGAGGGCTGACAGCTGGCAAACACCAAAACATGAGGCAGCACAAGACCTCCCTCCTCAGGTGGTGAAGGAAGCATTCATGCCTTTCCTTCCCTGTCGGGTTTAGCGGCCAAAGACTCCAGTATGTCAGTGTCTGTTGTTTGTCATTTAAGAGAAGAGGTGGCAAATGAATTTTGATTCTTTGTGGAGTCTCTGAAGATACTGCATGTTTAGTATATTCTTCATATGTCCTTGATGTTTTCATTTTCTCTAGGTTGTTTAGCTGTTCCATCACCTCTCTCCTTGAGCAACTTAATTCACTGCTGGGAACAGGTGTAGTGGTCAAAGATCAACAGACTGACAGACTCTAAGAAGTTAAATGTGTCAATATTTCAGCATATCTGATGGTAAAATTCGAATAGTCCAATTAAATGAAAAGGAACAATAATAAAAACATTCTTTATACTCATCCAGTGCTAGAAATAAGTTGTTCTTTCATTGTTTCAGGATTATATTCTCAAGGATTTAGGAGGGAGGTGAAGAGGACTTTGCTATAGCAAGCAGTTCTTAAAACATAACTGCGAAAGCAATTGATGAATGTGCCTACACTGATATTTTCAAATCACATATAATGGAGCCATAATGTAATATGAGAAAAAAACCTTATAGGGGGTTGAGCTTCTCTAGGAATTTTATGTGATACTTTGGGTCTTAATTACTTCATAATGACTGGCAATTTTTAAAGCCTGAGAATTAGTTTTCTTTCTTTCTTTTTCCTTTCCTCCTTTCTTTCTTTCTTTCTTTCTTGTCTAAGTTACATTAAAAATAAATATCTGGGTCAATTGCTGTCCCATCTGCCAAGTTGAAACTGCAAGGGACTCGTATGAAAACACAGTCGCCCATCATGTGAGCGAATCACCCAGTAGGAACGGAGCAGCTTCGGAAGAGGTCACTGCTGTGTGCCAGGCCTGCCTCAGATGTGCTGGGGCCTCATCAGCATGCGAATCAGTCACAGGCCACTGAGTCCTCTCAGCTGTGGGCCAGACTTTGCTTAATAAATCCTGGGCTCTGATGCATGGAATTGCAGGGTCTGTCGGGGGCGCCGAGGGACAGGGCTGACCTCAGCCTCTTCAGGCTTTGCACGTGGGAACCAGTGCCCCGTCTCTGGGGCAGAAGCTTTCTGAGGAGGATGCTTACCCACAACAGGGTCGGGCCCTCTTACTTGTAGCTGTCTCCTTCCTCTTCTTCTTGTCATGTTCTCTCCCCACTTCTCCTTCCCTTCCCTGTGTTTCTTCTTCTTTCCTGTGGTTAAGGATACATTGCTTTTCTACTCCAGTACTATTATAATTACAGTAGTCCTAGAAAATCACAAGAACTGGTGACTTACATGTTGCCCATCTTAGGTTTAGAACAGTTTATAACACAAAACTCTCAACAGATATTATTATAATAGTAGCTTATATTAATTGCTGGTTTATAAAATCTACAAACATTTCCAGAGGCTGAGCTTTGTCACAGGCCTGTGAAATAGGGCAGCGTTGTTGCCTCCACTTACAAGGGTGCAAAGCCCTCCGGAGCAGACAGTTACTTGGAGTGTCACCCACTAGCTAGAGGTCCCAGCCGTCTCTTCTGATGGCATTTCTTTTGAAGAAAACAGAGTTTGTATTTCAGACTGTGTCCTTCTAAACTTTTTCTTTATGCATTTCCAATAAATGCATTTTCACATGCCTTTCTTGAGCATTTTAGGATACTTCAAAAGATATTAAATTAAGCAATGAAGTTCTTGTAGGAATAAACTAGATTTTAGAAAATGGTTTATTAAAAAATGTCTGGTGGTCCGAAACTATTTAGATGAACTTGACCTATAGAAACATGGATTTCTTTTTCTTTTCATTGGATGTATCTTAGAGGTCATCTGTTTCAGTAAGTGTTGAAACTTTTGATAAGCATTAGAATGTTTTCATCAGATAAAGATTTTGCACAGCAGTGTATTATTAAAACACAGTGTCCAAGGTACTCTGATTAGTGGAGGGGGCTCCCCCTACACTGTCCTCATTCTTCAGGCCAAGGAGGTGCTTCCTTGGGGCTAAGTCTAGAAAGCAGTTGAGGACCAGGGACAACTTCACCCTGGGCTGAAACACACATTGAAAAGGAGAAGACCACCCGACCACATTACACACTAAAGGAGAAGACCTCCCGACCACATTACGCACTAAAGGAGAAGACCTCCCGACCACATTATGCACTAAAGGAGAAGACCTCCCGACCACACTACACACTTAAGGAGAAGACCTCCCCAACCGCTTCATACACTAAAGGAGAAGACCTCCCGACCACGTCATACACTAAAGGAGAAGACCTCCCCGACCACTTCATACACTAAAGGAGAAGACCTCCCGACCACGTCATACACTAAAGGAGAAGACCTCCCGACCACGTCATACACTAAAGGAGAGCCCCCCTCTCTGACCACATTCCACGCTTGTGCCTGCTTTAAGGCTGCATACTGGAAGTTACAAAGTCCCCAGGATTGTCAGGGAGACCATCCAGAGATAAAGTGCTGGAAGGCATGAGAATGGGGCCTTTTATTCTCTACCTTCTCAGAGATATACCCAGGCGCCAAGATGAACCCAGGAGCCCTAAGCATAAGCGTTTTTGTGTGAGTTCTGGGTCTCCCATCAGAGGCCCAGAGCCTCCGGTATCTCCCAACACTTGTCTCTGTCCATTTTGTTTCAGCTCTGGTGCCTTGAGCATATTTATTTTAAAGCCCTCCCTCCCCTCCTCCTTTCTGGAGGTAAGGAACTGTTGGCTACTGTCATACCCAGGCCCTGTCCCTGAACCTGCCTTGCTGCTGAAGGGTGGGTTGACAAAAAGTCATAGGTGCCTGAACTTGCGTATCTTTGTGCAGAAGAAAAAAAATCTGTCACCGTGTTTAAGGCCTGTTGAGTTGTGTTTGGTAGTTTGAAAATGCTCCAGGGAAAACCATCTGTCCACCTTGGAGAGTCAGCTTACATAATGGCTAAGCGGCATACTGGGGGTGCAGGTGGGGTCAGCATGGGAAGAAGCTATCTGTTTTTGGCTCTTCAATAACATTCTTTAATTAATAAACTTTATGTTTAGAGGAGTTTCAGGTTCGCAGCAAAATTAAGAGGAAGATATAGAGATTTCCCATATACCCTCTGCCCCCGTCCCGTGGTCTCCCCTACTATTACCGTCCCCACCAGATGGTACATTTGTTACAGTTGATGACCCTACATTGACACATCAGTATCTCCCAGACTCCATAGTTTGCATTACGGTTCACTCTTGGTGTTGTTCATTCTATGAGTTTGGACAAATGTACGGTGACACATATCACACATAGTATATCTTATCTTCCATTCTCTGACTTTGCCTTTGCAAATTGTGACTGCTGCTGTCCTGGGGTTTTCTCTTTGGGTTTGTAGCTTTGCTCTGCTCCCTGGTGTTCCTGACATTGGCGCTTTAGGCTCTGCCTGCCTCACTCATGGTTCCGCTTTGTTATACTCAGGTAACCTCAACACAGAAATTCCCGAAAGGGGTCCTGGACCTGTTTCCCTGAGATGCTGTAAGATACAGAAGTTCCAGAAAAGAAAAATACAACCTCGTTATTTCCGTTTGTTTCCAAATTTGGATTGGAGACAAACACTGCCCAAAGCGGACACAATAACTGTAAGATCTGTCAGAATAAATGGCAAAGAAATGGGAGAAATCAGCGACTGCGTGTAGGCGAGTCATTGATGAATGAGGCTCACTCTGTAATTTGGACCAGTTGCAGCAGAATAAAAGCTCCGCTTCTAAGTGAAGAATCACACATGACAAACAAGCAAAAACTACTGAGTGCCACTGTGCCTGGGCCAGTTTTACGGGGCACAGAATTCTGGTTAGTGATGAAAGTGGAGTGAAAAAGCTGCATGTAGCCCAAGATCCATGGAATAGAGAACCAGCAATGTTTCCTTTGCTCCTTAGGGCAGAGGAGGGGAGAGGGAGAACACCTCACAGCGCTAGCTACACAAGCACATACGCGAGACAGCTCCTATGTCGACAGGCGCAGATGTGCTGGTCACGTAGCCTGAACTTAGGGCAACAGATGGACGATTCATTGCATGAATTGGATAGCCAGGGACCTCAGTGCCTTCTGGGAAATCCAAGGACGCATCAGGTTGACCTAATGACACCACACTTGGGCAGAGGTAGAACCAGGGTGCCCACCATCTAAAAGGGAAGTGAGTAGCCATTTGCACTGGTGGGGAGAAAAACAAATGAAATTCAGTAAGAATAAAGGAAATCCCATCATCGGTGTATATGTTTATAAAGCGTTTTTTGTACGAGGCCTTATTGTCTCTCATTTGTCTTTGCAAGACCTGACCTTTTCATGTCACTTCCGAATGTTGTAATCATACGACATTCAGAGCCCTGGAAGGGGAAATAACATTTGGGTATTTGATATACATGCAAACTATATTTGAAATAAATTTTCTTAACACTGAATTTTTACTCTAAGCGCAAAGTGAAAAATAACTTTCTTGAAAAGAATTACAGAATGTGGTTCGGTTTTCAAAATACAGTATAAGATGTAGAAAAGATGAAGCCTTCATTTAAAAACCAGATAGTACTGAACTAAAACAAAATATAATTCTATGTGACTCCTTTTATGTCACTTTAATCGTGTACACAGTAGCTGTAGTCAGCTCTGATGGTACTAACATTTTCATTTGATGATGAAATGAATGAATTGGCACATTTTTAAGCTGCTACACACTCAGCACTTTTACATACATTTAGTAGGTGTGCACACTCATGTTAGGGTCTCCGCTGAAGGCATTTAAAAACTCATCACCTACTCTGCGAAAGTCCCTGTGCCAGATACAGTGGGAGGCAGGAGAGATTAGTTGTTGTTTTCATGAAGGTGCACATACATTGTAATAGGGAAGACCCTTTGTATTCTGTTACAAGGTAATCACTAAAGAGGTGTTGCCTATAAGCTTAAATTATACATAATGGCCCATCTCTGGGAACCCTGCCTCCCAGGTAATGAGCATTCAGCTAAAACACCTTTGTTTAGCTCCCAGGAAACATCCTGACCAGGCCCACCTGTGAATGACTGCAGGGAGGAAGAAATGAACACATCCTCTCTGGAGGCTGATGGGAACCAGGAAGTGTTTGACTTTATTCCCTCTGATTTTAGTATAAAAGAAACCTGAATTCAGGCGAGATGTTTCTTTGGGACCTGAGTCCACCATCTTCTTGGTCTGCTGGCTTTCCGAATAAAGTCCTATTCCTTTCTATTGACCTGTCGTGCAGCAAGCAGTATGAGCTTGGACTCAGTAACACCATTACTTTTTTAGAAAATAGACTTCAAACTTAGGGATAACTTCAAAGTTTTGACTAAAGAGCTACTCTTCCAGAAGCCAATCCTCTATTAAAATTCACCCTCAAACTATATCTATACCTAGAGTATACTGTTTGCCCTCAGACTATACCTGTGTCATTAAGTCTCTGCTAAACTGGGCTTCCCTCATGTCCAGTAGCTTATGAGAACTCCAGCTGTTAGCCTGTGGCAGCTCACCTTGTGTAAATGTATTGTATGCCACTTCCTTAATTGTCCAAAAAATCTTATTGTAGAATGAAACTATTATCAATTATATGCACCTAGTTTAAAATAATTGTAAGATATATTTGATTCTAAGGGTTTTTTTCCCCCAGAAACTCAGCATTGAATCTTTTTGAAAGTTTTCTATTCTGCAACATTTCCAGATACATTTTAACTTGTTTGTTGGAACTCTGGCTGTCTGGGCTAAAGCCGGAGTTGCCAGGCAAAGCTGCTGCAGGTTGGGCCCAGGTGGGTGCAGCAGGGAGCTGGCTGTCGTGCTGGGCCTGAGCTGCTTGGAAAAGCAGGAATGAACAGGTGGGTAGGCCTAAGGGCATGGCTGGAGTGCTCGGGGTGAAGAGGGAGAAGGGCAGGTGGGGTGAAGGATACCTTCTCGAATACATGGTTACTGAGCTTAGATGACTAATCAGTGAGAAACCTTTAGCCTCGATGGATGGGCCAGGGGTACAATCTTGTATATCAAGTCCAAGGAAATAAAATAACCTGGAATAAAGTGAGAGGCCAAAGGAGAGCATCCTAGGAAGTCAGTTAAATAGATAGATAGGCCGGTGTGTTGAAGAGATTGAAGGGAGAGCCAAACGGGGGAAGTAGGGGTCAAGTCGGCCCTCAGAGGGAGAGAAAGCTTTAAACCCACCTCTGAGTGTGTGCTGCCACCGAGCCGGTGTGAGGGGGGCGTGGGTGAGTCAGGGCGGCTGCTAGGATTAGGTCATGACAGACTGAGGGTTTTGCCTTTGATTCAGGAAAACGAGAGATGGAGTGCCATTGCTCACTTTTCACCTGTGGCTGATTTGATGCCGAGTCTGAATATCCTGCTGGTGTTTACCCAGTTAAGTCCTGCATGTAGGAGAGGCCAATCTATACTCCAGAATCAGACCTGAGCTCAGGTGCCAAGTGGCTGGCTGGCAGAGACTTGGCCAAACACAGGGTAGTGGGGAGAGAAGAGAGAGGCAAAGGGTACAGGCTGGTCTGGAGCAGCCACATGGAGTCAAGGTCGATTCTTGACTCCGGGAAGATCACGGTGCACACTGGATGGTGATTTGGACAGGACAGGGACATCACTGGGGTCTTCTAGGCAGGCATCAGCTCAGGGGCCTTCCTCTCAGCCAGGTCTGTAGGCTCACTGAAAGGTCCCGAGGTCGTCACGAACTGTGATGACTGCTGGAATGAGTGACCCACGGCTCAACCAAATTGGCAGAGCTGGAAGGGCCTTTGGAATCATCTCTTTTTACACAGTGGGAAGTAGAAACTCCAGAAGGTTAATGACTTACCACTGTCAGGCAGCTGGCCTGCTGGCCTATAGCAGGGACTTGGTCAGGACCCTGGTCATTTTTTTTTTTTAATATACTAAATTTTTAGAAACAGTTCTATTGTGATATAATTGACATATGGTAGACTATACATATTTAAAGTATACATTTTGATAAGTTTTAACATTTGTAGACACTGTAAAACCAACTCCACAATCAATATTGAACATATCCATCACCCTCAAAGTTTTCTCATGCACCTTTGTAATTCCTCTTTCCTGCCTTCCTTATCCCCCCTTGCCCCCTGCCACCAGCACCCTAACCCCCATGCCCAGGCAACCTCTGATCTGCTTCCTCAAATTTCTAGATAAATTTGCATTTTGTAGAATTTTATACGGAATCAGACACATATGATTATCATACTTGTCTGGCTTCCTTTATTCAACACAATCGTTTTGAGATTCGGTGGTTTTTGTATTTATCAAGGGTTTGTTCCTTTGCACTGCTGAATAGTATTCCATTGTGTAGATATACCATCAATCCACCTGTTGGTTAATATTTGGATTGTTTTCAGTTTGGCTATTACAGATAACATTGCCATAAACATTCATGTCTAAGTCTTTGTGTGGACATATACGTTTATTTCTTTTGGATAAATACCTAGAAATGGAATGACTCAGTCACATGGTAGGTATATGTTTAACTTTTTAAAACATTGCCAAGCTGTTTTCCAAAGTGGTTGTACCAATTTACATTCCTTCTGGTTATGTGTGAGAGTTCCAGTTCCTCCACATTTTCACCAACACTTCGTATGGTCAGTCTTTTCAATTTGAGTCATTCTAATAGATATGCATTGATACAGCTTTGTGCTTTTCACGTGCATTTCTCTAATGACTAAATGATATTGAGTATTTTTTAAGGTTCTTACTTGCCATCTGTATATCTTTCATAAAATTGTCTATTCAAATCTTTCATACATTTTTATTGGATTATTTTCTAATTTTAGAGTTTTGAGAGTTCTTTATATATATGTTTATAGGTCCTTTATCAGATATATGATTTGCAGATGTTTTTTCTGAGTCTGTGGCTTGTCTTTGCATTCTTTTAACAGTATCTTTTGAAGAGTAGAAGTTTTAAATTTTGATGAGGGCCAATTTATCAATTTATTATTTTGTGGATTGTCCTCTTAGATATGACATCATATCTAAGAAATCTTTGCCTAACCCACATTCACAAAGATTTTCCTATATTTTTTTCTAGAAGTTGTATAGTTTGACATGTACATTTAGGTCTGTTATCCATTTAGAATTAATTTTTGTTTATGGTGCAAGAACCCCACAGTCTTTTGACATATGTGCAATATAGTAAAAGGCATGTGGTCTCTTTATCCACACATGGTTATAGGAATCTTCTACCAACACCATCATGTTTAAATGCAAAGGTTAACCATACATTAAACATGTATGACACTCAAAAAACACCCCACTAAAATACATTGCCCAGTTTTCATAATACATTTAATGAAAGAATAATAAGGTCATTAAGAGCAATCAGTGTTTTGTTATATTCTTGATTATATTCTTGATTATATATATTTCTTGATATGAACATAGTTGGGGTAAGAAGTAAGCTTCTTCCCTTTTAATGGGGACCAACATAGTCCTGGACTCAAGTTTAAAACCTTGACAACAGCAATGATTACCCATTGTTTACCCACCACCCCCTCCTGTTGTGGTGATTATGGCACTTTAGAATTCCTGGAGAGGATGCAGTGCTTAATCACGTAATTATGTCCCAAACAACGTGGGCACTCTCTCTGCCATTCATAGGAACAGTGCAAAGAGAAGTTTGTTTGGGTTCTTATTGTGAAGACCCAGCGGGAGGAGAAGCTGCAGTGGCTGAAGAGAGCAGCTCATAGACAGGGAAGGAGCTGATTTGGAGACTAAATAGGGCCGTGTAGGGATATCGGGGGTTTTGTCTGTGCTTGTCAGGTACTTAAGAGAGGAGGAGGAGTTTTTAGCACCATTCCATCGACCTTAGTATATAAGTGTATGACTCAGGTTCCACGACACAGGATTGGAGCTGGTCATTTCATCTCTGGGGATTCTTTATGGGCCCAAGTGTTCTGCCTTCCACTGTGCTCCTGACCCCAGGGATGTACTTTCTTTCTGAAAAGCAGTAGAGACATACAGAAAGGGGCATTGGAATAGAAGTCAGCAGATGGAGGCGTTTGTGTTCTGACAGTCCCTTACATCTGCTGGAGGACCAGGAGTAAGGCGTTTTCCTTATCTGCCAAACAAGGAGAAGAGTACCTTTTAGTGGCCTCATGGGCACCCTGGGAGAATGTGCTCTCTACGTGTACAGCATTACTGTTAGTGGGTGGGCCATGAATTCTTTCATCCTTTCATACAGAAAAAAATTACTTGCACATTTTTTTTCTGGAGGCACCATGAGAACTGGCCTTCCCTCCTCCAGGAACCTTCCCTCACCCCAGGCCCAGGCCCCGAGGCTAGACCAGCTCTCCCTCCATGTCCCCGTCCCCCTTAGCATATTTCCCTCATTGCACTTACCCTATCACAATGACCCTTTTTCTCCATGCCTGGAGCAGGAGTTTCTTTAAGGGCCAAGACCTCTAATTTATCTTTATAACCCTAGTGCCATTTAATAAATGTTTGTTGAATAAGCAACTAAATGGGTAAATCTGAAGATGAGCAGGACATTCCTGTGTTAAAGGAGTTCATCTTGGATGAATGGAGGAGATGGACGTGTATATGAGTACTTGCCTTCCACTGTTCCAACTACAACAAGCAATTCATTTATTCATTTTTAAACCAAATGGGACCACTTCATTCTCATCTAACAGAATAGCTTCTATTGGCACTCTAGACATTCGGGGGGAGAGTATGTGACTGACAGATGTTTTCTAGAAAGAGTAGAAGAGACAAGGGGAGACACTATTCTTTCATTCCAGTCATCACTCGTCTGTAATATTTCATGTCTGTGACATCTCCCCCTCCACTCCCTGGATTAGGTTGCCCCACGCCCACGCCCGCCCCCCCCGCACTGTACATTCTCACAACACCATCCTTCTCTTTTCTGACAAATTATTTGTTTACCATGTACCTCGGCAGCTGTCTTATTCACTACCCTAGCCTCATCATCTAGAGCAGTGCCCGGCAAATAGTAAGATCTCTGCAAATTGCTGTTTAATAATTAAATACATGTGCAAACAAGTTCTGCACCGTAAAGAATTTAAAAAAACAACCCTGACTTCAAACATTTTAAGGCCATGAGTTGTTCTTTCAGCATCATGGGCTTTCAGTATGGCTCTGTGACCCAGTATCCTTCTGAGCAAGACTACGGGCTGATCTTCTCAACAGGTTACACTAAGCCATTCAGTGGATCTCCAGATACCTCGCTGAGCTGACCTATTGCATAGAATTATTTCATGTTGTCCTCCTGGAATCCAGGTACAGCTTAGCTTCTTTTCGTTATCACACAACTTTATAGCAGAAACCTTTTCCCACCTCTTGGGACCCTTATCTTTAGCTTTCTGGAAAAGATGCAGCTTGGAATGCAATGGCACAGGCAGAGAAGGCAAACCCCACACGCATTCGCAGGTGCTCTGTGTTTCCTTGCGTGGTCATTTGTCTTCAGGTTTGAATGTTTCTCCATCGCCTTTATTGGCAGCTGAAAATAGAGTTCTTGCCAGTGTAGATGCATTGTCACCACAAAATGCAATTTGCTGCCACACGTTGTGTTCAGATAATGGGAAAGAGTAGACTTCATCTAAACAATTGTGCTCAAAGCAGTGATACCACAGAGTGAGCCATGCTTGGTTTTTCTGAATCATTTAAATGGTTTCATTGTAAGATATCCCTTTGTCAACTATTTTTCAGTGGGAAAATAAAGGCTCAAAGGAATTTCTTTTCTTAAAGAAACAGAACTTAGAGCAGAATCAGAAATATGTCATGTTATATAACCATTTATGAAAAAAGAAACATGTTACCAATGATGACAAGATCACTTTTGTCAAGTTGGAACAGCATTGTTAATTCTTTGAGTTTTCTGGATGCATCAGGCATAGACTTGTGTGGACCACGGGGAAGTGTTACCTGTGGGGAAGCAGGGATACAGTGATAGAAGCATGGAATTTGGAGGCAGAAGACTAGGCTATCAGCTTTGTTGCTCCCACTTGCTCTTTATGCGATCGTGGAAAAATTATCCTCTCACCTACCTTGTGTGTTTGTTATGAGTGCCAAAGAAGATAATGCAGATGTGTGGAGTATTGTTTGAACAGTGAAGGAAAGAAATTTTTTCATTCCTGTAGAAGTAATATATTCTTGTGTGAACTGGAAAACTTGACATTCAAGTTTCACATTGGAGGTTTGATCTTTCTTTAATTAGATATTATCAGATGGGAATATATGTATATATGTAGCTGATTCACTTTGTTATAAAGCAGAAACTAACACACCATTGTAAAGCAATTATACTCCAATAAAGATGTTAAAAAAATTAGTTATTATCAGAAAAAATTGTTTTGTTATGTATCTATCTTTGGAAGTTTTACTTGTATAGCAGATTCTAAGTAATAAAACATCTGCCTATCAATAGCTATTTTTGCTTCAAGATAATTCACTGAGCTGCAAAATTCTATGTAAAAGGCAACATGATATCCTTTGGTAGAGGGCTATGCTTCTATTTGTTTTCCATAGAAAAGACAGCAAGTATGTCTCTCTTTTTTTTTTTGAAGAAAACACATAAACAATAATGTATAACTTACCCATTGCCTTATTCATGTAATGGAAACTTTAACCCAAGTTTAATTATAAAAAAATGCTAAAGCGAATTTTGCTAATTAAAGACTGGCAGTTTGAGCCTATCCCAAGCAGGATCCTCCTATGGATGGCTAGAGGAGGGAGGGGATGGCCCAGGGGCTAGCATAGGGTCACTCAAACCACGTCAGACCAACTTTACTTCCAAACAGTTGTGAGGGATGCTGTACAGGGAATCAAGTGTGTCATAAGGGTGGGTGTATTGCAAATTCTCTGATTTTATGAGCATTTTTATTGAATATTGACACAATGTATGTCATTAGCTCATTCAGGTGTGACTCCATGAAGAAATTAGGAAAGGTTGATTCCATGATCTTTGGGCTTTTTCTTCGGAAGGAAAGAACTGTTCAGTTAGGCTGAAGGTATTGCAGTATGGGAATCTGTGCAGCAGAAGATGGGCATCCAAACATTATAGAAAGCCAGGCGTCTTTCCCCACCCCTTGGCTTCACCATCACTGAAACCTTGAGTTGGCAGAGCTCTCATTTCATCCTTGGAAGAGGGCTTTATTTTATTTTGAACCCCCAGCTGCCTGGAGCAGTAAATAGCTTAAAGCTCATTTATGAGCTCTCTCTCTCTTTTTCTATTCCATAGAAGAATAAAAGGTTTTATATAAAGAACTCAAAACTCAATAATAAGGAAACAAACAACTTTAAAAAAGGTGGGCAAAAGATTTGAATAGACCTGTCACCAAAGAAGACATACAGATGGTGTATAAAAACATCTAAAGATTCTCAAAATCATTAGTTGTCAGGGAAATGCAAATTAAAACCACACTGAGCCACCATTATAACCTATTAGAATGATTAAGTTAAAATACTGACAGTACCAAGTACTAGAGAGGATGCAGAGTGACTGGACCTCTCATACATTGCTGGTGGGAATGCAAATGGCACAACCACTTTGGAAAGCCATTTAGAAGTTTCTCATAAATGTACTGCTGGTTCATAATGTAAATGTAAATGTAAGTGTACATTATGAACCAGCAGTCTCACTCCTGGGTATTCACCCAAAAGAAATGAAAACTTATATTTTTACAATAACCTATACAGGAATGTTTATAGCAGCTTTATTCATAATAGTCCCAAATGAGAAACAACTCAAATGCCCATAACAGGTGAATAGGTGAATAAATTGTGGTACATCCATTCAATGGACTACTACTCAGAAATGAAAAGGAATAAATCACTGATACACACAACAACATGAATGCTGAGTGAAAGAAACTCAGTTATGTTCACTCAGTTACGCTGAGTGAAAGAAACCAGACAAGAAAGAGTGCACACTGTATGATTCAATTTATATAAAACCCTAGAAAATACAAACTAATCTATTGTAACAGAAATGGTTGCATGGGGATGGGGCCAGTGAGGGGTAAGAGGGAAGAATTAGAAAGGTGAATAGGGAAACATCTGGGAGTGATGCTGAACTAAGTTCATTGTCTAGATTGTGGTGATGGTTTTAAGAGTGGATACATATGTTAACACTTCTCATGTACATTTTTTAAATGTGCAATAAATTGTATGTCAATTGTAGTGACCTGTTTCATATATTTTAATTCCCCAAAATTAAAATTAGTTTATCACCAAGTCATCTCTATAGAAGAATTCTAGCTATTAATGCGGAAGTAATTGTAGAATTAGAAAGATCACCATTTTGCAATCTCTAATGAAATACAGGCCTACCTCTTTTTATTGCTCTTTACTTTATTGTGTTTTGAAGATACTGCATTTTTTTAAACAATTTGAAGATTTGAGGCAACCCTGCATCGAGCAAGTCTGTGGGTGACATTTTTCCAACAGCATTTACTTACTTCATGTCTCTGTCACATTTTGGTAATTCTCACAATATTTCAAACTTTTTCATTATTATTATATTGTTATAGTGATCTATCTTTGATATTACTATTGCAGAAAGATTACAACTCACTGAAGGCTCAGATTATGATTAGCATTTTTTAGCAATAAAGTATTTTTAAAATAAGGTGTGTACATTATTTTTTAGACATAATGCTGTTGCACACTTAGTAGACTACAGTATAGTGTAAATGTAACTTTCATATGTACTGGGAAACAAAAAAATTTTTATGACTCACTTTATTGTGATATTCGCTTTATTGCGTTGGTCTGCAACTGAACCCGCAGTACCTCAGAGGTATACCTGTAGTTTCTTTAGGCAGTGCTCACCCTGCTGAAACCATTAGGATAAATGTTGCTGGGAACAGGTTAGATGGCTGTCGCCACCTGAATCCACTGATCAATCTTAGCATCACTAAAAATAGAACAGCCACACATCATTATACATCTCCTGTAGGATGAAATACATAGCACCGTCTTGAAGGATTCTTGCTAAAATAGTTGAATTTAAATAAAGTCAAAACCTTAGATCCAACATCCAGTTAATGGGAAATAAAGGGGATAGAGAAACACCTTGCATGACACATACCTTGAGGAAGCAGTAGGGCACATCTGGAATGTAGGATATGCTGAGGACAGCTGACCTGGTTTCTTAAATATGCCCATAAGTTACAAAAGCATTGCTGATTACATAACATTTAAGAGACATATCACGTAGGATGTGTGGGTCATGGATGGAAATTGATTTGAAAACAAAACAACCACTTGAAAAAGACTTTTTTGGCCAGTAGTCAGGGAAATTTGAATAAGGACTGGGAATTAGATGATGCTAAGGGGTGACTGTTAATTTTGCTGGATGAGAGTATTGCAGTTTTTGCAGTTATGAACAGAAATAACCTTGTTTTAGCAATTATATATGAAAGTATTTAGGTGTAAAATGATGCAGGAAATTTGCTTTAACATACTACAGAGTAAAGGAAAAAGGAAGGAAGAAAAAAAGAAATTGATGAAGTAAGTATGTTAAAATGTTGGTAATTTTTGCATCCAGAGGGTAGGTGAGGTAGGTGGGCAGGTGGGGTTTATTTTACTGTTATTTTTCTTTTGTGTATGTTTGAAAACTTTCATAATAATTCTTTATAACTATCTTTCTAGGAATTATGAAGACTATAAAATATAAGTAAATAGACACATAATTTTAGGAATAGATTACTGTGTGTTTTACATGCAAGAAACACCTGCCCATAAGTTCAATTAAAAATGGTTTTATCTCCATTAAAAATTTCAGACCTATCAACTGTCTGTTTGCATTACAAAGGGGATTGTTCTTTTATAAAATAGTTTACCATGGAATTCCATTACATGATTTAATTTCTGTGAGTCATCTTTTCTAAATCCTCACAACTTAACTATTCTCTTTCTTCAGTCTCTTCTATTTTCCAGCCAAGCATGCTGAATCCTTTCATGGCTCCAAAACTTTATGAAAGCTTGCTTCCCTTATCTGAAATGATTTTCTTCACTTAAAGATTATTGTATTTATCAGGGTTCCCCAGAGAAACAGAACCAATAGGGTGGTGGTCTGTCTGTCTATCTATCTATCTATCTATCTATCTATCTATCTATCTATGTATCATCGATCTAAGGAATTTATTATAAGGCATTGGCTCATAGGATTATGATCACTAAGAAGTTCTAAGATTTTCAGTCGGCAGACTGGGTACCCAGGAGAGCTAATGGTGTGAGTTCTAGTCCAAGAGCTGGTAGACTTAAGACCCAGGAGGAATGTGTAGACATTCTTCAAGTCCCAGCTTGAAGGCAGTCAGGCAGGAGGAGTTCCCTCTTACTTAATCTTTTTGTTCTACTCAGGTCTTCAATTGATTGGTTGATGCTGACCCACCTTAGAGAGGGCAATCTACTTTACTCAGTCTACTGATTCACATGTTAACATCATCCCGAAACACCCTTATGGATACACCCATGTTTGAACAATTATCTGGGCACCCTGTGACCCATTCAAGTTGACACAAAATTAACTGTCACACTTATTCATGCTTTAAGACCTAGCTCAAATACAAATTCTGTAGTAAAGCCTCCACATGTCTGTTTTATATAGACTTACAAGCCTGTATTTTACTCTAAGCTGTAAGTTCCTTAATCAGAGGTTGTGTCTTATTCGTCTTCCAATCGCTAGAGACTAGTCTAGAACCTGGCATAGAACAGGTATCAAATAAATGTCTGCTGAGTAAATTAATACATGAGTGATTGCATCTGCAGTAGATTTGGGAGAAACTCTACAAGTTAGAAAGCACCAAATTTTAATGTTCTAAAGTTAAATATGACTCTAGTAAGATTCATATGGGTTTTAGGATTGATATAAGTAACCATGAAGGATGATGGTCTATTCAAAAGTAGACTAAATAAAAGCAAAATAATCAAGTTCATTCTTAAAAACAATTCATGTATAGGTTTGAGATTATAGATATGAACAAGTTATTTATTACTCAGCAGAATCTATTTGCATTTTATTTTAGTCTAAGTTATAGTGAATTATTTTATCAAATTTTATATGAACTCCCAACAAACAAAAGTCCAGGACCTGATGGCTTCACAGGCAAATTCTATCAAACATTTAGAGAAGAGCTAACACCTATCTTTCTGAAACTGTTCCAAAAAATTACAGAGGAAGGAATACTCCCAAACTCATTCTATGAGGCCACCATCACCCTGATACCAAAACCAGACAAAGATACCACAAAAAAAGAAAATTATAGGCCAATATCACTGATGAACAAAATCAGTGCAAAAATCCTCAACAAAATACTAGCAATCCGAATCCAACAATACACTAAAAGGATAGTACACCAGGATCAAGTGGGATTTATCCCAGGGATGCAAGGATTTTTCGGTATCCGCAAATCAGTGTGATACACCACATCAACATATTGAAGAAAAAAAACCATATGATCATCCCAATAGCTGCAAAAAAAGCTTTTGACAAAATTCAGCACCCATTTATGATAAAAACTCTCCAGAAAGTGGGCATAGAGGGAACATACCTCAACATAATAAAGGCCATATATGACAAACCTGCAGCTAACATCATACTCAATGGTGAAAAGCTGAAAGCATTTCCTCTAAGATCAAGAACAAGACAAGGATGTCCACTCTTGCCACTTTTATTCAACATAGTTTTGGAAGTCCTAGCTACAGGAATCAGAGAAGAAAAAAAAAATAAAAGGAATCCAAATTGGAAAAGAAGAAGCTAAACTGTCACTGTTTGCAGATGACATGATACTATACATAGAAGATCCTAAAGATGCTACCAGAAAACTGCTAGAGCTCATCAATGAATTTGGTAAAATCTCAGGTTACAAAATTGACACACAGAAATCTGTTGCATTTCTATACACCACCAACAAAAGATCAGAAAGAGAAATTCAAGGCACAATCCCATTTACCATCACATCAAAAAGAATAAAATACTTAGGAATAAGGAGACAAGAGACCTGTACTCCAAAAACTATAAGATGCTGATGAAAGAAATTGAAGACGACACTAACAGATGGAAAGATATACCATGTTTGTGGACTGGAAGAATCAATATTGTCAAAATGACTGTATCACCCAAGGGAATCGACAGATCCAGTGCGATCCCTATCAAATTGCCAATGGCATTTCCCACAGAACTAGAACAAAAAATCTTAAAATTTGTGTGGAGACACAAATGACCCCAAATAGCCAAAGCAATCTTGAGAAAGAAAAACGGAGCTGGAGGAATCAGGCTCCCTGACTTCAGACTGTACTACAAATCTGTAGTCATTGGGACTTCCCTGGTGGTGCAGTGGTTAAGAATCTGCCTGCCAATGCAGGGGACACGGGTTCGAGCTCTGGTCTGGGAAGATCCTACATGCCACGGAGCAACTAAGCCCATGCGCCACAACTACTGAGCCTACGTGCCGCAACTACTGAAGCCCGCACACCTAGAGCCTGTGCTCCGCAACAAGAGAAGCCACCGCAATGAGAAGCCCTTGCACTGCAACGAAGGGTAGCCCTCGCTTGCAGCAACTAGAGAAAGCCCACTTACAGCAATGAAGACCCGACGCAGCCAAAAATAAATTTTAAAATTAAAAAATAAATAAATAATTAAAAAAAAAACTATAGTCATCAAAACAATATGGTACTGGCCTCAAAAATAGAAATGTAGATCAATGGAACAGGATACCAAGCCCAGAAATAAACCTACGCACCTACGGCCAATTAATTTACGACAAAGGAGGCAAGACTACACAATGGTGGAAAGACAGTTTCTTCAACAAATGGTGCTGGGAAAACTGAGCAGCTACATGTAAAAAAATGAAATTAGATCATTGTTTAACACCATACACCATAATAAGCTCAAAATGGATTAAAGACCTAAATGTGAGACTGGATACTATAAAACTCCTAGAGGAAAACATAGGCAGAACACTCTCTGATATAAATTGCAGAAATATCTTTTTTGATCCATCTCCCAGAATAATGGAAATAAAAACAAAAATAAACAAATGGGACCTAATTAAACTCAAAAGTTTTTGCACAACAAAGGAGACCATAAACAAAACAAAAAGACATCCCACAGATTGGGAGAAAATATTTGCAAATGATGTGACCGACGAGGGATTAGTCTCCAAAATTTACGAACAGCTCATGAGGCTTAATATCATCAAAACAAACAACCCAATCAAAAAATGGGCAGAAGACCTAAATAGACACTTCTCCAAAGAAGACATACAGATGGCCAAGAAGCACATGAAAAGATGTTCAACATCGCTAATTATTAGAGAAATGCAAATCAAAACTATAATGAGATATCACCTCACACCAGTCAAAATGGCTATCAAAAAATCCACAAACAGTAAATGCTGGAGAGGGTGTGGAGAAAAGGGAACCCTCCTACACTGTTGGTGGGAATGTAAATTGATACAGCCACTATGGAGAACAGTATGGAAGTTCCTTTAAAAATTAAAAATAGAGCTACCATATGACCCTGCAATCCCACTCCTGGGCATATATCCAGAGAAAAACATGGCCCCAAAGGATACGTGCACCCCAATGTTCATTACAGCACTGTTTGCAGTGCTTAGCCAAGACATGGAAGCAACCTAAATGTCCATCAACAGAGGAATGGATAAAGAAGGTGTGGTATATATATATATATATATATACACACACAATGGAATACTACTCAGCCATTAAAAAGAATGAAAGAATGCCATTTGCAGCCACATGGATGGACCTAGAGTTTGTCATACTGAGTGAAGTAAGTAAGACAGGAGAAAGAGAAATACCGTGTGTTATCCCTTATATGCGGAATCTAAAAAGAAATGATACAGATGAACCTATTTACAAAACAGAAACAGACTCACAGACGTAGAGAATGAACTTGCGGTTACCAGGGGGGAAGGGATAGTCAGGGAGTTTGGGATCGACATGTACACACTGCTATATTTAAAATGGATAACCAACAAGGATCTACTCTGTAGCACAGGGAACTCTGCTCAATGTTACGTGGCAGCCTGGATGGGAGGGGAGTTTGGGGGAGAATGGATACATGTATATGTGTGGCTGAGTCCCTTTGCTCTGCACCTGAAACTATCGCAACATTGTTAATCGGCTATACTCCAATATAAAATAAAAAGTTAAAAAAAATTTTATATGAACATGGTTAAAAATCAAAATAAAATGAAAATAAAATATAAAGTAAATCAAAATAAAAATCAAAGCAATATTCCTTTTCCTTATTCTACTCTACCTTAAATCCTGCTCAGCAGAAGTCTGTACTTTGTTTTGGCTGTTTCTTCTACTCCATGGGTTAAAATAGTACATTTATACAGGCACACCTTGCTTTATTGCACTTTGCTTTATTGTGCTTCATGGATACTGCATTTTTTACAAATAGAATGTTTGTGGCAACCCTGCGTCAAGCAAGTCTATTGGTACCATTTTTCCAACAGCTTTTGCTCACATTGTGTCTCTGTGTCACAATTTGGTAATTCTTGCAATATTTCAGACTTTTTCATTATTATTACATTTGCTGTGGTGATTTGTGATCAGTGATCTTTGATGTTACTGTTGTAATTGTTCTGGGGCACCATGAACCGTGCCCATACAAGATGGCAAACTTAATCAATAAATTTTGTGTGTGTTCTGACTGCTTCACCAACCAAACAATCCCTCTCTCTCTCCCTCTCTTCGGGCCTCCCTGTTCTCTGAGACACAACAATATTGAAATTAGGCCAATTAATAACGGTACAGTGGCCTCTAAATGTTCAAGTGAAAGGAAGAGGCAATGGATGAGGCACACTTCACTGTGGTCTTATTTTAAGCAATTGTCAGGGCCACCCAGCCTTCAGCACCCACCTCCCTGATCAGTCAGCAGCATCAACATCGAGGCGAGACCCTCCACCAGCAAAAAGATTAAGATGCACTGAAGGCTCAGATGATGGTTAGGGTTTTTTAGGAACAAAGTATTTTTAAATTAAGGTGTATACATTGTGTTTTCAGACAATGCTATTGCCCACTTAATACTTAATAGCTAATTATTGCACACTTAATACTGCTGTTTCTTAATTTACCCATTTTAGATATTAATTCTACCCCCCAGTAGTTGTACAGCATTGGGTAAGTTATCTAACTTTGCAGTGCCTCATTTTCAAGTTTTGTAAAAGGAAGAAAATAATATTATTTCATGTCACAACATTTCTGTAAGGACTAAATGTTACTAAATGTAAAATACTTGTTATGTAATAAGAATCATGTAACTTTTAACTGTAATGATGATAACAATGATAATTAGTATTATCAGCATCAATAATAGATGGAAACAGCCTTCTTATACCACCTTCCCCCTTCCCACCATCTCATCTTCCCTCATTCTTCCTATATAACTATATCATAATTTTTCAGTAAATCAACAGACACTATTATATTATTATGACTATGTCAGTTTATTCTCAACGGAAGTAGATAATAAAACTGTGTACGTTAGGGTCTGTTTGCAGATAACACAAACTATTGAAATTATTTTAAGCACAACCTGATAAAGAGGATTGGGGGCTGACAGTATGATCCCAGAGCCAACAGCTGGACTTAGCAGCTTCCTGTCTGCGGATGAACCTGCATGAGCCTTGTGAGAGGAATCTGCTGGGCAGGAGGTGAAGGCTGGAGAGGGCAGTGCCCTGCAGGAGCCTGGTGAGGGGGGCTCAGGGGGACCTGGCAGAGGAGACCATTCCTCCTCTAGTGTCCCTCCCGCTCTCCCTAGTGACGAGGCTTAACATCATGGCATCTGGCAAAGGGAGATATTTACAGAGCCCACCTCCTTTATCACAGAGTGGGAAGGAAGGACAGATTTGGAGCTGAGGGGTAATGACTTAATAACTGCTACATCTATTAAACCCAGGAGCCTTCTAACATACTATTATGGTTCAATTCCAAATGCGAAGTCAAAGGCTTAGGTGCCTGTGTTGGGAGATGGGGAGCATGTTAGTTGTTTTCAAATAAAGACCTGTCGCGTGAAGTAGAATGTCATTATTGTGTGTTGCTCAGAGGGAACAAAACTAGTGAAAGGTACAGGGAGGCATATTTTGGCAGATTCCCTGAGGAACTCAGACACTTATCTTCAAATGTTACAGTTATCCTGACACTAAGAATGAGGAAACACAGGCTACGGTGATTCTCTGTGAAGTTGTGAGGGTTCAACCAGGGTAGGAGGTGGAGCCAGACTATCTCCAAGGTCTGTTCCGATCTGGAGAAGCCATGGACTCTTCAGGAGTACCTCTGTTACTAAAGTGAGGTGTGCCTGTATGTCTATCCATAAATACCCCCACTTATTTATCTATCTGTGCATTATCCATCCATCTGTCCATCCATCCCTCCTCTTCTGAGTTGTTTAAAACTCAATGAAGTTATTTCACTCAGTCAAAACTCATTTGGGCCAACATTTATTGGTTTGCTTCTTAGGGCTATTACATTAATATTGGAATTAATTGACATTACATATAAATGCATTATTTTCATTTGGTTTAACTAGTAGAATAATTTTTAATCGCTGTCTTTCTATTCCAGGTGTCCTTTTCCTAAAAGTGTCCTGTAATATGCCAAAAAGACAGGAGTAATCTCAGCAGAATATTACTGTTACCAGAATAAAACCACAAACACCCAAAGCACTAAAATGAGAAAACACAACGTATTATACAATAATTCCTCACTGAAGTTTCAGAAATGTAGCCTACAGTTGTCTAAGCAGAGGAGCTGCAACCAACGAGGTCGTTCTTGTCCCCCAGGCTTTATTTCCTTAGTTCAAGCCTGGTCTGAGAGAGTTAATAGCATGATTTTACTGTTTGAAATTGGATGTGTTTTCTTTTCTGACATGTGGGACTTTTAAAGAGTTGGAGAGCTATGACAGATGAAATCATGAAAAGCTTCACCTTGGTAGGGCCTCTTTGTTGTTGAGTGGTGAAATAAGTAGTAATAATGATAATAGTAATAGCAGTGAGGGACAGAATTAGTATTCAAACCCAGGCATTTTGATTCCAGAGTCCCTGCTACTACCGTGCTATGGCATCTCCTAATACGATGGAAAATGTGTACGTGTGGGTGATGTGGGAAGTTTGGAGTCGGTCAGCTCTGTTGTTTGCAAGCTGTGTAACACCGAGCTGGAATCTTGGTTTGATTCATGAAGAAAGTAGGGCCCAGAGAATAAAGTGAATTGCCCAGCATCACACAGCCAGAGTTGCACATCTAGGATTAGAAATTAGATCTCTTAATTCACAACCTAGAACTTGGGTTTTGTTTTTGACCTACTTTTTCATTTTGTTGCATAGAAAATCATTCAGATAATTGCTCAGGAAAATCAAATCCCCCTGCTGCAAACCTGTTCTCAGAGTTCAGCCCCTTCTGGCTGTCAGATACTGGCAGCGTTTCTTTGTTGGTGCCTATCCAGCCTCTCTGTCCGTGTCTTGGTCAGTGCAGCCACCATGTCTGTGGAGGAGACAGGAACATGTGGAGGGTGCCCTCTGCCTTGGTGCTTAGGGATGGGCCTTTTTCTAATCGCTCACCCAAAGTAGTGGTTCCTGACTATGCTTCATGCAGCAGCTGTTGGGGGCTCAATGGCTGGGGGCAGAGTCGCAGTGAGTGCATGCCACCCCATCCCGACAGCGAGAGTTGGCTAATCATATACAATCCACCAACAGCGGGCTGCCTTGTAATTGTTACAGGGCCCTTTCAATTTCTTGCAATTTCCTTTGTCTCAGCAGTTTTGGTTGCATCCTGAAAACTGTCAGGCTTCCTTGTTTCTGTAAGGACCTGACAATTCCGGCCTCACAATGCAGCTTAAATTGGACCAGCTGCTGCCTCAATGGAGCAGTCTGCCCATCTCTAAGGCATTAAGCCCAAAATTATTTCGAAAATGGAAGCCTTTGACTTGCTCTGGATTAATGTGATTAAGCAGGGCTTGCTTTAATTTGTAGCCATCTCTTCCTTTATTAATAACATTTCATCAATTGGAGCAGCACGTCTGTATGCGAGACAACAGAAAGTTAGGTTGATTGCAATTTGTAAGAAAAGTCTTTCATGTTTCAGTAGCAACTGATACGAGGCTTCGGTTGTGGGCAGATTTAGATCTGCTTGTTATTCTTAATTTTTTATGGAAACCTAATAAGCAAATGAGCCCTCCCTCCTTCTCTCCCTTTGTCCCGATGCCCCTGAGGTCTACATTTGATTTACAGCTCCCTTTAAGTAATAAAGGAAGGATCTTTTTTTCATCTGAATTGTATCAGCTGGTGAAATCTGGAAGAAATATCCTTCAGGGTTAAGAAAGGTAGAATTAAAAGGGATTTGAGTTTTTTCTCTGTGTAATTGAAAATGTATAACCAGTAGGATGATTAAAAATAATCTGTTAGCTTTGCTAAATAACAAAGTATATACCTCATTACTTGAGACCTAGATTTTTATAATAACAGTGGTGGGTGATAGTAGAAGAAATTAAGGGCAATGTTTTAAAGATGTCTTTAATAATTTTTTTAAGCTCAATGAAATTATTCTTGTAAAATGTATCCTGGCCAACTTAAGATGGTCTGAATTCTAGGTCGCATTTCTTGTCCCTATAGTATAATTTAGCTATTCGAAAGTGTAGTTCAAGTATTTTTCTGAGGTTAAGTTTGATCTTCCTTCTATGTTATCAGAGCCAGGGAACCCAGGTGTCTGGGAGTCAGCAAACCTGGAGTTACTCCATTTTTTTCTCGCCAAAAAGCTGTGTTATGTTGGGAAAGTGACTCAACCTCCCTGTGCCTAAGTTTTCTCATATATGAAATTAGGAAATTGAGGAGGAGGCTTTCTAAAATCCTGTCTAGTCCTATTACTCTATAGATCCAATTTCTAAGGTTTCTTCCCCTATTTAAAAAATAGGATTTACTGAGTCTGATTCCAGTGTAGTCTTCTTGCTTTTCCCCCTTTACAAAGTGTAAAGTATAAATGACCAAATTTACTGATATTAGTGTCAAATATGGTAATTTCTGGAAGTCAAAGAGCTTCAGAAAACTCAGTATCATTGCATGTACTTTTTTTTTTTATAAATTTATTTATTTTATTTTATTTATTTTGGGCTGTGTTGGGTCTTTGTTGCTGTGCACGGGCTTTCTCTAGTTGCGGCGAGCGGGGGCTGCTCTTCGTTGCAGTGCATGGGCTTCTCATTGTGGTGGCTTCTCTTGCTGTGGAGCACGGGCTCTAGGCACGCAGGCTTCAGTAGTTGTGGCTCGCGGGCTCTAGAGCGCAGGCTCAGTAGTTGTGGTGCACAGGCTTAGTTGCTCCGCGGCATGTGGGATCTTCCCAGACCAGGGCTCGAACCCGTGTCCCCTGCATTGGCAGGTGGATTCCTAACCATTGTGCCACCAGGGAAGCCCCTGCATGTACTTTTAATTGTATCTAAACCCCCAGATGTGTTCCTTCCCTGTGGTTTTCATTTCTTACACACATACGTCCAGGTTCTTGTGCCTTAGTCTGGTTTCATTTGAAGGTATATGTCTAAAACAATCTTTATTTTAAAAAACTTTAAAAATGTAAGAGGATTTAATACCTAGAGTCATCTTTCTTGTAAATAAATGGTCATCTTATTTATACTTCTTTGGCTACTTACTGAGATAAATTTTGTTTGCATCAAGAACTCTTTAGATGGGCAATAAAAAGTGTGTCAAGGAGTAATACATATTATGCTAGGGCCAAGTTCTAAACCTTTTTGCCATTTTTCCCTCTTATTTTGCCCAATATTTTGCTATCCCTTGTAGCTCAGATGTTCACTGTCTCCTTTAATGCTTAGCTATCAATTGAGTCACTCATTTGCTTATTCTTTAGATCTCACTTCCAGAAATGCTTTGTGGTAATGCCCTGGACTGAAGGAGGCTGGGCCTGTGAGCCGGGTACAGCAGGGGGTAGCCTTGGTCTTAGAAGATGTGCTCAGAGCCCCAAAGGAATTCCACAGCACCCCTGCTTTTTGGCCTGGTTATGCTGCTATCTATGGGATTAGACTACCGGCTATAACAAATAAACCCCCCAAATATACAGTGGCTCAAACACAGTGCAGATTTACTTCTTGTTCATGTAACAACTGACAGTGGGCCTTCCTGGTCAGTGGGCAGCTTTCCTCATGTGGTGATTCAGGGAGCCAGACAGCTTCCTGTCATTTTGTGGCTCTGTTGTCCCCTCTGACCCTGTTGCCATCCACACCTATCAGATGGGCAGAGAGAGCGTGGAGAGGGCACCCCTGCGGCTGAGAGGCCATGGCTCAGAAATGGCACACATCACTCCTGCTCACGTTCTTCGTAGAACTTGAGCACGTGGCCACGCTGACTGCCAGGAAATGCCGTGAAGGTGGCGGGCTTGTGAAGACGAGGAAGTACGTTTCTGGTGAAGAGCCTGCAGAATCTGCTGCAGTCCTCAGTTACTTTCAGCTCTACCTTCCTGCAGTTTTATGGGAACTCCTGGAAGAAAGTGCTGAAATGGTCATCACTTGTGAGTGCAGCTCTTTGTGGAGACTTAGACGTCTCAGGTGGTCTTTTTAAGTTGACTTCAAAGGACCTAAGCATCTCCAAACCCTCTTCTGACTAGTTTGACTTCTGGCTTGGTCTTTGAACTTTATTTGAGCTCTAAGTCTTACTAGTGCCATTTGGGTAACAAACAGGGCAATTATGGTGGCCTTGTTGAGCATGTTTAGTAACCAGAACAGATTTTTGCCTTAAAGTAGAATTAAACATTTTTTTCCTGTGGTGGTTGAGGTTTTTTGTTTTTTTGTTTTTTAAACATAGGGCATTTAGGCCATTGATTATATGGGGATCCTGCTGTTGTTTTTCTTCTTATTTCCTACCATAATTTTTTCTAGGCTCTGCTACTAAACGGCTACATGATCTTGGGTATCTTTTTGAGCCACTGTGTCTTCATTAGTAAAAGTGGGGATACTAATTCTCACCTTGATGGATGGGGTGATGATTAAAGAGTGCATTACATGTCTTCCATATAAACCACTCAGTGTAACGCTGTTAAAAGAATTAATTAATATAAAACAGCTGTCTTTCCAGACGTGTGATGGGTAAAAATAGGAAAGAGTATGAGCATTCATTTAGAAATACACACCTTTAGAGGTTGAAGAGATCAGTCACATCAAAGCTACTTCCCACTGAGAACTCAGTTTAAGCATCTCCTCTTTTGGGCAACCTCCCCTGACTTCACAAGTCTGGGCTCAGTGCCTCCCCCCTGTGCTCTTACCCCAGCCTGTACATGCCCTCCTATTGAGCACTTGTCCACTCTGTCGTTACTGAGGTTTACCTCTCTGACTCTCCCACTACATCAAATGCTTTCTATTTTCTGCTGTATCTCTGGGTCTAGCAAAGTTGAAACACACAAAATTGCCACTTTTTTAGTAAAAAAAAAAAAGGTTGGATATTAGCGATTTCATATGGTTGAACCTAATACATAGGAGGCATGAGATATTTTGTTGGCTATTGAGTGATGTGTGACACCTGAACGTGGGATCCGTACTACTTTTGAGTCTCATGCTATATTTAGCATCTATTGTGCTATCGTTGACATACAGGCTAATATATGATATAGTCCTTACTGTGTTTCTTTAGCTTTTTCAAGTACTGTCTGTGACTTAGCTTCTCAGGTGAACAAGTTCCTTTCTTTAAGGACAAGCTAGCATTTGGTTTATGGTGTATCTCCCAAAATGCCAAATAGTTGTGGACAAATGGTTGGCACTTAATGTTTTTGGATTTGTCTTGAAATTGCTTGATTTAAATTAGAGTTAAAGAATATAAGACTCCTGATTGAGAAATGTTAAGTGGTTTAACCATAATCCCAGAGTCTTTGACAGAACTAGCATTTGCACTCAGTGGCTAGTCTATTTCCATGATGGCACAGTTTGCCTTAGACTTGTTAAGAATGTCAGGATGATTTGACAGTATGTTTTCTTGCTCTAGGCTTTTTGTGTGTGTGTCATCAAGTTTCATGGGAAGAAACACCAAATTTGGAATCAGACCTGGTTTCAGATCCAGTTATGCCATTTATAGATGTGTGACCTTGGCACAGAAGATTAACTTTTTGCTATTTCGTTTGCTTCATTTGTAAAATGCCTGTTTCACACCATTGTTGTGAGGATTTAATGAGATCCAATATGTGGATTATTTAGGATACTTTTGGTGGCAAATAACAGAAATCTCAACTAAAATTGGCTTAAAAATAGGAACATGTACTCTCTCATAGCTAGAAGTCAAGAAGTTCCAGGGTAATTGATTCAGTGGCTCAAAAAAAAATCATCAAGAATTCAGGTTCTTCCTGTCTTTCTACTCTGCCATTCTGAGCTTTGGCAGCATCCCTCATTGGTCCTGGATGGCTGCCACAATTTCATGCATCAAGTCCTCAATTTCAGGATCCACTGTCAAGAAAAGGGGGTTAATGCTCCATTTTTGTGTCCTTTTTGTAAGAAGGAGAAGAGTTTCCTAGAAGTGCTTCAGAAGACATCCCCTTAAATCTCTTTAGCTAGAATTGTTTCACGTGCCTGTGCCTAGACCAGTCACTGAAAAGAGGAATGCAATGGCCATAAGGAGTTAGAACAGTCAAAACTTACACCTGGTAAGTCAGAGGGGCCCAGCCTGCCCACAACTGCCTGACTGCCTGGCTCCTGAACTGACTTGGTATTCGATAAGCAAGACGTAGATAGTTGTTGGATAGACAGCAAACAGTGTGTGCAATACCATGGGCCAGTGCTTGGCTAACCATAAAATATGATGTAAGTGCAAGTTTAGGATTATAATATTTAACTGGGTGGTTACGGGTGTGTATTTAAAACCCAGATGTGTTCCTTCCCTGTGGTTTTCATTTCATACACACATAAGTCAAAGTTCTTGTTCCTTAATCCTGTTTCATTTGAAGGTATATGTCTAAAAATAATCCCTATAAAAAATAGAACTTTAAGAATGTAACAGGATTTTAATACTTAGGGACATCAATTTGGACAAAACGTGTGCTTTCTGGGATTTTGCAATAAGAATAAACAAGCAGCTGTATAGGTGTTTAGACGTTCCATTCAATTACATACAAAAGTAAACACAAAATAAAAATAAGATCAAACCTTTGTTATCATAAAGACTGGGCTCATAAGAGAAGTGTTGCCATAAGATGATCAAATTTCTCTTACTCATTGTTGTAAACTTGATATAAGATGTCGTTGGCTAATGGGAGAATGGCAGATTTTTAAAACACGTTTCTAAGTATTTCTATGTACATTTTAACTTTCTGAAAAAAGGAAAAAACCATAAAAAAATCTTGACTTTGTTTTACTGCAAAACAACTGTAAAATCAAACCTATAAATCAGACCTATAACTCATACAAGTTAACCCTCTTCATCAGTCTTTCCCATCACTGAAGAATAAATTATGTGCATTGTTAAAACACACGCATGTTATACAAAAATTCTTTCAGCACTTGTTGAGTGCCATCCTATGGTACTTGTCAGCGTGGGTGCTCTGAGGGGTACAAAGGTCCTTATGACATAACGGTATTGTAATTCAAGAAGCCCATCATCTAGTAGAGCAGAGAAGATAATTCTAATTTAAGGTAGAAAGTGCTCGGGGGCCCCAGAACAGATCCAGGTAGACAGCTCTGAGAACTCGGAAGAGCAAGAGGTACTTTCTGGCTGGGACTCAGAAAGGTGTCATGCAGGAGCTGACAGTGGGCAGATTAAGAGGCCGGGAAAGAAGGTGAGTCCAGATTGAAGTCCCCGAGTGTGTGTTAGGAAAGGGTGGCCCTTGAGTAGAAGTGGAGGGAAAGGCTGGCAGGAAAGGAAGATTGAGGAAAGCTCATATGGCTCACATGCAGCATAAACATAATAGCCTGGCATTGACTAATTCCCCACAGATACTAAAATGTGTTTTAAAATCGTCAAAGGATAATAAAAATCCATCAGTTGTCTTCAGTTTTCCCATGAACCCCAGCCTAAGTCAGGCTCCCAAAGGCCTGTGTATTTAGAACTCAGTTTAAGGAGCATTCATTCATCATCTGCTGCATAGAAGGCACAGAACTTAGATGCTTGGGGTTCAAAGGCAAAATGTGATTCAGCTCCTGCCCTTAATGAAGATTAGGTCCCAGGGTTTTCCCATCAGCTAATCCCAGGCTCCACCACCCCCGACCTCTAGGGTTCGTCTGAAACTTCTCCCTTCAGGAAACAGGCTAATTCTTCTACCTTGTTACATGGGGAGTAGGAAACAGCTACACTCTCTGGAGATAAGTCATCCAGCCAAACAGTTTAGGGGGACCAGAGCTGCAGAGAACAAGAAGACGTGGAAAGCCACACTGGCGTGTGGCCTTTGTCAGCCTGTAGCTGGCTTCTTCTCAGTCACTTCTACTGATGGAGTCCTCCATCTTGTTACCAAGTCCAGGCTTGTACTGTTTGCCGCACGACAGGCCAGTAAATCAAGAGACGAGGTGTTGGAGCAAGGAATTCGACTTTATTTGGAAAGCCAGCAGACGGAGAAGATGCTGGGCTAGTGTCCCAAAGAAGCATCTTCCCCGAGTTAGAATTCAGGCTGCTTTTACTAAAAGGGGAGGGGGTGTGGTTGGTTGTTGCAGACGTCTTGGTGTCAGAATCTTTTGTTTTTGCATCTCTCAAGATCGGTCAGGTCACGCTGCTCCTGTAAACCTTCAACAAGACAAATATTATTCTCTGTTCGGCAACTTTTAATCACTATATGAATGGAAAATTGTTATACCTTTAAAGATCAGAGCCTTGAGAATGGGGCTATCCTGTATATTTCAGGTTATAGGCAACATTCTTAACTTGTAGCAAAAGCAATAGAATACAAAGGTTAAAGTAAAAGAAACAGTTCTAACATGGAGTCAGATTTGTTCTTCCCTATTACAATGTCATCTAGGGAAGTAAGCAACAGGAAAGTCAAGTGGAACTGGGTGTTAAATTCTACTCACCAGGGGAGTTCCCTGGTGGCCTATTGGTTAAGATTTTGGGCTTTCACTGCTGTCGCCCGGGTTCAGTCCCTGGTCGGGGAACTGAGATCCCACAAGCCCCACAGCGCAGCCAAAAGAAAAAAAAAAATTCGACTCACCAATGTCAGCAGAGCCCCAGAACCTAGAACAATGCAGGCAGTGCCAAGCCCCGCATTCTGTGGGGAGGTTTTAGACCATCTATATAGGACATTCTAGGAAATTGTAAAATGCTTTATACCAGCGTTAGACAGAGGGGGTTAGAGTTGAGAGAGAGGATTCCTTGGGAGGAGTTGCTGGAGAATGAGGCATCCTCCCTACCCAATACCTAAGGAAAGCCCGTAAAGTGGATACTTTATTGTTACCTCAAGCCAAGCGAAGGAGGCCTCCAGGAGAGTACCGGGAGAATTTCACATCTGCTCCCGGAATCTGGGAAATGTAAGGATTGGTGCGTAATTGCTGCCCGTGGAGGATAAAGGCTAATAAGGCTGCGGCAGGAGCTGCCTGGCCGGCGGTGGAAAGAAGACACAGCCAGCCTGGGGTCTAGTGGTGCTCTCTCCATGGTGGGGCAAAGGTATGTGCTGTCCAGAATTGGACCCCGTGCTAAGGAGGCAGCCTGGGATCTTTTCCAAAGTATCTCTCGCATGAGGACCACGTGGAGGGGCCAGCGGACTCCCACAAAGAAAAACTATGGGGCAGACTGCTGGAAGCCCAGAGGTTAGGGAGCAGGTAGGACAGTTGTGAGCAGCCAGCTGGAGCAGAGAGAGGCCCTGCCCACCTCCAGAGAACAGTGGCCCGAGGTTCTCAGAGGGAGGATCCCCCGGAACCCACAAAATTACCCAGTGAGGAAAAGAAGCCTTCATTCTCCATCTACCACATAGAGAGATAACCCCAATAGCAGATGTATTAATTTCCTAGGGCCGCCATAACAAAGTACATCGACTGGCTGGCTTAAACAACAAAAGGCAAAAGGGAATCATGTTTCACTTCCTAGCAGAGACCCTCCAAGAGTCATTGAACAACCTCCAAGCCACCTTTTGGGTTTTATTATTTACAAAGCTTCTGAAGAGTAGCTTTTAATAGAATAGGGAAAAAGAGGTTTGAATCATGGCCTCTGTAATGAAAATGAGTATTTTCAGTTCTAGATTGGCACAGTATAACTTAAAAAAATTTAGTCGACTAGTAATTAACTCGTGTACTTGTATGCATAATTAAAGTGAAATGCCTAGGAGAGGTGTTTGGGATAACTTGCTCTTAAGTGAAAAATAAAAGTTAATATCCATAGTTTCTTTTAATAAAAACAGATATAAGGCTGATGTTCTAGGGATATTATAGGTGTTCCTTTTTAAATAAAATTAAATATATGACCCCTGAAAAGGATTATATAAAGTGAATTTAAATTACAAAGCCTAATAGTAAAAGGAACCCATCACTCAAGTTAAGACTAGAACTTTACCAATAACGTGGATGACTTTAGCATGCCCCTGCCCTTGCCCCCCATTGCACCCCCAGGCCTTCTTTTTAGCATTGCCCACTGTCTGAACAATGGTGTTTATTGTTCCTTTGCTTTTCTTGGTAGTTTTGCCACAAGCTTGTGTATCCAAAAGCAATATATTATTTAGTTTTGCCTGTTTGGACCATTTTATAAGTGGTATCGTACTGTATGGATTCTTGCATGAATTATTTTTCTCAGTCAACAGTTTGTTCCTGAGATTCGTCCATATTGAGCCACACAGCTATAATTCACTGTTTTTCTGCTGATGGTATGTCATTGTATGGCCATGATGTAATTTATTTTTTCCTTTTCCTATAGATGGGCGTTAGGTTGTTTATATTATTTTCCTATTGTAAACAGTGCTGCTTTGTACATCCTTGCATGTCTCCAGGTACCTGTGTGTAAGAGTATCGCTAGATTCCTTCTGGAATTTTGAATTGTAGAGAACCATAGTTTTTGATTTCCAAAGTAGGATGGGCCTATTTCAAGGTATAAAATTTTTGCCGATTCTGTGAGTATGAAATGGCGTCTTGTGATTTTAATTTGCATTTTGATTACTAATGCGATAGAAGTAATTTTCATATGTTTGTTGACTAATTGTATTTCTCTTCTGTGAAATGCCTATTTAGATCTTTTGCTAATTATCCTATTGAGATTTTTGGCTTTTTCCTTCTTGATTTTAAGGAATTCTTTATATATTTTGGATGCTAATCCTTTGACAGTTATATGTATAACAAATGTTTTTCTTGCCTTTGATGGCTTTTCTTTTTAAAATTCTTTATTGTGTCTTTTGATGAGAAGTTCTTAATTTTAATGTGGTGGAATTTATTTATCTTTTTCTTCATGGTTTGTGCATTTTGTATCTTGCGTAGATTAACCCAGGATTAACCCAGGATCCCCTCTGTTGGCTTCTAAAAGATAATAAAGGAGTTTTGCCTTTTACATTAAAAGTTTTAATGTAAATAGAATTGTTTTTTTGTTTATTTTGTAAGGATCTGAATTTAGTTTTGTTTTTATGAATAATCAAGTGTTCAAGGGATCTATAATGTAACCTCTGTCATGTAGTAAGTTTTCATACTTGCATGGGTCTCTTTCTGGACTCATTGTTTTGTTCCTTAGCTCTATTTTTCTGTCACTGCACCAATGCACTGTCTTAATTATTAATTACATAATTGGTAAGACAAGTCTTTTCAACTAGTTTTTGAGGAGAGTCTTGGCTATCCTTAGCCCCTTGTTGAGCTTTCATGAGAAATTCCTGGTCATGATTTTGATTACATTTTGAGATAAACCTAAGTTAGCCATGAAGCTTTAGTTTTTTAATATATTGCTGGGTTCACTTTGCTGTTAATTTTGGTTTGGAGTTTGCATCTTGGTTCATGAATGAGATTGGCCTATACTTTTTAGTTTTTTTATACTGTCCTTGTCTACTTTTAGTATCAAGTTATACCAACCTCACAGAATGTGTTAGGCAGTGTTCACCCTTTTTCTATTATTTTAAGAGTTTGTATAATGTTTGGATAATCTGTTTCTTGACTATTCTATAGAATTTACCTGTAAAGCCCTCCAGACCTCATGTTTCCCTTTTGGTAGGATTTTTTTTTAAACTAACAATCCAGATTTTTAAATGGTTATTGAAGAGAATTCAGTCTTTTTCTTTGTGGTCAGTTTTGGAAAGTTATATTTTCTAAGCAGTTTATTAGTATGGGGTTATTATAATGTTTTTCTCATCTTTTTAATGTTTGCTACATCAGTAGTTAGGGTCCCATTTTATTTATAATAGAATTTATTTGTGCTTTCTCTTTTTTTCTTGATCAATTTTTGGGTTTGTGATCCTTTCTATTAAATGTTTATTTCATGTTTCATTAGTTTATGCTTCCCTCTTTTACTTCCTTTCTTCAAATATCTTTGTATTATTCTGTAGTTCTCTTTTTGACTTGTTACTTTGTTCGTTGATATTTTTACTCTTTGCTCCTTCCTTGTAATATAATTGAATTAAAATTATAAATATCCATCAGAGAACCACTTTTGCTGCCTCTCAATAGTTTTGATAGTAGTGTTTTCTTTATAATTTGGTTTTACGTATTTAAAGTTTTTTATTGTGATTCTTCTTTTTGAATTATTTATTTTCAAAATTAGTTTTTAATACTGATATCTATTAGGTCAAAAAAGCATTTGTAACCCTCATACATTGCTGGAGGGAAGGGAAAATGGTGCAGGGAAAATGGTCCCTTTGGAATATAGTCTGGCAGTTCATCAAAAGGTTAAACATAGAGTTACTATATAATCTAGCAGCCCTACTCCTAGATATATACTCAAGAGAAATGACAATGTATGTCCACACAAAAGCTTATGCCTGAATGTTTATAGCAGCAGTATTTGGCTATTTATAATAGCAAAAAGTGGAAACAACTCAAATGCCCATCAGTTGGTGAATGCATAAATAAAATGTGGTATATACATATAATGGAATATTAATTGGCAATAATAAAGAATGAAATACTGATACGTGCAACAACGTGGCTGACCTTGAAAACATTATCCCAAGTGAAAGAAGCTAGTCACAGAAGACCACATAGTGTATGACTCCATGTATTTGAAATGTCCAGAATATAGAAATCTAGAGAGAGAGGAGTAAACAAATTAGTGGATTCCTAGGATTGGAGGGGATGGAGGGTTGGGAGGATAAGAGTTAAAGGGTATGGAGTTTCTTTTTAGCATCATGAAAATGCTTTACAATTGATTGTGGTGATGGGTGCCCAACTCTGTGAATATACTAAAACACATTGAATTGTACACTTTAAATGGTTGAATTGTACAGTATGTGGATTTTTATCTCAATAAAACTGTTAATTAATGAGGAACATTGACATGAACACAATTTTCCAATTTCCACCCCCATGGACGATCGTATACTAAGAGACTGCGATGGTGCAACCTTGAGAATCTGGTGGTGCTGACTGACTAGCACAAAGGCTTAGACTACATGATTTTGAGACAGCAGAATCTTGAAACAATACAAGTGCAGAGAACATAGGAGCAAGTAGGCTATATGTAACACACCTTAGAAAATGCTGTAGATGAGAAACAGTCTTTAAGAGATGATTTCTGGCATGTGCCACAGGGGAAAATGGTATCAAATCTACACAATGACTGGATTGTATGGAGTGGCTCCTCTGTGGAGGATTTTACTTTATTCTCTGTGCCAGAAACCCTGACCCCCCCGCCCGTCTGTGAAGTAGGAGCCTGCTTTATAAAGGGGCACTGATCAAGAAGATGGCCATTATCGAGCTGGGAGCCAAACATCTGAAGCTTATAACCAAGCACAATGGCCAAGGCTTCTTATCCACGTTTCTAATTATATTTTTTTCCTGCTTTTAGATAAAGGGACAAAGAAATCTGGGACTGACTTTTCAGGTTTTTCAGGCTGCTCTGAAGCGTCCCTTTTTAAGGTAGAGGGATGTAGTTTTGTTTAATAGCAGTGCTGTGAACGGGGCGTGTTCTCCAAGACTGTCCTCTTGTGTACAATAGCATGTGGATGTCAGAGATGCATTAGGAGATAAAATAATTCATTTGTTCTTTCTAATGAATAGTAATAATTTATAATTTGTACTAATCAAAAACCTTTCATCCACAAAAACCAATAGGCTTTACAAACATTATCCTCTCACCAACCTCTGAAGTAAGTGTCTGGCAAGTACAATTATCCCTAATTTGCAGAAGGGCCAGGGTACAGAACATAGTGCAGAAATAGTTATTGATGTATCTTCAGCTTGAAATTTATATTTTGAAAGTCACTTTGAACTTATTTTCATTAGTTATTTTGGTGGTCAAGGAATATAATTTATACTAGCCTACATAATGGATATCCACCAGGGTGAAAACTATAAAATCCATGTATCCAGATGTTTTCGATATTAACAAACTTAGAGAAGCTCATACTTTCCAGCCGCTTGGGGGATAGGTGTTCATTCTGTGTCCCATTGGTGTCTAGCCCAGTCGTCTCCGCAGCCCAGTTGTGTCTTCGTGATGTGAGGCAGCCATGGTGGCAGCACCTGAGGCTCCAGTTAGAATGAATACAGGAGAAATGTCTTATCCACTGCTTTTCTTGGATGATAATTAGTTAATTAGGAAAATTGGTTAAAGGGAGGGTGAATCATTTTTTTTAAAAAGGTTTACAGAAACCTAAAATTCTTTCTTAGCTAAACGTACCTTGTGCCAACCTTTAGATTCCGGGTCCCTGTCTTCCTTTGGTGGTGGGTCCTCTCCCAGGAGTGCCTGCTTGTCTCTTTTCCCTAGTACAGTAGGGGTGGGGAAGAGTTCACACTCTGGGGCTAGACTCTTTAGTCTGTATTGCGAGTCTGCCCACTACTGGTGTTGTGATCTTGGTCGTGCCATTTAACCACTGTGCCTAATTGTCCTCATCTTTAAAATGGGTATATTAATAGTACCTCCTTATTGGCTTGTCAGGAGGATTAAATAATATATGTAAACCGCTTAGAACCATGCCTCATACAGAGCAAGCTATAAGTGTCCACCATTGTTATTATCAATGATTTCTGATTTTGCCTTCTTTAAAATCAAGTGAGAACTTAAAGACAAGTGTGAAGCAATCTGAGCACAGCATTTAACCGGATTTTAATGCTTTCCTTCCCAATCTTCTTTTTCTTTTTCTCTTTAATTATGGTAAAATAAATATAACATAAAATTCACCAACTTAATTATTTTTAAGTGTACAATTCAGCAGTATTCATTCACATTGTTGTGCAACCATCACCACCATCCATCTTCAGGACTCTTTTCATCTTGCAAACCTGAAACTCTGTACCCATTGAACAACAACTCTCCATTCCTCACTTCCCCCTTCCCCAAAAACCACGCTTCACAATCTTATGTAGTAGTTGTGCCCACACCCAATTTGTTGTATTACTTTTGGTCGTGCCATACAGCTTGGGGGCTCTTAGTTCCCTGACCAGGGATTGAACTTGGCCCCTCGGCAGTGAGAGCACGGAGCCCTAACCACTGGACCGCCAGGGGATTCCCATAATTTGTTGTATTTTTGAACAACTTCCTTTTATTGAGTTTCCTAAAGCATTCAACTTAATTCTTAACAGAAATGACTCTATTTTCTTCTATATGTGATATTTAGTGAAATTTTGTAATTACAGTGTAAGGTACAATTGGTCTAAACAGGGTTGGGAACAAAGGCAACTAACTTGGTAAGTGTATCCCTAAACTGGTGGGGGCAGAAGGGTGCATGTGTGCCAGAGAGAGCGGGGGGTGTTCTGGTGCTCTGGGCAACGGCACCATGTTTGCCAGAAGGAATGGTGTGGAGGAGTCAACCTGGGCCATTTGATTGGTTTCCCTTCTCTGCACTATGGTGCTTGTCCGTTTTCATCATCTGAAAAACACTCCTACTCAGCTCTGTATATCTAAATTGCACCCAGTTTTCAATGTCCAGTTCAGCTGCACTTCCTCTGAGACCTCCCCTGTTCTCTTCCCTTCCAGACTCGGGAAGCTCACCTGTACTTCTCCAGTGGCACCTCGTACCTTCTATCTTGTGTTAGCGTTTGCGGGAGTCCCCCAGGAGCAGGCCCTGTATCGCACGTCTGTGGATTTCTCACATCTTCATTTTGTGTTGTGCATGTAGCCATGACTCAGGCTTATGGTTATTGGGTTACTGCCTTACTGGGATGGGATGGAGGGAATGAGAAGAGAGAACTAAGTCCTGAAGCATTTTATGGTTAACACAGCCCGAGCACTGTGTGTGTGTGTGTGTGTGTGTGTGTGTGTGTGTGTGTGTGTGTGTGTAAAACCCTTCCAGTGTGCCTTTTTGGCTTGACTGTAACTACTTTGCAGGCGAGGAAGCTGAGACTCAGAGAAGTTATGTAATTCATTCAATTCAAATAGTCTGACTGCATTGGCATTGCCGTTGGCACAGTGTCTCAGTGCTTTATTGTTGAAACCATTTGGTTTGTTCCATAAGGCACATTTCTGGGCACCTAAAGTAATTACTGGCTGTCGCCAAAGACCTGCTAATCAAGGCTAAAAGATTTCCAATATCAATCAAATTCCAGCCAAATTTGGATGTATAGGCAGCCATAGGCAGCCATCATTTAGTTGTTACCCTTAGCCCCATGTTTATGTGAAAGAACTTGAGGTTATGGAGCCTCGGCTTAAACCTACTGCACTTTGCCACCTACTGAGTGACCTTAATTCAGCAAATAATTTGACCTCATTGAGTCTCGGTTTTCTCATTTGTAAAATGGACATATGATACATGGAGTTACTCTGAAGACATAATAGATACCTAATGCATATGAAAGTGTTTCCTGATCTATAAAAGTATTGCCATCATCATTCCACACTTACTGAGTAACCATTCATCTGAAGGTATAAAAAGCCCAGTGCAGAGTTTGGGTTAATGTGGAACAAGCTCCCTTAAGTCCCAAATTAGGACTCTAGTATTAGTTATTATAGGATCCCCTTTGGGACGTATGCCCTTTTAATGTGATGTGCTTGGTATTAGTGTCCTGGACTGATCAATTTTTTTGCTCAAGGCCTTGATTCCCTTCATAGGTTAAAATAACTACAGGCAAAGGCATGTAGTCTAGATAAATAATCCCTATTTTTTTTTTGGATTGCCTGGATGTCTGACAAGTATGAAGTTGCCTCTCAATGAGAGAGGCCTAGGGGTCAAGGGACGCTATTGTAGAGCTTAGTATTAAGAGCACTGGAGTCACGCTCTCCTCTGAGAAGTCTTCCCTGACTCTTCAAGGCTGGCCTTGGTGCTCCTCCCATGTGCGCCTGTGTACCTGAGCACACCCCACTCCTAGCAGTAACTGCTTTATCCTGTACATGCCATTTTACATGTTCCTCTGCCCTCCTGGCCTATGTGCTCCTCTGGCCAGGAACGGTCTTATTCATTATTGTATTAGCTGCACCCAAGAGAGCACCCAGAGCCCATGCTAGCTTCTCCACAAATACTTGTTGAGGGAATCCCATCTCTGGTCGTTCTATTTCAAGCCCCATCCAGAAGTGGAAATGAGGCAGGAGATATGGTAAGTTGTGTTGCCATTTTGGTTATACTGATGTATTAACTGAATTAATTAGACCAGTGTTTCTCAACCTTTCAAAAATTATAGCCACCCTAGGGAGCCTTTTTAGCCATTTCTTTCTTTCTTTTTTTTGAACATCTTTATTGGAGTATAATTGCTTTACAATGGTGTGTTAGTTTCTGCTTTATAACAAAGTGAATCAGCTATACATATACATATATCCCCATATCTCCTCCCGCTTGCGTCTCCCTCCCACCCTCCCTATCCCACCCCTCTAGGTGATCACAAAGCACTGAGCTGATCTCCCTGTGCTATGCGGCTGCTTCCCACTAGCTAGCTATTTTATATTTGGTAGTGTATATATGTCAGTGCTACTCTCTCACTTCGTCCCAGCTTCCCCTTCCCCCTCCCCATGTCCTCAAGTCCATTCTCTACGTCTGTGTCTTTATTCCTGTCCTGCCCCTAGGTTCTTCAGAACCATTTTTTTTTTCTTTTCGGATTCCATATGTATGTGTTAGCATATGGTATGTGTTTTTCTCTTTCTGACTTACTTCACTCTGTATGACAGACTCTAGGTCCATCCACCTCACTACAGATAGTTCAATTTCATTTCTTTTTATGGCTGAGTAATATTCCATTGTATATATGTGCCACATCTTCTTTATCCATTCATCTAAGTGTCTTGATGGACACTTAGGTTGCTTCCATGTCCTGGCTATTGGAAATAGTGCTGCAATGAACACTGTGGTATGTGTCTCTTTTTGAATTATGGTTTTCTCAGAATATATGCCCAGTAGTGGGATTGCTGGGTCATATGGTAGTCTTTAGTTTTTTAAGGAACCTCCATACTGTTCTCCATAGTGGCTGTATCAGTTTACATTCCCACCAACAGTGCAAGAGGGTTCCCTTTCCTCCACTCCCTCTCGAGCATTTACCGTTTGTAGATTTTTTGATGATGGCCATTCTGACCGGTGTGAGGTGATACCTCATTGTAGTTTTGATTTGCATTTCTCTAATGATTAGTGATGTTGAGCATCCTTTCATGTGTTTGTTGGGAATCTATATATCTTCTTTGGAGAAATGTCTGTTTAGGTCTTCTGCCCATTTTTGGATTGGGTTGTTTGTTTTTTTAATATTGAGCTGCATGAGCTGCTTGTATATTTTGGAGATTAATCATTTGTCAGTTGCTTCATTTGCAAATATTTTCTCCCATTCTGAGGGTCGACTTTTCGTCTTGTTTATGGTTTCCTTTGCTGTGCAAAAGCTTTGAAGTTTCATTAGGTCCCATTTGTTTATTTTTGTTTTTATTTCCGTTACTCTAGGAGGTGGGTCAAAAAGGATCTTGCTGTGATTTATGTCATAGAGTGTTCTGCCTATGTGTTCCTCTAAGCATTTGATAGTGTCTGGCCTTACATTTAGGTCTTAAATCCATTTTGAGTTTATTTTTGTGTATGGTGTTAGGGAGTGTTCTAATTTCATTCTTTTACATGTAGCTGTCCAGTTTTCCCAGCACCACTTATTGAAGAGGCTGTCTTTTCTCCATTGTATATTCTTGCCTCCTTTATCAAAGATAAGGTGATGATATGTGCATGGGTTTACCTCTGGGCTTTCTATCCTGTTCCATTGATCTATATTTCTATTTTTGTGCCAGTAGCATACTGTCTTGATTACTGTAGCTTTGTAGTATAGCCTGAAGTTAGGGAGCCTGATTCCTCCAGCTCCGTTTTTCTTTCTCAAGATTGCTTTGGCTATTCGGGGTGTTTTGTGTTTCCATACAAATTGTGAAATTTTTTGTTCTAGTTCTGTGAAAAATGCCATTGGTAGTTTGACAGGGATTGCACTGAATCTGTAGATTGCTTTGGGTAGTAGAGTCATTTTCACAGTGTTGATTCTTCCAGTCCAGGAACATGGTATATCTCTCCATCTGTTTGTATCATCTTTAATTTCTTTCATCAGTGTCTTATAGTTTTCTGCATACAGGTCTTTTGTCTCCTTAGGTAGGTTTATTCCTAGGTATTTTATTCTTTTTGTTGCAGTGGTAAATGGGAGTGTTTCCTTAATTTCTCTTTCAGATTTTTCATCATTAGTGTATAGGAATACAAGAGATTTCTGTGCATTAATTTTGTATCCTGCTACTTTACTAAATTCATTGATTAGCTCTAGTAGTTCTCTGGTAGCATCTTTAGGATTCTTTATGTATAGTATCATGTCATCTGCAAACAGTGACAGTTTTACTTCTTCTTTTCCGATTTGGATTCCTTTTATTTCTTTTTCTTCTCTGATTGCTGTGGCTAAAACTTCCAAAACTATGTTGAATAATAGCGGTGAGAGTGGGCAACCTTGTCTTGTTCCTGATCTTAGTGGAAATGGTTTCAGTTTTTCACCATTGAGAATGATGTTGGCTGTGGGTTTGTCATATATGGCCTTTATTATGTTGAGGTAAGTTCCCTCTATGCCTACTTTCTGGAGAGTTTTTATCATAAATGGTTGTTGAATTTTGTTGAAAGCTTTTTCTGCATCTATTGAGATGATCATATGGTTTTTCTCCTTCAATTTGTTAATATGGTTTATCACACTGATTGATTTGCATATATTGAAGAATCCTTGCATTCCTGGGATCAACCCCACTTGATCATGGTGTATGATCCTTTTAATGTGCTGTTGGATTCTGTTTGCTAGTATTTTGTTGAGGATTTTTGCATCTATGTTCATCAGTGATATTGGCCTATAGTTTTCTTTTTTTGTGACATCTCTGTCTGGTTTTGGTATCAGGGTGATGGTGGCCTCGTAGAATGAGTTGGGGAGTGTTCCTCCCTCTTCTATATTTTGAAAGAGTTTGAGAAGGATAGGTGTTAGCTCTTCTCTAAATGTTTGATAGAATTCGCCTGTGAAGCCATCTGGTCCTGGGCTTTTGTTTGTTGGAAGATTTTTAATCACAGTTTCAATTTCAGTGCTTGTGATTGGTCTGTTTATATTTTCTATTTCTTCCTGGTTCAGTCTTGGGAAGTTGTGCTTTTCTAGGAATTTGTCCATTTCTTCCAGGTTGTCCACTTTATTGGCAAGTAGTTGCTTGTAGTAATTTCTCATGATCCTTTGTATCTCTGCAGTGTCAGTTGTTACTTCTTGTTTTTCATTTCTAATTCTATTGATTTGAGTCTTCTCCCTTTTTTTCTTGATGAGTCTGGCTAGTGGTTTATCAATTTTGTTTATCTTCTCAAAGAACCAGCTTTTAGTTTCATTGATTTTTGCTATTGTTTCCTTCATTTCTTTTTCATTTATTTCTGATCTGATCTTTATGATTTCTTTCCTTCTGCTAGCTTTGGGGGTTTTTTGTTCTTCTTTCTCTAATTGCTTTAGGTGCAAGGTTAGGTTGTTTATTCGAGATGTTTCCTGTTTCTTGATGTAGGCTTGTATTGCTATAAACTTCCCTCTTAGAACTGCTTTTGCTTCATCCCATAGGTTTTGGGTCGTCGTGTTTTCATTGTCCTTTGTTTCTAGGTATTTTTTGATTTCCTCTTTGATTTCTTCTGTGATCTCTTGTTTATTTAGTAGTGTATTGTTTAGCCTTAATGTGTTTGTATTTTTTACAGATTTTTTTCCTGTAATTGGTATCTAGTCTCATAGCATTGTGGTCGGAAAAGATACTTGATACAAATTCAATTTTCTTGTGTTTTCTAAAAAGACACAAGGCTTGATTTGTGACCCAAGATATGATCTTTCCTGGAGAATGTTCCATGAGCACTTGAAAGGAAACTGTATTCTGTTGTTTTTGGATGGAATGTCCTATAAATATCAATTAAGTCCATCTTGTTTAATGTATCATTTAAAGCTTGTGTTTCCGTATTTATTTTCATTTTGGATGATCTGTCCATCGGTGAAAGTGGGGTGTTAAAGTCTTCTACTATGATTGTGTTACTGTCGATTTCCTCTGTTATGGCTGTCAGCATTTGCCTTATGTTTTGAGGTGCTCCTGTGTTGGGTGCATAAATATTTACAATTGTTATATCTTCTTCTTGGATTGATCCATTGCTCATTATGTAGTGTCGTTCTTTATCTCTTGTAATAGTCTTATTTTAAAGTCTATTTTGTCTGATATGAGAATTGCTACTCCAGCTTTCTTTTGATTTCCATTTTCATGGAATATCTTTTTCCATCCCCTTACTTTCAGTCTGTATGTGTCCCTAGGTCTGAAGTGGGTGTCTTGTAGACAGCATATATACCGGTCTTGTTTTTGTATCCATTCATCCAGTCTATGTCTTTTGGTTGGAGCATTTAATTCATTTACATTTAAGGTAGCTTACTGATATGTGTGTTCCTATTACCATTTTCTTAATTGTTTTCGGTTTGTTACTGTAGGTCTTTTCCTTCTCTTGTGTTTCCTACCTAGAGAAGTTCCTTTAGCATTTATTGTAAAGCTGGTTTGGTGGTGCTGAATTCTCTTAGCTTTTGCTTGTCTGTAAAGGTTTTAATTTCTCTGTCGAATCTGAATGACATCCTTGCTGGGTAGAGTAATCTTGGTTTTAGGTTTTTCTCTTTCATCACTTTAAGTATGTCCTGCCACTCCCTTCTGGCTTGCAGAGTTTCTGCTGAAAGATCAGCTGTTAACCTTATGGGGATTCCCTTGTATGTTATCTGTTGTTTTTCCCTTGCTACTTTTAATATTTTTTCTGTGTATTTAATTTTTGATAGTTTGATTAATATGTGTCTTGGCGTGTTTCTCCTTGGCTTTATCCTGTATGAGATTCTCTGTGCTTCCTGAACTTGATTGACCATTTCCTTTCCCATATTAGGGAAGTTTTCAACTGTAATCTCTTCAAATATTTTCTCAGTCCCTTTCTTTTTCTCTTCTTCTTCTGGGACCCCTATAATTCGAATGTTGTTGCGTTTAATGTTGTCACAGAGGTCTCTGAGACTGTTCTCAATTCTTTTCATTCTTTTTTCTTTATTCTGCTCTGCAGTAGTTATTTCCTCTATTTTATCTTCCAGGTCACTTATCTGTTTTCTGCCTCAGTTATTCTGCTATTGATTCCTTCTAGAGAATTTTTAATTTCATTTATTGTGTTGTTCATCATTGTTTGTTTGTTCTTTTGTTCTTCTAGGTCCTTGTTAAACGTTTCTTGTATTTTCTCCATTCTATTTCCACAATTTTGGATCATCTTTACTATCATTACGCTGAATTCTTTTTCAGGTAGACTGCCTATTTCCTCTTCATTTGTTTGGTCTGGTGGGTTTTTACCTTGCTCCTTCATCTGCTGTGTATTTCTCTGTCTTCTCATTTTGCTTAACTTACTGTGTTTGGGGTCTCCTTTCTGCAGGCTGCAGGCTCGTAGTTCCTGTTGTTTTTGGTGTCTGCCCCCAGTGGGTAAGGTTGGTTTAGTGGGTTGTGTAGGCTTCCTGGTGGAGAGGACTGGTGCCTGTGTTCTGGTGAATGAGGCTGGATCTTGTCTTACCGGTGAGCAGGACCGCATCTGTTGGGGTTTTTTGGGGTGTCTGTGAACTTATTATGATTTTCGGCAACCTCTCTGCTAATGGGTGGGGTTGTGTTCCTGTCTTGCTAGCTGTTCAGCATAGAGTGTCCAGCACTGTAGCTTGCTGGTCGTTGAGTGGATCTGGGTCTTAGCGTTGAGATGGAGATCTCTGAGAGAGCTTTTGCTGTTTGATATTATATGGGGTTGGGAGGTCTCTGGTGGACCAATGTCCTGAACTCGGGTCTCCCACCTCAGAGGCTCAGGCCTAACACCTGGCTGGAGCACCAAGACTCTGTCAGCCACCCGGCTCAGAAGAAAAGGGAGAAAAAAAAAGAAAGAAAAAATAAATAAATAAAATAAAATAAAGTTATTAAAATAAAAAATTTAAAAAATTATTAAAAATAAAAAAGTAATAAAAAAAGAAAGAAAGCAAGAGCAACCAAACCAAAAATCAAATCCACCAATGATAACAAGCACTAAAAACTATACTAAAAAAAAAAAATGGACAGACAGAACCCTAGGACAAATGGTAAAAGCAAGGCTATACAGACAAAATCACACAAAGAAGCATACACATACACACTCACAAAAGGAGAAAAAGGAAAAAAAAAAAAAATATATATATATATATATAAATGGAAGAGAGCAACCAAATCAGTTAACAAATCTACCAATGATAATAAGCTCTAAATACTAAACTAAGAGAAACATAAAATCAGAAAAAAATTAGATGCAGAAAGCAAACCCCAAGTCTACAGTTGATCCCAAAGTCCACCACATCAATTTTGCGATGATTCATTGTCTATTCAGGTATTCCACAGATGCAGGGTACATCAAGTTGATTGTGGAGATTTAATCCTCTGCTCCTGAGGCTGCTGGGAGAGATTTCCCTTTCTCTTCTTTGTTTGCACAGCTCCCGGGCTTCAGCTTTGGATTTGGCCCTGCTTCTGCTTGTAGGTCGCCTGAGGGCATCTGTTCCCTGCCCAGACAGGACGGGGTTCAAGTAGCAGCTGATTAGGGGGCTCTGGCTCACTCAGGCCACGGGGAGGGAGGGGTACGGAATGCGGGGTGAGCCTGTGGTGGCAGAGGCTGGCGTGACGTTGCAACAGCCTGAGGCGCACCATGTGTTCTCCCTGGGAAGTTGTCCCTGGATCACGGGACCCTGGTAGTGGCGGGCTGCACAGGCTCCTGGAGGGGAGGTGTGGGTAGTGACTTGTGCTTGCACACAGGTGAAGGCCTTTCTTCTAAGGTTAAGAACAAGATAAGGAGGCCCACTCTTGCCACTTTTATTCAAAATTGTATTGGAAGTCTGAACCAGAGCAGTCAGACAAGAAAAACGAATAAAAGGAATCCAAGTTAGAAAGGAAGAAGTAAACTGTCACTATTTGTAAATGACATGCTCTTATATATAGAAAATCCTAAAGACTCCCTCAAAAAACTGTTAGAACTGATAAATGAATTCAGTCAAATTGCAAGATAAAAAAATCAATACAGAAAAAGTGTTGCGTTTCTATACACTAATAACAAACTATCAGAAACAGAAATAAAGAAAACAATCCCATTTACCATTGCATCAAAAAGAATAAAATACCTAGAAACAAATTTAACCAAGGAAGTGAAAGACTTGTATATTGAAAACTGTAAGATATTAATGAAAGAAATTCAAGAAGACACATAAAATAGATAAATGGGAAGATATTTCATGCCCGTGGATTGGAAGAAACAAAATTGTTTAACTGTCCATACTGCCCAAAGCAATCTGCAGATTCAGTGCAATCCCTATCAAAATTCCAATGTCATTTTTCAAAGAAATAGAACAAATCATCCTAAAATTTGTATGGAAGCACACACAAAAAAAAACCTTGAATACCCACAGCAATCTTGAGAAAGAAGGGAAAAGCTGGAGGCATTATGAGTTCTGATTTCAAACTATATTACAAAGCTATAGCCATTAAAACAGTATGGTATTGACATAAAAACATACACATAGATCAATTGACCAGAACAGAGAGCTCAGAAATAAACCCACACATATATGGTCAATTAATTTATGACAATGGAGTTAAGAATGTACAGTGGGGAAAGGATGGTCTCTTCAATAAATGGTGTTGGGGAAACTGTACAGCCACAAGCAAAAGAATGAACCTGGACGACTGTCTTATACCATACCCAAAAATAAACTCAAAATGGATTAAAGACTTGAACATAACATCTGAAATCATAAAAGTCTTGGAAGTAAACATAGGGGAAAAGCTTCTTGACATCAATTTTGGTAAAGATTTTTTGAATCTGATACCAAAATCAAAAGCAACAAAAGAAAAAATAAATAAATGGGAATCCACCATACTCAAAAACTTCTGCACAGCAAAGGAAACCATCAACAAGATAAAAAGTCAACCTCCTGAATGGGAGAAAATATTTACAAACCATGTATCTGATAAGTGGCTAATATCCAAAACATATTAAAAAACTCTTGCAACTCAATAGCATGAAAACAAACAATGTGATTAAAAAATGCTCAGAAGATTTGAATAGACATTTTTCCAAAGAAGACATACAGATGGCCAACAGGTACATGAAAAGATGCTTAATATCCTTAATCATCAGGAAAATACAAATCAGAACCACAGTGAGATACTACCTCACACCTGTTAGAATGACTATTATCAGAAAGATAAGAAATACAGTGTTGGCGAGGATGTGGGAAAAGGGAATCCTTGTGCACTGTTCGTGTGAATGTAAATTGTGCAGCCACTATGAAAAACAGTATGAAGTTTCCTCAAAAAATTAAAAATAGACCTACCATATGATCCAGCGATTCCACTCCTGGCTATTTATCTGAAGAAAATGAAAACACGAGTTGAAAAAGATACATGCACCCTCCTATTTGTTGCGGCATTATTTACAATAGATATAGGAACAACCTAAGTGTCCATTGATGGATGAGTGGATAAAGAAAATGTGGTAGACATATACAATAGAATATTATTCAGCCATTAAAAAGAATATAATCTTGCCATTTGTGACAACATAGGTGGACCTTGAGGCCATTATACTAAGTGAAATAAGTCAGAGAAAGACAAATACCATATGATATCCCTTATATGTGGAATCTAAAACAAAAACAACAAAACAAAACAACAACAAAAACAACACCAACAAACAAAATAAGCTCATAGATACAGAGAACAGAATGGTAGTGGCTGTCAGAGGCAGAGGTGGGGTGTGAGAGAAGTGGGTGAAGGGGGTCAATGGTAAACAGAAAAGAAAGAATATTAAAATTTATGTACATTTCTAAAACCTTCTAGTGACCAATTATGAATCAGTAGTTTTAACTGATATTTTATAATAGTGATACCAAATGCAGACAGACATGAGGTAATATTTAAAGCAATTGCAGGAAAAATCATGTGTTTGAACATATTTGACAATGTATTGAAAGGATTTTTATGTTTATTTATTCTTAAAGAGAAAGTTATACAGATCTAGTGTTTGGTGAGAAAGAGAGGGAGAGCAGGAGAGCGGGCGCCGAGGGAAAGCAGTACATTCAAGCAGGTAGAGTTATCAGTTTCAATATAAATATCAAAGTGTATGTCTCATGCACTTTCCTCTGAGGAAAAAAAAGCAACTGTAATGTGGTGTGTGTGCAAAATGAATAGGCAATTATTATCTTTGGGTGACTTAAAGTAGCTCTTCTGGAAATTCTGCGTAAGCAGTGGGAGTTAGCAATGTTGAGCTTTGTATAGGGGTGCCTTTTCTCATCCATGTTATTATGAGTTGAGTGTAGTTTTAGAATATGGAAAAATTACCTGACTTGATTTTAAAGATGCCTTCTGTTGTCATGATTTCAGGGGTTCTCTAGCTGTTTTTTCACTCTGATTTGGAACACTTTTAGAAAACCTTGGCAGCTTACCCAAAGAAACCTATCTCTTCTTGGAGAGCAGTCCATATTGTTCTGTTTGTATTAACCCAGATCCTGAATGTTTGAAAGCTTCTGGCTTTGCATAGTGAAGTTCTGTTATGACGACATATCCGTAGTAGTGTTACCCGATGCAAGTTTGTATGCCTGACACACAGTGAGGCCAAAAAAACTGGAATGTCGAAGTTTGAAGCAGAGGTAGATTTATTGCAGGGCTGTGCAAGGAGAATGGGGGCTTGTGCCCCCAAAACCCTGAGTTCCCTGAAGGGTTTCAGCAAAGCATTTTTAAACACGCAAGGTGTGTGGGGGGGCATGTGGCTGGTTGTTGCAGACTTCTTCCTGTCGGAATCCTTTGTTCTTGCAGCTGTCCACATGGGTCAGGTCACTGCTGTTCCTGTAAATTTCCAACAAGACACATGTTATTCTCTGTTCTGCCACTTTCAATCTCTATATGAATGGAAAAGTGTTACACCTTTAAAGGTCAGACCCTTGAGAATAGGCTATCCTGTATATTTCAGGCTATAGGCAACATTCTTAATCTGTAGCAAAAGCAATAGAATACAAAGGTTAAAGTAAAAGAAGCAGTTCTAACATGGAGTCAGATTTGTTCTTCCCTATTACAATAGTATATGGATATGGAAAGACTAGTTGTGATATCATAGATTTGATTACTGCCACGCAGTTCCTTTATGTCTGTTATTTAGGGCTTTCAACCATACTCCAAGATTGATGGGACAGGTGTTAGTTCCCTCATTTTACAGGTGAGGAACTTGTGACTAGGAAAGGTTAACTGGCTGTCTGGCAGATTATGCCCTCAAGTTCAGGTCTTCTGACTTCGGAGTCAGTGCCCAGTTAACTACCCCACAATATCCTACACCTTCAGCCTTCTCAAGAATCATTGTGGAGAAGTGAGTAGACCCCAAAAGGTACAGCCTGGACCTGTGAGTAGGAAGAGGTAGATTTGACTCAATAAAGACAGGACATTCCAACAACCGCATGGACTACTTCATGAAATCCTGTACAACCTATCACTTGAAATGGTCATTTGGATGTTGCAATGGGGTAAAACACAATATAGCATTCAGCTAGGTGACCTTTTGTGTCCCTTAAAATTCTGAGACTTTGTTCAAACAAAATCTACTGTCTGGTTTCCTCTCCCTTGTTATAGCCACGTATATCAAATGCCCAATTTCATGATTCCCTTTCCTAGCTTTCCATCAGAAGTACCTGTCAAGCTTTGTGAGGATACATATGACCAGGCCTGACCCCAGACCTCCTGTATCAGAATTCCAGCGTGGGGCGGAGTGGGAGGCGTGAGAATATTTTTCCAAAAGTTGCACAAGTGATTCTAAGATGTAGGGTTGTGAACCACTCTTCTTGTGTAGCCCACTAATGACAAGGTACAAGCAGGCCTCATTTTGGATTTTTTGGTATAATTTGTCAGCATCAAGGAGTCATAGCTTCTCAGTGTGCAATACCGTTTTTAATAGTAATCAGGCCATTTAATAACACTGTGTTTGTTCTCTCAGCTGCAAGGATACCATGATCTCCACTTGGCAGGTTAGTTTTGCTGACATCTCATTATGCCTGCCTATCTCATGGTGGGGTGGGAGTTGGTGCTGGTCTAGGAAATAGACACTGATCAACCCAACCACATAGGTCCTTTCATGTTCTGGAAAAAACAGTTCAAAGGGTGTGAGGGCCAGCCTTAATGATCAGCAGGTTGGATAGAGAAACTAGTGAGCCGCTCACTCCTAGACTAGTTACCTACTAGTTAGCTTTGTAGCAGTAAGAAACGTCCAGTAGCATGAAGAATTAATGGTTGTAGGGTATTGTTTTCCTGAGGAATTTTCTTGATAAAGTACTCCACCGTGTTTATAGCACTCCTCTGAGAGAATAATCACTGAAGGATAAGACACCCCCCCCCCACCGTGTCTCCCCATGGTGGACCAGAAAAAAATTACAGTTGCTCTAACAGTATTTTTTTCTACTTTTCAATCAATAGGATGCTTTTTAAAGCTTACGTTTCTCTTTGGACACTTTAAGTGATGATGAGACAAAAGAAAAAAAAAGCCAAGATAAAATGACAGTATAGACACTCCTCAAATCCTATAATGAACTCCACAGGGCATCCAATTTTGATGTATTAGGATTTTTTTTTATAATGAGTACATTGTTGGAAATCACATTTTCTATCTGCAGGAGCTGGAGATGAAACTGAGCTGACATCTTACCTCTTTGTAGTTAATTAGCAAGAGGAAAGTAGTGGTTTGAATCTTGTATGGGAAAGGGTGGTATTAGTCATCCACCTTTCCCCTTCAAACACCTGGATCTTTTTCTGTGCTTTTTGATTTGGTTTAACGGTTTGGTCTTGTTGGCTGGAAAAGATGAGGGAAATTGAAGAACAGTTATTATTTAATGAAAAAATAACTATAGCTCACTTCTCCCCTCCATCTTGCCTGTAGGATAAATAAAATAGAGCAGGTCTTTTTCCTCCAAAGAGCAGTTCTTTACCTGTACTCACACCGTAAGCAGTACTGGCGCTGCAAGAGTCTTTTGTTGTCACTGTATTAACATTTGCCACCTTCGAATCCCTAGCATTTAGCACAAGTACTGGAACTTAGTAAGCATTCAGGAAATATTTATGGATTAATGAGTAAATAAAACATCGTGTTGACCCATATAGTAAGGTGTTCAAGTTGCATCAATTGTGTCTAATCCCTTTCTCCAGGTAGTAGCTACGTCCGTTCGAAGATGTATGCTGAGGTTTACATAGAACTCAACGGTTAGGGACAGAGGCAGAGCAGGGCATAGAGGTTTGTCTCCATTTAGGGCACTGGTCCTCTGTCAGGTGGGCACGTCTGGGGCTGGCACGGACGCTCATCCAGATGAAGGCTAAGTAAGTGGCAGAAACACTTAGCACAAGACTCCTCTGATCTGAATGTGTTTATTAATGTCACATCATGTGCCTGGTCCTGGGGGATGACAGAGAAGAGCCACTTTCCTGGTTCCTCCTCTCAAGGAGCCCGCTTTGTACGTGGGAAGGCTAAGCAAGCACTTGAAAACAGCCAGCACCCAAGTGTTACACTGTGTGTGGCTGATCCCAAGTGCAGTTAAGAGTCTAGGGGGCTGGGTCAGTGGTGCTTGGTGGAGAAAGATCAGTTTTTTGAGTCCCCTCTTGTGTGCTAATTGCTGGGCCCTATCGGCTACATCCATCCTCTCTCTTCATCACAGCGACCCGGTGAGGGACCTCAGGGGACCTGACTCAGTCGAGGAGCCTGAATCTGAGCGCAGTAGATCTGACGGCATCCCGCCTGCGGTGCTTTCCCCCGTGCATCATGCCTCTTCTCAAGGTCCCATCCTCAGGCAGGGCTTCCTGGAGGAAGCAGCACCTACGGGGACCTTGAGAGTAGGAGAGGGCTTGGGTTGCAGGTGGCTGGAGGGAGGGCACTGCAGGCTGTATGTGGGCGGTGCAAGAGGAGCTAGGGGCTGATGTGGGGCTGTGGAGTGTCTGGGTCAGGGAGATGGCGTGAGGAGATGAGGTTGGCATACCCCAGCTGTGGAGAGAGAGGAACTCCGGAGGGCAGAGGACAAGTGTGGGCAGCAGGGACGGGGGTGCGGCGCGCTCTGGCCAAGCCCAGTGCGGAAGCCCCGGCCCCGAGCAGCGGCCCCGTGCCCCTCAGCCTGGGTGGAGCCCGGCCGTCTGGCTCTTGATGGGCAACTTGTTGACTGTGAGGTGTGGCCCAGGGCTGGGCCTTGACCTAGAGAGGGGCGGGCAGGCCTCGAGGTCTCTCACTGCCCTGCGGAGACAGCAGAAGCCCGGCTCACAGCAGAGGGGCACCCATTTGGTGCAGCTTCTGCCCGGGGACCGGGTGCTGTCTCCACGGCCTCCCGCCCTCCGCCCCCGCCATTGCAGCAGCAAGGGCCCCAGCCCCGGCAGGCGTGCACGGTCTCCATCTCTCTCTGCTTTTGTCTTCTGCGTCCCCACCAAGCCCCCTCCCAGAAGGCAGGCTTCCGCTGCCCTGGCTTCCGCTCTTCCTCACACGCTGAGACCACACAGGTCTCGGCTGCTCGGCTGGGTGGCCCTTGGGTCCCCCCCTAGATGAGCCCACCCCCAGGAGCCCCTCGTGGGCTCAAGCTGCCCTTGGTGCAGGTGGCCCTGCTCCTTCTCCTTCTGGAAATCTCCTGGCATCGGATTTGCCCACCCCGTTGGGGAGGAGCCACCACTTCTATAGAGAGTTTGGAGTGTAGCTCTCACCTCCAGTCTCGCTCGCTCCGCTCAGCGTGCTCGCTGTGGGATGCTGACCACCCATCACTGCTGCCCACCAACCTGCAGTCACTTGGCTCTGACCAGAGGGAGGTGGCCTCCCAGTGTCCCAGCCCAGGGGGCAGTGGAGGCTTCTGCTCGTCTCAGTTCGGCAGCTCTGTGCTGTCTCCTGGCTACACCGACTCTGAGGGACAAAGGTTCTCGTAGGAAGGACATTGTGGACAGCCACAGTGTGGTAGGACACAGCTTCTCCAGGGAGGCAAGACCCCAGCCCCAGCTTCTCCTGGGGCCCTGCTTCTGGAGGTTTCTTTTTACCCAAATTAAGCACCCTCTCATTAAACCCCTGTCCTTTTATTTCTGATTCTAAAGTGGGGACTCACACTTGAAAAACGCAGTGTTTCTCCACCACCCTACACTTCATCAAAAGAGTGACAATCTGGGTCCTCTATGGTGTGGACGAAGGCTGGACCGCAGTCCCCATTGGGGCCTGAAGGCGCCGGCTGGGAATGCACCTCAGCACCCGGGTCAGTGGTTGTAGACACTCGACTGATACTTCTATCAGTTGAATGGATAAATAAAATCAGAATTATCCACTTACAGAGATATGTGTTTTCTCCTGCAGTTTAGTCCTTACGGGGAGGGGTCCATGCTAAGGAAACATAAAAGGATGACAACAATAGAAGCGTCACATTTGTGTATAGAGAGCTGGCATTTTCCCCAGAACTTTCCCACATATGACCTTGTTTAATCTTTATGACTCTTCTGTCACAGAGGTTATTTTTTATTCCTATCTGAAATAGTAGGAGACCCTGGATCACAGTCGAAAAAAGTGTTAAACTACTTGTTAGAACTATGGCTTAAGTTACGTCTAGTGATGTTAATTCTCATCTTTTCCCACTCCATCACAGCTGAGTATAATTCTAATAATTCAGCTTATAATAAGACATAGAGACTTAGACTCCTGTGTGTCAGGCACGGTTCTGACTCCCCATTTTGCAGAAGAGGAAACTGAGGCATCAAGTGGTAAAGTAGATAAAGGGCCTTTGATAGTGGGTGTGGGACCCCTAGGTAAGGCATGGCTCATAGCCAAGGAGCTGTGATTTGAACCAGCGTTTTCCTCCCTCCCTGGCCCTGCCCAGGTCTCGCAGCTGCCAAGTAGCAGAGCCAGAGCACAGCCCAGGCAGCCTGGCTTGAGTATGTGCTTCTCACCAGAGCACAACACTGCCCCCTGCTATCGTCCCCCTGCCTTCGTGTCTCACCAGCTCCTGGCCTCTTTTCCGGTCTCATCTGCTGGGTAGGCCACCTCCCTAGTTTCTCTTCTCCTCCCCAGCCCACCGGTAGTAAAAACTAATCATGCTGACCTGGAAGAGTTGAAGATCGCATTTTCCCCATGGGATGGATGGAACACTGTCACACAGGACTTAAAAAATTGGCTGATTTGTCTTGGGGTTCTCTTTAAAAACACCTGGTTCTGTGGATGACTTGGCTTCCACAAAGCTCTAGCTGACTCTAGATGTGTGATTTTTCTGCCCCCAGAACACTGCCATGTGTGTCTTCTGGGATGTTTTGTCTTGTAAGGAATGACTGACCATAGCCTACCCCTCTGTGTTCCTTCACCTCCCTTTGGGGTCATGAGATAAAGTGACAAGGGGGAAATGCTCAGAGAAGACATTCATCCTTTGCGTTTTTCCTTTCAGGGTATTTTTGAATGACAGTGTTAAAGCACCTATAACACTGCTGTGAACTGTTAACAAGCACATTTGCACATCACATCTATCATGCTATTTGCACGATGTTATGTGAAGAAACAGCTCAAAGTATTTTTAAGATATAGCCTTTTATCTTTGGAAGCACCAGAAACTATTTGCAGATTGGTCTTGGGGATCAAATTAGCCTAACACGTGGGTGAGTTCCTGGAGGTGCGGGCGTTTCTCTAAGTGGTTCCTGGCCCCTTCATCCTTTTGATCATTTGCACTGTGTATTTTTATACAGGCTCTTGTACTTTGGAGAAATAAAATAAAGAAACCTAAAGGTGAGTTTGACAAGGGCTTCTCCACACTGTTTGTCAATGCAGATGGATCCTGAATTTTAATGGTAGTAGTTTCTTTTAAACAACCAAACCTCTTTAAACCTCTCCATAAATAATGTCAGTGTGCAGATTATGTCTAAAAGTGTTTGCTGGTGAGTGGAAATCTTTCCTGACCCCATACTGCAACCACGAAAGAAGAGCCTAATCCTGGAAAATAGTCTTGACGGCCTGGATGTCAGTTACCTCCACAGCTGTGTTTTCTCATCTGGGCCACTGCCTGTGTGACATTTTGCTGTCACTTGATGACTTCGGGTGTCTACATTCAGGAGCCCAGCTTGGGGTCATAGAACGAGCCAGACCTTGCACCTCCAGTTGAAACCTGGTCGGCTGCCGCTTACCGGATGTGGGATGTTAGGTGAAACAACTTGTGGAGAGGCCTTGGTTTCCTCACCTGTAAAATGGGGATGGCATCCCTGTTGTAAAATTGTTGTGAGCAACATCTCTGTGCCCATGTTCATAGCAGCTTTATTCACAATAGCCAAAAGGTGGAAGCAGCCCAAGTGTCCATTGACAGATAAATGGATAAACCAAACGGGGCACATACAAACAATGGAATGTTATTCAGCCTTAAAAAATAAGGAAGTTCGGACACGTGCTTCAACGTGGGTGAATCTTGAGGACATTCTGCTGATGAAATAAGCCAGTCACAGCAGGACAAATACAATATGATTCCACTGACATGAGGTACCTAGAGGAGTCAAATTCACAGAGACAGAAGTAGATTGGCAGTCACCTGGGGCTGGGGGAAGGTAAAATTGGGGAGTTAGTGTTTAGCGGATATGAAGTTTCAATTTTGCAAGATTAAAAAAAGTTCTGGAGATGGAAGATGGTGATGGTAGTACAATGATGTGACTGTACTTAATGCCACTGAATTGTACACTTAAAAATAGTTAAGCTGGTAAGTTTTATGTTGTGTGTATTTTACCTCAGTAGAGAAAAATTGGGAAAAAAAATTATGAGCATTGAAGAACACCCAGTAGGTAAAGTGCCTGCCACATTATCAGTGTTCAGTAACTAGTAGCAGCTTTTACTAGGGTTTGGGATTATAACTAATGGTTGCGTGATATCTCATCATGCGGCTGTACCATAATTTGTTTCTTTTTTGTTTGACTTTTGGATTTCTTATAGTACTCCACCACTGTAGCAATGATGGAATGAATTTTCGTATTTGTGTATGTCTTTTCTATTATTTGGGGTTTATATCTTTGAGGTGGATTTCCTGGGTCACTTAATCAAGGTGAATTAATCTTAGTCTTTGGGGCTCTTGCTTCTTATGCCCATGGGGTTTCAGAAGGGTGCTGTCATTTTCAGTGTCACCACCCAAGTAAGGGCGCCAGCCTCACAGTGTCCTCATCAGCACTAGGCACAATTTTAAGCAGTTTTACAAAATGAAATGAGTAAGAGATGGTATTTTAATGTTTAGTATACATTTGTTTGCTTTTATTTGATCACTGAAAATGTTGAGAACTTTTCATGCCTGGATCTACATTTATTTTTTCCAATGTGTATTGCCTGTTTACAATGTGTTTTGCCTATATTTCTAGTGTGGTTTCAATGCTTTTCTTTTTTTTTTTTTTAATAATTAATTAATTTTTGGCTGTGTTGGGTCTTCGTTTCTGTGCGAGGGCTTTCTCTAGTTGCGGCAAGCGGGGGCCACTCTTCATCGCGGTGCGCGGGCCTCTCACTATCGCGGCCTCTCTTGTTGCGGAGCACAGGCTCCAGACGCGCAGGCTCAGTAGTTGTGGCGCACGGGCCCAGCCGTTCCGCGGCATGTGGGATCCTCTCAGACCAGGGCTCGAAGCCATGTCCCCTGCATTGGCAGGCAGACTCTCAACCACTGCGCCACCAGGCAAGCCCAACGCTTTTCTTATCAAATGTTTTTTTGTCATGTTTGTAACACGTTGCCATTTTTAAATATTCAGTCTTACTAGTTATGTAGTTAAATCATTCATTTAAACATTTGAAAACACAAAATTATAAGATTTTAAAGTAGATCAAAAATGGTTTTACAATAACATGGTTATTATACTTAATGAATCTTCTTCCCATAATTCCCTTATCATTCTTTTCATACCTATTAGCATAAAATCTGTTTAGATGTTAACTTACATGACTATAGTATTTGAATTAAAATTATGTAGGCTGACCAATTAAGAATAAAATATTAATAACCCAATATAAAGAAGACATAACAAAAATTAGAGAAAATAAAAAATTAAAATTATTAATAAGCATGACATTTTTTACCTCACTAATAATTGAATTCATTAACAATAAAATGATAAGATACTATCTTCCATCTATAAATTTGGTAGGGATTAACAACGTTGTGATGGTGACTGAGGCTGACCCTCAGGTATGCTGCCAATGGGGAGAGAAAATTGGGTCAACTTTAATGAATAGCAGTTTAGCACAAGGTATCAAGTATCTTTAAAATGTTCATAAACATTGATTTAGAAAATTCCCTTATATAACTAAGGCTAGAGGCAGCCTCAAAAATGTAGAAAAAATATTTACATTCATAGATAAAAATAGGATTCAATACAAATGCCCAATGACAGGGAATGATTGAAGTAAGTAATAGTACGGCCTCTTTGGAGTGTTATATAGTCATTATAAATGGTATTTCCTAAAAATTTCAGTGATATGGGAAAACACTCACGATATGCTGGTAAGTGGAAAAAGCATGATGCAGTGATTACAATAAAACAAATTGTGTGTCACGGTGTGACTTTGTGTGTGTTTTGTGTGTGTATGTATCTCGTACATATCTAGAAAGAAGTGGGTAAAAAGTATTGATAGTACTTATGTGGTAAGAGTATGGGTGATTTTTATTTTCTTTTCTATATTTCTGCACATTTTTTAAGCTTCATATTGTTTGCAAATCATCGTTTCTACACTCAGAAATTTTAACTGCTAAGGAAGACTAAAGATAATAAGTAGATCTCTCTCCTTTTCTGGATTCATGTTCCCTTTGCTCTGTTCGCTTTGATATATTGGACAGAATCCTGGACAAGAAGTCAGAAGGTGTTTTTTCAGGTTATGGTCCAGAAATTTGCTAGCTGTATGACCTTGGGAAAATCTAACTTATATGTACCTGTTTGCCAGTTTGTAAAATGGGGATTTCTACCTTCCCTGCGTGTACAATCGGAGGGTTGTAAGAATTAAGGTGAGATTACCAACATAGGGGAAAACACTTTTGCAAACTAAGATGCAAGTTCAAAGGATTCCCCAAACCACTGCGGGGTCTGATAATTTGTTAGAAGGACTCACGCAAGTCGGGAGCTGTTATCCTCACAGTTATAGCTGATTACAGGAAAAGGATACAGATCAAAATCAGCTAAAGGAAGAGTCACATAGGCGGAGTCTGGAAGGGTTCCAGTGCAAAGCCTCTGTGTCATCTCCCATGCAGTCAGGATATGTTATCCTCCTGGCCTCCATGTGTGACGATATGCAGAGTATTGCCAACCAGGAAGCTCTCCGAAGCTTTGGTGTCCAGAATTTTTAACTGGGGCTTTATTACATAGGTATGATTGATTGATTGCCCACATGGTTGAACTCAGGCTCTCGGTCAGCCGATACTGTGTTACCCAAAGCCGCCACCCTCAGTCACATGGTTGGTCTTTCCGACATGGCAGCCTCTACCCTAGGACTGTTGGCAGCCCTACCCTGAGATTCAGTGTGGCTAGCCCCACCCTAAGAGTATAGGTGTGGCCTCTCTAAATTAGGACACTCCTATCAGGTATGACCTAGATTACCTACCAGAGCCAAGGCAGAGGCCAGCTACTTGTTTGGGCAAGGCTAAATTCTTTACTACACACAAGGTGACCGAAAGAGATGGAAAACAAATTTAAACATAGAGATGATGTTAGTATGGAGGGGTCTATTATTTACCATGTTCTAACACTGTATAATAAGAGAGGGCATGAATTCCACAGGTACAAGTGGTACTGCAAGTACCCGCTTCCCTGATCCTTAGAACCTTGGGGACCACCTTTGAGAAGGGAGTGTGCTAACAGCGGGGGCCGCAGAGAGGCTTTTGCTACAGTAGTTGTTTACCACAGAGATGAATTAGGCTGAGAAAACACTTACCGTCCTGCTGGGTATATGAACCTGACCCTCGCCTCAGTGTTAACAGCACAGCAAATATGTCTCTCTGTTAACGAATTTATCTAATGTGAACGAGTTATAAGCCTGTTTTTTTCTTGGGTTTCTCTGTCTGGCACCATCTCCCTCTGTAGTGCAGCTGAGCTTACTACGCACAGAGAAGGGGGGGATGATAAAAATAAATTGGCTCGTTCCCCTTTGCAGAGTTTCAAATCTCTAGCACCATGTCAGGTTGGATCCATAAGGTTTTGTAAGAGTGAGATTAGAAAAATGAAAACCCGAGTTTATTTTCTCACGGAATTAAAAAAAAATTAGAGCACAATGAAGAGAAATCATCATCCTCAGGAAACTTGCTCGAGGACAACTGTGTGCTTTTATGGAAAAAGAACCAGCGACAGAGACTTAGGATGAAAGCATTAAAGTACAATTGTGCTCCCAGCCTGCCTTCAGAGAGAAGAATTTCAGCCTTTGTCTAGTGGTTTTGTGGAAACAAATAACTTGTCATAAATTGATGTTGTCAGTAAATTTGGGTTGTACGTTCTGTTTCTTTCAAGGCAAAACTGGCCACGCAGAAGTAGTCCGAGTGGTATACCAGCCAGAACGCATCAGCTTTGAGGAACTGCTCAAGGTCTTCTGGGAGAATCATGACCCGACCCAAGGTAGATGAGTGAGCCAGTATTTAATTATCTTACTAATTACAGCTGGGATAATTAGTGTTTGAGCTGCATGGAAGAGATGAACCTTGAAATCACACAGGAGCTCAAGAATATGATTGCAGACATTTATTGACGGAGAAGGGGAGGGGCTGGGGAGAAAGAGGGCGAGAGAATAAAGGCACAGCCACTGTCTGCGCCCCTCCCCCCTTTACAGCTGTCAGGGGTGGGAAAATTCCCACAGAGAAAGACACCAGACAATAGAGATTCGTTCACCTTTGATTATTGCATTATTCCTCCTTAATGCAGTCTTTTGTCTACAAAATTAAAGTGTCTTTCTAGCAGCTCCAAAGTTTTCCTGATTTATGGTTCCTTTATTTCCCTGAATTTATTTAGCCTTTCTCATCTTTTGACATTATCAGCCTTTTTTTTTTCTTTTAAATGTGGGTGATTTAAAAAAAAAAAGAACATAAAGGTAAAATGCAGTATTCGGTGGTTCTACAATGCTTGGGTTATTTAAATATTTCATTTGTCTTCTTTGGAATTCATTATATGGAGATATTAATATATTTGGGCTGTAAACAATGGTGGTCAGGAATTTTATTTGAATGCACACACAAGCAAAAATCTCATGTTGGCAAATATCATTGTAATATTCAATAATGGAGTAATTTCCAGATTTCATCTTAACAGCCTTACAAGCACTGCTTTGCCAGTGTGATGATCTGATATTATGAGGCTTATGAACTGAAAGGTCCTGTATATCCGATGTGATTTTCATTTAGCAATCGGTCTATTTAACGGAAATATTTTCCCTTTGGTGTCAGATTCTGGGGGAGTGGGTACACCATGTTGGCTATTTCCTGATGAATGGATGTGTTTTTCCAAATGTGCATTGTGCTTTGGGGTGGGACCTTACCAAGACCCCAGCAGCATAGGTTGGTGAGTCCTGAGTTCTCGTTCCACCTAATGCCAGGGTGGTTTGCCAGAGGGCAAAGGTCAGAGCTAAGGCAAGAACAGCAGAATGATCGACGAGCCAGGGTCAGGCAGGTCCACGATCCAGGTACATCCAGCAGGGTGGGTAAAGGCCGGGAAGGAGGCCAGGAGCAGGCTCTCCATGACAGTGAAGTCTGGTTGACATGGGGGGATGAGTCCCTGGTGGGAGAGCAGTGAGGTATGGGGCAGGGGAGGTAGAGAACTGGTAGGGCAAGAGTACTATCATCAGAAGGTTCTGATGCCACCCCCCGTTTGGACTACTGGACTGTCACATCATATGAGAACGGCAAGCCTAATGGTTTAGACACGCATGGCTCAAAGGGAAACTGACTGGTGAGCATCATAAATAAGGGTAGTGACGGCCAGGAACTCATGCCGGAAAGCCTTTGGTCCAGATGGAGCAGCCATTCAGCCTCTTGGCTCTCAAAGCCGAGGGTCAGGCAGGATGCTGAGGGCTCCAGAGTTCTAAGTGGAGACACCTATCAGGAGCCCAGGCAAGCCTGAAGTCATGGAGGAGACAGGCTCCCCGCAGGCCCACAAGGCTGGGTATGTGGCCTTGGCCTGGCCACCCGTAATGCCATGTCCCGATACAACCACCTTATGCTTGGCCCCCGCAAAATTTCAAAGAGGGTGAAGTCTGTCATCCACTTCTCTCTCCTTACTTCTCTTAATGTCTTACCCATTTTATCACATCTTTACTGGCACACCTCAGTTATTAGGTCACTAGTTCTGGCCCCTGAATCTCAGGGGAATTCCACCTTCAACAAACTTTAGGAGAACCTCTTGTTCTCCCCATCCCATGGATCAGATTTGTCTCAACTTTGCCTCAGTCCTCTTTGAAATTCTTGGTTTATTACCTGTATTAATTTGCTAAGGCTGCCATCATAAGGTATCACAGACTGGGTGGCTTAAACAACAGAAATTCATTTTCTCACAGTCCTGGAGGCTGGGAGTCTGAGTTGAAGGCATTGGCAGGGTTGGTTTCATCTTGGCTTGTCGATGGCTGTCTTTTCCTCATACAGTCTTCCCTCTGTGTGTGTCTATGTCCTGATCTCCTCTTTGTATAAGAACACCAGTCAAACTGGATTAGGGCCCACCCAAATTACTTCATTTAATCTTAATCTTTAAAGGCTCTATCTCCAAATGAAGTTACACTCTGAAGTATTGGAGGTTAGGGCTTCAACATGTGACGTGTGGGGAGAGGTGGGACACCCTTTAGCCCATAACACTGTCCAATAATGTAATAGGTTGATGTGCTGTTCTTCCAGAGGTATTTTTTTTTTCTAACAGGGTGTTCATAGGCTCATAGGCTGGAAGAGACTTTAGAGGTCATCTGGTTCAACTCCAGCTTCAGTTCTATGAGTCAGAAGATGAAGTTGGTAGTGATGGAATGATGGGGGTCACAGACAATGGGGCTGGCATGTCGAGTGACCTATTTTTTACACCGATATTTTGGACAAATTATACATGTGGGAGGAGAGTTTTTCTACCCTTGTGTATATTTGTTTCTGCTTAGAGTAGAGCTTCATGTAATATATACAGTCACACATATTAAATCACAAGATATCTGATCTTCCCGCATTATTATTAGAATTACTTTTTTAGATAGTTCAGTGTAATGGGCCATTGTAACAATCTTTTTCTGCCTTGTAGGGTTTCCTAGGACCCTTCTGGAAATAGGGCCAATGGAGTGATCATATGATCCAGGCCTGATCAATCAGTATCTTTTCCTATTGTCAACAATGTTTGATCCAAAGAACAGGCATGTGACCCAAGCAGAACCAGCTAGAGTGCTTCCCTGGGACTGTCGTATGTTCTCAGTTTGTTGAAGCTGCCGGAGTGGGTGCTCTGTATGGGGAATGACGTGCCCACCAGAGAGGCGAGGGAGGAAGATGAGCAGAGACGCTGAGAGATGAGAGATGCGAGGAGAAAACCCTCAGGAGGCTCTGAGGCCCTGGGACTCCTCATTCCTGCAGCTCCTCCTTCAATTCCGAGAGCTCGCCTGTGAGCTCTTCAAGCTAGGAGAGCTACTAGGTATTCCCTTCCTTTTTTTAACTGGAGCTAGTTTGTTGGCTTTCTATTACTTCCAACAACAACAAAAACCCTAACTAATCCACTTACTCAATTTAAACAATGAGCATTATGCTCGATCATTATATTCAGTAACTGTTAGTTAACTGTGTTCATCTGGCTCCATAAATCAGAGGTCTAAAGCCATTTGAATGGTTTTATCATTGACTCAGACACCGAGGGGCGGACACTAGAAATTGTTTCTTCAAGACCTGTTGGTGGTTTGATTGGAGGTTCCTTGGTAATTCAGAATTAGGATTTAGGATTTGGGACATATGGCCTGAGAACATATCAGATGCCTTTTCAATATTTCTGAAGTATTGTGAAAGACAAGCATTCATCAATGACATTTATCTTGTGTCTGCTCTTTTTGCCAGGTATTCTGCTAAGTGGTGCTAGATCACTGAGTGGTCTGGAATAAGCAGCAGTATCCAACATTTTGGTTAACACACAGGGAAGATACATTTCTATAGGAAGAAAATAGTTTAATCCCAATAAACTGAGATCAAACGAGCATTCACATAAATGTGTATAAGATCACAGACCAAAATGTTAACCTGAAATAATTAAAACAAGTATTGGTTAACCCTGGGAGATTAAAAGCAAAAATATAAGTTCATAAGAAGTCTGGTATCAATGGATTTAGTATTTCCAGGGAACTCTGAAGGTCTAAAACGTGTAATCATGTAATTTTTCTGAGGTAAGAATTTGAAGTCCACTTGCTAAAGGATGGGCATGCAGCAGGAGATATAGCCGAGCTGCAGGTGAACTTGGCCATCTGAACACATCTTCTTAATTCTCTACCTGAAGTCACATGGTGACTCTTATCACATTTCACAGTGAAAAGTGGCCCAGAAAAGAAAAGCACCCAGTAGAGCAGGTGGGAGAAGTAGAGGCGTGTAAGACTGATTACTCTTACTCAGAAAGTGGACGTTTGTAAGGACAGAAGCATGTTGGCTTTGGTGGAGACTCTGGTCTGTGAAGCAATAGTCCATTGTAGGTTCTTTTCAGAAACAAGAGTAAGTGATTCCTCCACCTGCGTGAAGAATGCTCTTACCTGTACCAGAATTACTTATCAACAAAAAGACAAAACTTAAGTAAAAGTTGAGATGACATTGATCTTTGATGTGATGATAGGCCCGCCCCGGACACACACGATTCTCAACAGCAATAGGCCTCAAGAGAAATGTATTTTAATTAGCATGTTGAAAGGCTTTACTGCTTTGTTTATAAAGTTATGAAGGATTTGCAGGGGCCACTAAAAATCTTTAGTTATAATTTACTTCATTTTGTGGGAGAAGCAATATCCTAGAGTGGTATTAGCAAATGCGGGGTTCTTGCTAATGACAAGGGTCTAATATAGTAGAAACAGCAAGAATTGAAGCTTAAGTTCCCTTTCAATTAAATCAGATCTTCATGGTATAGACCAGACAGAGAAAATCCTGCACGTTCTTCCCTGCTTGAGGGTATTAAAGCAGCTCTCACGGCATCTGTCCCAGTGGAAAGGAGGACATCCCCGTGGTCCACCATTTTGAAGGGAACAGAGCTGGTAAGAGCTATCAGAAAGTGTGGGCTTTTAACGATGTAGGGGGCCCAAGACCCGTGATTCCACAGCCAACAGGCAGTGAGTCCTGAGAGGGGGCTGCTCAATGGATTAGCTTCAGGTGAAGTTTACAGATGACCGGCCAGTAAACGGAATAGTCTTTTCTCTGAATTTACCATGAAACCCCTGCTTTTGCTGAAGCATTCAGACACCACTGTTTAAGCTAATACGTCCTGTTCTGGCTTTGTCTTACTCATGGGACAAATACAGTTCCTCCAGGCTCCTTCCTGACCGTGTGGTCCCCAAACTCCCCCGGTCTCCAGACAACATGGCAGAGCCCGACAGTTAGATTTGGGTTCTGGCACCAGATGGACCCCTTCCCAACCTCACGACCTTGACCAAGACACTTACTCCGTCTGAAACTCTGTTTTCTCATCTACAAAAAAGGGATAATGATATCTATCCTGCGTACTTCTTGGGTTGTCATAAGAATGAAATGAAATTATGTGAAAATCACTTGAAAACGTCAAGAACCGTGTAGGTGGCCGCTTCGTCGTTGTGTTCTTCTCAACACAGCAATACAACTTCACCAGTTTTATTTAGTTATTTTTATATCCTTGATTTCTGTGGGAAAATATCTACCCTCTGCTTACTAAAGGGTGGGGTTTCTCCCCACAGATGTTCTTTTGTACTTCCTGCTAGTTAGAAAGATTTCAGCATTGTCTGTGTTCCCGTTCTATGACGAAACTGCTGGCGGTGATGGTGATGAGGTTGGTGGGCAGAAACCGCCTCGTGTTTGCTGCTGACCCAGTGCTCAGAAGAACCAGATAAGATCCCAGCCTCTCATGCTTCCTCTGTAGCCCTGTACCTAGCATGCTCTGTGCATGAATTCCATCGTTTCGGTCCTCCTCTTCCTGCCGGAGGAGGCAGGGCCCAGACCCTGTACCTTGAGCCAAGCCACAAGCACACAAGTGCACAATGTGGAGACTCAGCTTTGCCTGACTTGATCCCATAAACCTGACTTCTCGATTCCAACCTCTTTCCCTCTCCTCGATCCTGGGGAAAGGACAGCACCATTTATGAAGCACCCCTTACGGGCCAGTCTTAGTGGTAGATGCTTTATACCTATCATTTCATTTAACCCTTACCATAATCTTATGAATTGGGGTTCACTGTCTTCGCTTAAGAGAAGAGAAGAAATGAGGTTCCAGAAGACTGACAGTCTTGCTTGATGTTGTTGGCAATATTTGGACACAGCTCTGACTAAAGCCCAAATCTATTTTCTTTCCCGTACACCATGCTTCTTGACTAGGAGGACCTCTTCTAAAGATAAACATTTTTCAGGATCCCCCATGTGATATAGTTGTGCCCTTAGTAACCTTTTTAAAGCAAATATATGAAAATGCTACTGCAAATTTAATCACTTTAAACTGAATGCCTGTTTTATTAACTAGCACAGTGTCACGTACCTCTGGAAAATGGAAAGGCCCACATGCATAATGCATTCCACGGCCTCTAGGCCATGCCTGCTGCACAGTTGGATTTGTGGACCTCTAGTAGTAGCTCCCGGCCTTCCCAGGGGCTGGGGCCACAGGTGGGGAACTTTTCTGGTGAGTGGTGGCCTTTCTGCAGAGGCCTTCTGGCTGTGACTGCGAGCTGGCCCCAATATCAGTTTCCCTACTTCTGAAGGATTGGAATTTTAGCTGGATGTGCAACCACCAATAAAGACTAAATTTCCCAGATTCCTTATGACTAAGTATAGCCACATGTCTGAATTCTGACTACCAGAGCATGAGTACCAGTGATGGTGTCAAATTCTGGGTTCGGTACACTTAGAGGAAAGGCCATTCTCCTCTTCTTTCTTCCTTCCCGCAAGTTACTTGTGGATGCAGTGATGAACCGTCTTAGACCACAGGGGTGGAGGCCTCACCCTTGTAACTGAGGAGCTACAGGATCGAAGGCTCCAGAGTCAGTATCCCATGCTGGACTCTTTAGGCAAGAACTTCTTTAAGCTATTGTTATTTTGGTTCATTTTAGGCCTTCTTTTCTTTTTCTTTTTTTTTTTCCTTACAACAGCTGAACTAATCCTTACTAAAATAGCCTTCAACTGTAAGCTGGTGATGAACTCCCACTCACTCCCCTGAAGATCTTAATTAAAATGCTTCCTTAATTAAAACAGCTTTAATCAAATCTGTTAAGAGTATGGACTCCGGGGTTAGAGGATATGGCTTTAACCAGGCCTGCCACGTACTAGCCATGTGGCCTGGGGAGGTTATGTCACTCACGGCCTCCTTTCTCTCTGTCTCTGCCTGACCACTGGGTCATGGCTCTCATTACTCTCATCTGGCTGCCACAGTCGCCTCCTGACTGGCCTTGCCCCTTTCCCAATCCAGTACCCATAATGATCCGTCAAAAACACGAAACAAAAGTATGTCCCTCTCCTGCCTTTCCTTTGGGCTGATACACACTCTTTCCCATGGCAGCCTGGCCTGGGATCAGCTGACTGGCGCCTCCTGCTCCGGCCTCAGGCCCTGCCGCCCCTCCCCCTCCACACCCTCACCCACTGCATGTCTGCATCGCGGCCTTCATTCACCCCATTCCTGGAAGACACAAGCGCTCCCTTGCTGGGCCCATACCTACGGCTACGTCTGCCCACGGCTGTCGGCGTGATTGGCTCCTTCCTTTCCTTCAGCTTAAAGAGTCACGTCCTCAGAGAAGTCTTCGCTGACCCGCCCTAACTGAAGGAGGCTCTCCAGCCCTCCTCCCGGCTTTTGCCATCGCTGCGCTCTCTTTTCTTCCTAACACTTATCACAGGGTGGACTGATTTGTCTGTTTATTGTTTATTAACTGTCTCCTCTTCTAGAAAGTAAGCTTCATAGGAAATATTTTTTCATTGAACAAATGAATGAACGAACCTCAGTTTTCCCATCTGTGAAACGGTTCCTCTCCCATCAGCATCCGTCAAGATGTAGGAAGGAACGTAGTCTGTTGTGCAGAGCCCAGTGCCAGGCACAGAATAAGCATGTCATCTATAATAGCCACCATCCTCATCCTGCCCATGTAAGAGCCATTTCACCAGCTCCCATTTGTTTGCCTTGCTCTCTCTTGAACCCCAGTATTCCTCCATTTTTTTCCCTCTCATTTTCCCCATCTTATGTTTTGAATACGCTTGATCATTTCCTATGCTTGGTTCACACCCTTTATCCTCAATCAGCTGCTCAGCATCCCTTTCCCTCCCACGTCCACCCTCCACCCTCCCACGGGGAGCTCCCAGTTGTCCTCAGAAGCTTCATCTGGCTGTCCCCATGGGCCACACTGTCTCTGGTGTTGGTTTCATGGAGCCCTAGGACCACACACCCTGGCTTGCTGCCCCACCCTCAGAGCCAAGAGTAGGGGATTAATGTGGTTCCTCAGCCCGTGGTTGAGACTAGAGACCCCAAGGAGTCTTCTCCATTCAGAGAAGAGTGGACCACAAATCCCCCTCCCAGCACAGCCCCACACTCACTCTGCAGCATCGCTCGAGGTGCGCGGTTCCCAGAGAATCTGCGGTGGGGCTGGTCCGCTCCAACTTTAGCAGGTTTGCTTCATAGCCTCTTGCCAGGTGCACCATAGAGAAGCCAGGGCCTGGTGCTGTCTATCGGGGAATATTAATTGGAGAGAGAAAAATCCTCTTTTCCTTCTGTTTCTCATCAAGTTGGCAATTAAGTGCTGGTGTTCATATATTTGAACTGCCAAATTAATATCTGAACTTCGTTGTGCTGACCCTTTTAAGTTGGTCTTTTAAAATAAGTCACCAGTTTTGAAGGACTATCCTTTTTTTAGCCCACGTACAAGGAATCTATCATCTGCAAATAATTAGACAGTGGGAATTATATTGTATTGCTAATGAGCAGATGTGCATACTTATAGTGGAGGAACAGCTGCACACATACAAAATGCAAAAAAGACCCAAACCCGGCATTATGAATTCTGAAAGAGATTTCATTCTTTTAAGAATTTCAGAAACAGGAAAAAAAAGAAACAAAGAATTTAACTGATATTTTTCTTTATTAATTGTTCTTTCAGTCGTACTTTTTCTTGCATAACATTATCATATATGTACACAGTATCCTTGCTATTTGCAAATGTGCTATTTGCACTTTCAAATCCCTCTCTCCTATAATACTATAGAGCTTATATTTAACATTTTTCCTCTGCCTTTCTAGTGCTTTAAGGGTTTGGTGCCTCCAGACTCAATGACAGACTCCTACTGGGTATTTACTCTGGGCTGGGCATGATGCTAGGTTCTTATGTGCATGTGATACCATTTGATCCTTAAAGTAACCTGTGAGTAGGTGGTCTTAAACCCATTTTACAGATGAACAGACAGGCCCAGAGAGGTGAAGTGATTTTCCATGAGCCAGTTGGTACTTTATTGTCAGAGCTGGGATTTGGACCTAAGAGTTCAATTTCAAACCTTGTGTTATTTCCATTGTATGGTACGTGGTCCTACATTGTTACAAGATGCTATCAGCCAACAGAAAACACAACCACACCGTAACTGGAAACAGCAGCACATTATCCAATGAAGAGTATCTGTCCTAACAAGCTCCTTGTAATACCTATTACAATTTTATAACCTGTTAAGGATTTTCAAGATTAAGAAGTTCAAATAGGCTTTTTTTTAGGCTATAAATCAAAATTTATTTGTAATGGATAGTGTGGTAGCAGAGGTTAGGAATGCTAATATCTTTTGGCAGCCTATACCAAGGGCAGGTATCCAAGAATTTCTTTTGAAAGATGTGATTAGGGTCAGTAAGTTCAAACAGGCTTTTGAAAACTTTCAGCCAGGGAGAATTCCACATATTTGAGATAGGAGAGTTTAGGTCATTTAAACTTTGCTGATCAATTCCTGAAATAATATAAAATCAATAAGAAGAAATGAAGTCAGAAGAATTACATTACTTCACATAAAAGAGTATTAGAAGAATTACATTACTTCACATAAAAGAGTATTAAATTAGATAAGAGAAAAAAATCAGAGCTGATAACATTGGTAGGAACTAGAATTTCCAGGTTCTTAAATGGCAGGCTAGGCTATTCAGATCAACTTCTCATCAAAAGCAACTCAAAATGTTGGATAAGATATAAAAACGTATTAAAAGCATCACATCAAAATGCCGACAAAATGATTAGGAATTACCATGTAAAACTGAAGGAAACACAGGAATCCAGACTGGTAAGCAGGGGACTAAAACACCTTTGCTCTAGGGAATTTGCCAATTCCAGAAGAGTTGAGTCTTAAGGACCTTATTAAGGATATAGAGACTGTGACCAATGCAATTAAAGCACTCGATCTAATGGACGTATATAAAACACTGTACCCTACACCTTCTTAATCACACATGGAAATGTACTAAGCCATAGAGTCTCAATATGTTGCAGAGGGACTAAAATCATAGAGATTGTTTCTCTTATCATAATGTGATTATGCTGGAAATCAATAGCAAAAAGATATGTAGAAAATCCTTTTATGTTAGAATAGAAGAAATTTTCTAATTATCTTATGGATCAAAGATAAGCCATAATGGAAATCAGAAAATATTTTGAACTGACTGGTAATTAAAATACTACACTTCAAAACTTATAGGGCATGGCTAAAGCCGTTCTTAGAAGGAAATACAGAGCCTTAAATTCTTACATTAGAGGTGGTGAAAGACAGAGCTCAGCATCCATCTCAAGAACTTAGAAAATCAACAACAACATAAACCAAACAATGAAGAAGAAAGAAATAATGAAGAACAGAAGTAAATGGAATAGGAAATAGAAAAGTAGTAGAGAGGATTAAGGAAGCCAGAAATTGATATTTCAAAATGGCTAATAAAATTGATAAAACACTGGTTAGTTGATCAAGGAAAAAATGAGAAGTCACAAATACCCATTATTGGGAAGAAAAAATGGGATATCACTGCAGATAGGCAACTTTACGTCAATACATTTGAAAAGTTAGATAATTAGATAAGACAGAGTCCTTAAAAATATAACAAAACTGGGAATTCCCTAGCAGTCCAGTGGGTAGGACTCGGTGCTTTCACTGCCGTGGCCTGTGTTCAATTCCTGGTTGGGGAACTAAGATCCTGCAAGCTGTGTGGCATGGCCAAAAACAAAACAAAACTGAATAGACCTATAATCATTAAGAAATTGAATCAGTATTTCAAAAGCTTCTCATAAAAATAACTCAGCTGCAGTTTTTTTGCTGTGTTATTTTTGTGGATCTTTAAAGCTGATTCTGATGTTTATTTGGAAAGGCAAAAGTTTAAGAAAAGCAGAGACACTCTTGCATAAGAGCAAGAGGATGGGAGGATTTATTCTTCCAGATATCAAGATTTATTATAAAGCACATACTACCCAAAGCAATCTACAGATTAAATGCAATCCCTATCAAAATACCTATGATATTTTTCACAGATCTAGAACAAATAATCTTAAAATTTATATGGAAGGACAAAAGACCCCAAATTGCCAGAGCAAGCAATCTGGAGAAAAAAGAACAAACCTGGAGGTATTGTGGTCCCTGACTTCAGACTGTAACACAAAACTACAGGAATCAAAGCAGCTTGGTGCTGGCACAAAAGTAGACACATAAATAAATGGAACAGGATAGAGAGCCCAGAATAAAGCCACACACCTATGGTCAATTAAGCTGTGACAAAGGAGGGAAGAATGTAGAATGGAGAAAAGACAGTCTTCAGTAGGTGGTGCTGGGAACACTGGACAGCTACCTGTAGAACAATGAGATTAGAACACTCCCTAACAACACATACAAAAATAAACTCAAAATGGATTAAAGACCTAAATGTAAGACCTGAAACCATATAACTCCTAGAAGAGAGCATAGGCAGAACACTCTTTGACATAAATTGTAGCAATTTTTTTTTATCTGTCTCCTAAGGCAAAAGAAATAAAAACAAAAATAAACAAATGGAACCTAATTAAACTTAAAAGCTTTTGCACAGTAGAGGAAACCATTGACAGAATGAAAAGACAACCTACTGAAAGGGAGAAAATATTTGCAAATGATGTGACTGATAAGGGGTTAATATCTAAAATATATAAACAGCTCATACAACTCAATATTGATAAACAATCCAATTAAAAAATAAGCAGAAGACCTGAATAGACATTTTTCCAAAGAAGGTATACAGGTAGCTAACAGGCACATGAAAGATACACAACATTGCTAATTGTTAGAAAAATGCAAATCAAAACTGCAGTGAGGTGCCACCTCACACCTGTCAGAATGACTAACATCAAAAAGTCTACACATAAGTGTTGGCTAGGATGTGGAGAAAAGGGAACCCTTGTACGCTGTTGGTGGGAATGTAAATTGGTGCAGCCACTATGGAAAACAGTATGGAAATTCCTCAAAAAACTAAAAATAGAACTACCATATGATCCAGCAATTACACTCTTGTATGTATATCTGAAAAAAATGAAAACACTAACTCAAAAAGATACATGCACCCCAGTGTTCATAGCAGTGTTATTTACAATAGCTAAGATACAGAAGCAGCCCAAGTGTCCATCAACAGATGAATGGATAGAGAAATTGTGGTATATATATATACAATGGACTATTACTCAGCCATAAAAATGATATTCTTCCATTTGCAACAATATGGATGGACCTAGAGGGTATTTTATGCTTAGTGAAATAAGTCAGACAGAGAAAGACAAATACTCCATGTTTTCACCTATGTGTGGAATCTAAAAAATAACACAAACAAATGTATATAACAAAACAAAAACAGACTCACAGATATAGAGAACAAACTAGTGCTTACCAGTGGGGAGAGGGGAGGAGGGGGGCAAGATAGGGGTACGGGATTGAGAGTATAAACTACTATGTATAAAATAAATAAGCAACAAGGATATAGTGTACAGCACAGGGCAATATAGTAATTATTTTGTAATTTTATTTTTTTTAACTTTGGAAAGTTGATATTTCATTTTTAAAAATTTTTTATTAAAGTATAGGTGATTTACAAAGTTGTGTTAGTTTCAGGTGTACAGCAAAGTGATTCAGTTATACATATACATATATCCACTCTTTTTAAGATTCTTTTCCCTATAGGTCACTACAGAGAATTGAGTAGAGTTCCCTGAGCTATACAGTAGGTCCTTATTAGTTATATATTTTATATATAGTAGTTTAAATGAAGTATAGTCTATAAAAAATATTGAATCACTATGCTGTACACCTGAAATTAATATAATATTATAAATCAACTATTCAATAAAAATAAGTTTAAAAAGAAAATCTAAAATATTGTAAGAAGAGTGAAAAAAAAAGTAAATTCCAAGTAGATTACAGACCTAAATGTGAAAACAAAACTACAAAACTTCAAGTAGATAATATCATTATGATCTTGGGTTTGAGAAACATTTCTTAAACAAGATACATAAAGCACTAACCATAAGGGAAACTATTTGATAAATTTAACTATATTAAAATCACAACTTTGGTTCATCAAAAAACATCATAAAGAAAATGTAAGGATAGGGAGATTATATTTGCCAAAGTATTAATATCCAAGATATATAAAAAGTAGATTTTAAAATTATCTCCAGTAGATTTTAAAAAATGCAGACCACTGAATAGAAAAATGGACAAAGGACTTATAGTGGTGAGGAAACATGAAGTGATAATCTATGCCATTATTAATCAAGGAAATGCAAATTAAGATCAAGTGAGATTTCATTACACACCAAGCATACCGACAAAGAGTGAAAAGTCTGACATTAACAGACTTCAATGAATTGGCAAACATTTAGAGCTCTGAGCACTCTCATGAATTGATACGGGTTTATAAATTAATACACCTACTCTGGGAAATGGTTCAACATCTAGTTAAGTTGAGGACATGCAAAGCCAACAAGCCAACAATTTTATTTCTAGGTATGTACTCAAGAGAAATTTATACATATGTAACAGAATGCAGGTCAAGAATGTACTTAGCAGCCCCAAGCTGGTAATGTTCATCAGCAGTAGAATGGATAAATCAGTTATTATCTATTCATACAAAGGGATATTACAAAGCAATGAAAATGAAGAAAATAGAAGAATCTCATGAACGTAACAGTAAGTGAAAGATTAAAACCACAGAATAACTTCATTGATGTAAATTTCAAAAATAGGGGATTACTGTTACAAAAATCAGGTGTGGGTACTACTGGAGAGAGGGAGGGTATTGTCATCAGTAGGGACACATGGAGGGCCTCCAAGGGTGCTGACAATTCTCTGTTTCTTGACATGAGTGGTGGTTATATGAGCATTCACTTTATAATAAGTATAATAATATTACATATTGCAACATATTATATATAGTATGATAGCATTAATGTAAATACTTTAATAAACTGCATTTATGTTTTATGAACTTTTGTACATTTATGTATCTTTCTGTAATCAGATCTAGAAATTACAAAGGTTAATATATTGATTGCTATTCCTGTTAATAATATGAACAATGCCCATGATGAAAGAATAACTTTGTCAATGTGTGTGCCTATGTGTGCTTGGTACTGATTCAGATGTTAACATCTTATAAATCTCATTTACGTGCCTAATGTTCTGTAGGGGAGTACTTTGGCTGACTCATTGCTACAAAACTTTAAGATTTGGATAGGAAATAGTGACATAGAAATTTTAATATTTTGTAAGTTTTCATACATTTTGATGATAATTTGAACATTTCAAGACTCATTATTTGGTCAAACTTGGGAGTTTGTAGCATAAGTGGATATGGAGTCCCAGACATTCTAAGAAAGATATCATAATTTAAAATACTTCCTTTGGCTGACCAGAAATAGAATTTCTCTTTCATAAAAGCAAAAATTATACTAAGATAATTTTTTTTTGCCTTTTAGGAAGACATCACCACATCTTTTCAAAATAATTTATCTATGATTATAGAAGTAATGTTTTTTCATTACTGAAACTCAAACCCTTCCTTTTAGGTACAGCGTGAATATTTGACACCTCTGTTATATAGCAATTTTCTTTTATCTCTTTTGAGATGCATTGCATTAAAAAATAGAAACAATATTGTGGAAATGGTAGGGAACACAGAATACTTTCTCTCAGAAGAGAGCCATGTAATATCTTTCATAGTTCACTATTTTCTACTTCAGTTTTTTTGCTTAAGTGATATATAATTTACAAATTGAGATAGTAGTGGATAAGAGCACGGCTTTGCAGTTAGCACTGCAGTTAGCACTTTGCAGATCCAGCACTGGCCCTGGGCAGGTGCTCAACCTTTCTCTGAGGGTTATTCAGTGTTTCAACTTTAAAATGAGATGTCATTTAAAATGGACAGAATTAATTTTCAGTCAGGTAATGTGAGATTATTCCATATTAATAAGACTTGTCTCAAACACCTGAGCTAAAGTCCGGGTGTGCCAGGAGGAAGGGTCACATGGGTGATAATAAGAGGTGCCAGCTGTTGCTGTGAGGGATGCAGGTTCATCTACCTGTTGGAGGACTTCAGAGCCCTGTGATGTTTTGCCCCCATGGAGGCCCTATTTTCCAGCAGGAGGCAGGAGGTCATCCTTGAAGCAACACTCCACCAGTGCCACTCATCTGTGGTGGTCTTCCTGTGCCATCTCTGGGGAGGTGGGGTCAGTTTAAGAAGCAAGGAGTAGAGGTGCTGACTCTGTTCATGTATTTGGAATGTTTGAAGTTCTTTTTTTTCTTGCTTTTAAAAAAATTTTATTTTATTGATGTATAGTTGACTTACAATGCTGTGTTAGTTCCTGGTGTACAGCAAAGTGATTGTTATACATATATATAATAGTTTGCATCTGCTAATCCCAAACTCCCAGTCCATCCCTCCCCCACTCCCCCTTGGCAACCACCAGTCTGTTCTCTATGTCTGTGAGTCTGTTTCTGTTTCGTAAGTAAGTTCATTTGTGTCATATTTTAGATTCCACATATAAGTGATATCATACGGTATTTGTCTTTCTCTTTCTGACTTACTTCACTTAGTATGATAGTCTCTAGGTGCATCCATGTTGCTGCAAGTGGCATTATTTCATTCTTTTTCTATGGCTGAGTAGTATTCCGTTGTACATATGTACTACATCTTCTTTATCCATGGAATGTTTGAAGTTCTGAGTCATTCATTGGTTGTTTCATTATTCATTGAGAGAAATTTTGAAGAAGCAGTTAGGAGTGTTCAAAATCTAGTAAACAGAGTTATAGCAGCTAAGCCTCTGCTTATGCTAATCTCACAAAGTGAATTAAATACAGTGGAGCCGTACCATCCTGAGTGCGACATTTCAGCATGTAGGCCAGTGGTCTTTCTCTGAGAATGGTGGCCCTTGGGCATGTGTAAGCCAGATGCTGACCACAAGAACTTTGATCTCATTAAGGGATCATTATAGCAATTTAATAAAATCATCTAATAATACTTTAATAAACATATCTAATAAGAGTTCATCTAGGAACCTAAACAACTAAAGTGATGGAATGTAAGAAACAACATAGCCCTGGAGATGGGCAGTAAGGTGGCTTGAATGAGAGCAAAACTAGATGAATACCTTGAAGTCTTAGGTTAGTTTCCCTAGATGCAGAGGCTGAGACAGGGATTTAGTACATGTGATTTATTGAGGAAAAAGAAAAGAACCTGTAAGGGAGTGAGGAAAGTAGGGTAGGGAAGGGGAAGAAGCTGAGCAAGGATGTGACCTCAGGTAGCCTGACCTTGGCCTGCTCCACAGTGGAGCCGGGAGAGGGGAATTATGGAGGTGTGGTCATATGACTTGTTTCACTCAATGAGATATGAGTGAAAGTATGGCTTGGAACTTCTGGGAAGTCTCTTTAAAGATAGAAGAATTGGGAAGAAGTGTCCTTCTATTTTTCCTTTTTCTAATCTACAACTTGGATGTGACGGTTGTAGCACCAGAAGGCATCTTATGTCCTTGAGAATGAGAGCCATCTGCTAAGGATAGTTGTGTAGAAAGAAGAAATCTGGGTCCCTGGTGACCATGTGCCACCCGACCACCACTAGATCACCTAACTCAGTACCTTTCACTTAAAGTGAAAAAGAAATATAATTCTGTCTTGTTTAAGCCACTGTTACCTTTGTTCTCTGTTAAACTGATTGCAGTGCCTAAGTGGTATGGTGAGATGGGGCTGTACCAATTTTTGAGAGATATGAGGCTTTCTGAGAGATACGGTAAGATATTCTAGTCACCAGGAAACATGTTGTGATAACAACTTTAATGCTTCTTTTTTTCCTGCCCAAGCTATTAAATAAGAAGGAAAAAAGGTGCTTTTCTTGCCTTCTCCATAAAATTGAGAACTTTCTCTCTTTCAAACTATATGCATGTTGATTTTAATTTGTGCTTATGTTCTTCTCTTCTTTGTGGACTTGCAATGTGTAGCTTAAAATGCTATTTTACCAGAAAAGGAAAAAAAAGGTATTGTGTTCTCTATGCAAATCTCTTAAATTTGGGAGTAAAAAGTGAAACCAAACTGGCAACCACTGAAACAAGCAGATGCAAATGAAAATATGAATACCAAAGACCTCTGATACTCTTTTATAGCTGTTGGTTTCCACATATCCTAGAGCTTTCACTTTTCACATGTTGCTTCATTTAGCTGCTTTGAATATGTAGGCTTTTATAAGCAATGATATCAAAAGATGTAGTTCATTAATATATAGCAGTGGGTCTCAATTTTGCCCCCTAGGGGACATTTGGCAGTGTATGGAGATATTTTTGGTTGTCACAACAGGGTGGACTCTGCTGGCATCAGTGGATAAAATCAAGGGATACTGCTACACATCCAACAATGCGTAGGACTGCCCCTCACAACAAAGAATTACCCAGGCCAAGATGTCAATAGTGCCAAAGTTAAGAAACCCAGATAGGGAATCCTTGGTAGTCATCCTTTTATTTTAACAGTTCAGATGCCCAACGATGTCTTTAAAATCACTTAAATTTCATTTCTAGTATATTAATTAATTTCTTAGCTTTTTCTTCCCTCTTTAAAATAGCCCAAGTACTCTTGCCTCCCTCAAATGACCTAGTTAACACTTTCCCTTGCTGATGCTTTATCATCTCCTGGTATGCAAAAGAGTGACTTAGGTTTATGCTTAACCAAAATCACATGGAAGCAAATTTCAATGTAATTTCCTGGGGTGCTGGAGCTCATGTCCTTCTACTCCACCCTCTTGTCTCCATCCTATTCCTGGGGTGCCTGGATTAAAAAATCAGGAATTGAACATATTTTTATTCTAAATCCAATGGATACTTCGAAGGAAATTTTACTTTACTTGCCTTCACTTTACTTTTCAAAGGCATCTTACTTTAGTGAATATTAATATGCAGAATAACTGATTAATGTATTGGCTTTCATAACATTTAAAGGAATAATAAGTCGAAACTCTTAGTGTGAAAAATATGAAAATGAGTATGTTTCATAGCAGGGAGTTGCAGCATTATGTCACCTTTCTGCATCTGTCACCTTTCTGCATGATGTTCACTCTGCTCTGAGAATGGAAAATCTGAAAAATGATGCCCTTAGGCTTTGTTCACAGGAAGAAGGGTGAAATATTAGGCTTGCAGTACTGGGAACAATGATAGGATTATGTAGTGAAATGACCCACTATTGCAAGGAACTACCAGTTCATTTATTCAACCTACACAACCAGAGACAGCCAGGAAACATTTGTTAAGCAGCCCTGAATTAGGGCTCTGCAGAAGATCCAGGTGTTCATACTAGCTTTATCATCACACACCATGAAGTATCGACTCTAGATCAGGGAGGAGGCTGTGGAAAGGGAAAGAAAAACGTTACTGAAGGATTTTACAGAAAACAAAGGTAAAGCTAGGTGACTGCCTGGCTTAAGGCATAAAGGAGACTCAAATGAAACATGGATTACTACAAAATTGAAAGCTTGGGTTGCTAGAAGAATGGTCCAGTCAATGGGTAGAGATGAGAATGGTGGGGGACAATGAAAGATAATGAGGTCAAGTTGAGAATCCAGGGACGATGGAGCCTAGATATGTAAACGTCTAACGGGAATGTGGCTCTACATGGCTGATGCCTGGAAGAGAACTTGAATCACAAATTCAGACTTGTAAGTTCAGAGCCTAGAAAAGGAAGTTTCTGTTGGAGGACACATGGAAGGGAGGGTGACGGACAGAGACCGAGCCCAGGAACATCTGTAGTAAGGAGGATGGTGGGGGGGAAATGGAAAAGCAAAGAGACATAAAGTGGTCAAGAAATAGTGAAATTCTGAGGTGAGTACAGTGTTACAAGGCCAAGGGGAAGAGCATTTAAGGAGGGAAGGCGCTGTGAACACTGTTGGATCAGAATGATCGAGAAGAATGAAGATAAAAGGGTAAAAAAATAGATTAAATTATTTTTTTTGATTAATCACGGCGATTTAAATATTTTTGTCACCATCCAGATGCTGTTCATATAAATTTTTAATCTGAATTATTTTACTGAAATAAATTTACAGAGTCCATTTGTTAACAGAGTAGAACAAAACAAAAAATACACCTAAAACCTCCACAAAAACCTTAAGGGAATTTTTTCAGTCTGTCTGTCTGTGTCCCCATACCCATTATTTTAACTATAAATGGTTTTTTTAAATTAGGGTGAGAAGATATTTGGAAAATATTTAGCTCAAAGACTTCTGTTTATGATCAAGAAGGAGTGATAGGGACTGGATTTACTCTCCCACTTGAAATAACTGAAAAAATCAGACAAAACAATGAAACAATGGTTCTCACACATTAGACATAAGAAAAACAAACAAGTCCTACAAATGCCCTACCTTATTCCCTGGAGAAAGTTTCTAGGCTGCAAAGCAAGGAGGAGGAACCCAGGCCAAGTCTCACAGTCTCCACGGGTTCAGGAGATGGCACTGGGAGTCCAGGGTTGCTGAGGAAGGTGGAATTCACAGAACAGAAGAAGGGAGGAGAGAAACACTCAGAGAGTGGGTTCTCTGGGGATCTGCAAAGGGTTCTCTTAAGTAATTGTCTGAGTACTGACCAGCATATGTGTGATTAAACAACCTGAGGCCAGAAAAAGAATCCCCTTGAAGAATTAGAGGGAACAATTCCCAGAGCTCACACAGGGTTGGGAATACTGCCCATTCTCATTACCTAGAATGGAAAATATAAAAACGCATTGAACATCAGGTAGAGTACTTCTGAAGGCTTTACCTCATTAGTGGGGCAATTAATGTAGATTAAAAGTTTTCCTGGTCCAAAGTAACAATGCTTGAAAGCAAGAATCAAAAGGATATGTTATTTTTGCAAAGTAACTTAATTTCTCAGAACAAAGTATATGACTACATATGTAGGAATAACAAAATATCCAGCACCCAACAAGATAAAATTCACAATTTCTGGCATCCAACAAGCATGCAAATAAGCAAGAAAATGCTATCTTTAATGAGAAAAATCAATTAATTGAAAATGATATAAACTTGATGCAGATAATGACACTAGCACAGGTTTTAAAGCCATTAAAACTGTATTCAGTATGTTTAAGAAGCTAGAGGGACGATTGAACATGTGAAGTAGAAAGACGAAAAATATAAAAAAGACCCAATCCATCTTCAAGAGATCAATACTACAATGCCTGAGATTAAAAAATTGAATAATGTCAGAAAAAAATCCAAATTTGATAAAGACTATAAAACCACTGATCCACGAAGCTAAATGAACACCAAACACAAGCAACATGAAGAAAAACATCACAACACATCATAATCAAATCAGTAAGATAAGTGATAAACAGAAAATTTTAAAAGCAGCCACAGGAAAAAAAAGATAATTTCATGCAGAAGAACAAAGATACGAAGATGGCAGATTTCTCATCAGCAGCAATGCCAGCTAGGAGACAGTGGAGCAATATCTTTAAGTACTGAAAGAAAAAGAATTGTCATACTAGAATTCTTTGCCTGGTGAATACATCTTTCAAAAACAAAGCAAAAGTATTTTTTCAGATGTACAAAAGCTGGATGAATTCATCACCAGCAGACCCAAGCTAGAAGGAAATGTTAAAGGAAGTCCTTCAAACAGAAAGAAAGAAAATGATGCCATCAGGAAATCTGGATCTCCACAAGGAATAAAGAGTACTAGAAATGTTAACTACATGTTAACTAAATATAAAGATATTTAAAGTTTTAAATATCTTTAAAAGATAAACCACTGCTTAAAGCAAAAATAATAAGTTTATTTTGAGGGTTATAAGATACGTAGAAGTAAAATGTTAGGCAAAAATAGCACAAAGTCAAAATATAGATCAATGGAACAGCATAAAAAGCCCAGAGATAAACCCATGCAGCTATGGTCACCTAATCTATGACAAAGGAGGCCAGAATATACCTGGCCAGAATGGAGCAAAGACAGCCTCTTCAGTAAGTGGTGCTGGGAAAACTGGACAGCTACATGTAAAAGAAGGAAATTAGAACACTCCCTAACACCATACACAAAAATAAACTCAAAATGGATTAAAGACCTAAATGTAAGGTGAGACAGTATAAAACTCTTAGAGGAAAACATAAGCAGAACACTCATTGACATAAATCGCAGCAAGATCTTTTTTGACCCACCTCCTAGAGTAATGAGAATAAAAACAAAAGTAAACATACGGGACCTAATTAAACTTAAAAGCTTTTGCACAGCAAAGGAAACCATAAACAAGACCAAAGGACGACCCTCAGAATGGGAGAAAATATTTGCAAATGAAGCAACTGACAAAGGATTAATCTCCAAAATATACAAACAGCTCATGCAGCTCAATATCAGAAAAACAAACAACCCAATCCAAAAATGGGCGGAAGACTTAAATAGACATTTCTCCAAAGAAAACATACAGATGGCCAACAAACACATGAAAAGATGTTCAACATCACTAATTATTAGAGAAATGCAAATCAAAACTACACTGAGATATCACCTCACACCGGTCAGAATGGCCATCATCACAAAATCTACAAACAATAAATGCTGGAGAGGGAGTGGAAGAAAGGGAGCCCTCTCGCACTGTTGGTGGTAATGTAAACTGATACAGCCACTGTGGAGAACAGTATGGAGGTTCCTTAAAAAACTAAAAGTAGAACTACCATGTGACCTAGCAATCCCACTACTGGGCATACACCCAGAGAAAACCATAATTCAAAAAGACACATGCACCCCAGTGTTCACTGCAGCACTATTTACAGTAGCCAGGACATGGAAACAACCTAAATGTCCATCAGCAGAGGAATGGATAAAGAAGATGTGGTACATATATACAATGGAATATTACTCAGCCATAAAAAGGAACGAAATTGGGTCATTTGTAGAGAGGTGGATGGACCTAGAGACTGTCATACAGAGTGAAGTAAGTCAGAAAGAGAAAAACAAATATCATATATTAATGCATATATGTGGAATCTGAAAAAACTGGTATAGACAATCTTGTTTACAAAGCAGAAATAGAGACACTGAGGTAGAGAATTAACATATGGATACCGAGGGGGAAGGGGGATGGGATGAACTGGGAGATTGGGATAGACATATATACACTATTGATACTATGTGTAAAATAGATGACTAATGAGAACCTACTATATAGCACAGGGAACTCTACTCAGTGCTCTGTGGTGACCTAAATGGGAAGGAAATCCAAAAAAGAGGGGATCTATGTATATGTATAGCTGATTCACTTTGCTGTACAGTAGAAACTAACACAACATTGTAAAGCAACTATACTCCAATAAAAATGTAAAAAAAAAAAGAAAGAAAGTAACAGAGGCAGTGCAAAGATGTGGTTAAGAGCAGAGTCCTGGAACCAGACTATGGAGAAATAAAAAATAAAAGCACACAATATATACTATTAAAAAAAATAGCGCAAAGTCTGGGAGGAGAGACTACAAAGTGGAAGAAGGATAGTGTTGTCCAAACATGGCGCTGGAACAATTGTATTTGCAGCAAACAACTACAAACTACCGCCACCACAAGAAAACCAAAACAACTTTGATCCATATCTCACACCATATACAAAACATAAGATGAATCATAGCCCTAAATTTAAAACCTAAAACTATAAAACATCTAGAGGGAAATACAGGAGAAAATCTTTGTGACTTGGGTTAGCTAAAGATTTTTTTTGATACAACACCAAAAACATGATCCATAAAAGAAAACACTGATAATTTGGACTTCATCAAAATTAATTTGTGCTCTTTGAAACATTGTTAAGAGAATGAAAGACAAGCCACAGATTGGGAGAAAATATTTTCAAGTATATATCTGATAAGATATTTGTATCCAGAATATATAAAGAACTCATTCAATAATAAGAGACAATACAATTTAAAAATGGGGAAAAATTGAACACTTTACTGGAGAAGGTGTACAAATGGCAAATTATCACATGAAAAGATGCTCAACATTATTAGACATTAAGAAGTTCAAATTAAAACCACAATAAGATACTATTACACATATTTTGACAATGGCTAAAATTAAAAGTACTGACCGTGACAACTGTTTGTGTAGCTATGACAACTGAGCTTTCATACATTGCTGGTAGGTAATGTAAAATGTTACAACCACTTTGGAAAAAGTTTGGCAGTTTCTTAAAAAGGTAAACATAAATGTACCAGCCATTCCACTCCCAGGTATTTATCCAGGAGAAATGGAAGCATATGGACATACAAAGACCTGCACGTGAATAATCACAGTAGCTTTATTTTAATAGCAAGAGGCTGCAAAGAACCCAAATATCCATCAACAGGTCAGTGAATAAACAAATTTGGCATATCCAATCAATGGAACGCTGCTCAGCAATAAAAGGAAGCAACTGTTGATACATACAACAACATGGTTGAGTTACCAAAAAAGAGCACACGCGACATGATTCCAGTTGTGTAAAATTCTAGAAAAATACAGGTGACAGAATGTAGATCAGTGTTTGCCTGGGGCTTTAGGATGGGGGCTGGGAGTGGTGAGAAGGGGAGATTTAAAAGGCGTATGAGGAAACTTTTGTAAGTGTTCATTATCTTGATTGTGGTGATGGTTTCATGGCATATACACGTGTCAAAACTGATCAAATTGTACAGTTTAAATATATACCATTTATGGTATGTCAATTATACCTTAATAAAACTGGTTGTAAAAGGATCTAACCCAAATCCTTACTGATGATCAATTGAGGCCAGAGAGGTTAAGAGGCATGGATTCTAGATGGATCCATGTTCATCCTAGTGATCACAGCTTGCCTCTCTGCGTTCATATCTGTTTGTTGATACATTCTAGACATTTCCTGAGACTGAGATCAGGCTCAATGGTCTGTGTTTTAGCTGAATCTCTAGCAAGGTTCCTGAACTCAGCTAGATGCTTAGTAGCTCATTTCTTGACAGGAATTTTTAAATTCTTAAGTAGTATGTTGAAAACTTCTCCTCCTTGAATTTCTGCATTAGAAGTCACAAGGGGATGGGGGAGATACGTTTATTGAGCTCCTATGTAAGATACCTAGCAAACCTGTGAGGTACGTGTCACCATCCCCACTTTTCCAGATGAGGACACTGAAGCTTAGATGGGTCTAGTACCTTGGCTGAGGTTACACAGTAAACGCAGAGATGGAATTAGAATCCAGAACCATCTCATGGCAAAACTCATGCCAGTTTCCCTGCTTCATGCAGCAGACCATAACCAGGATCCATTTTTTCCTAGCGACTGGCTGTAGAAGAGAAGAATATAGATTCATCCTGGTGGGAGTCACCTGGTCTCTGTAGCCAACATGGGTAGTCCTCTAATGAGATTGCTCCTTTGAAGTTCCCTAACACAGAGTCAGTAATTTCAGACCATTAGGAATATGTCCTTCCTTGCCCTGATGTTCATTATCAGCTGGTGACTCCTGAAATTTCTTAATTACCTCGCAACAGCTCACAGTGTGAACTTCCCTTTAAAATTTCCATGTTCAGGCATATTTCTCATCTCTCTAGTCTGAATATATAAAACAGGGCTAGTACCCAAAGATGAGCCAAAGTTTAGAGGGCCACTGAGCAGGTGAGAACTCATCCATCTTTTCGCTTCATTATAGGTTAAGCATTTCTCTGTTTTCCGGCATTTTCTCTGGCTCCACTGAGAGAGAGGGAAATCTTAGAGCAGTCTCATGATGGTTTGTCCCTTTCAAATCTTATTTGGAGAAGGTGGATGGAGAAATCTCAAACAGTTGGTGGATGCCAAGAGGGCAGTTCTTTTCAAGAATGCCCCAAAGCCCAGTCCTTATTAATCAGTTTAGAGAGTGTTATGGAAGAATTTTAAGCACAAGATGTTGTTTCTGAGCCGGTTATTCTCTTTTCACCCCCACAGTTTCACAGCAAGTCTATTGCTTACTTTCCTGGGATGTGAAGACAGCCAAATAATGTCAATAATTTATCCTCCTAGTTTTTCCAAAGCCAAGTGGAAGGCACAGTGAACTTTGCAACACATATTGAATCAATGTGAAAGAGAGCTCTGGATTCTCGATGATTATGCTCACCCAGGGTTCCACGGAATTCTGTGGCTCCCTTGAAACTGATCTTTCCATACGTCTCTGGTCCCCCGTGTGTCCTGTCAAGACACCCATGCGGCCTCGTGCTCAACCGACCGGCTTCATTTCCTTCCAGGACAATTGGCAGGACCCAGGCTCATCTCCTCACAGCCCTCAGCACAGACCAAGCTTCTTCTTGTTTCTGGGTCTTGGGCTGGGATGCTCCACTCCCCACCAGATGCACCGCACACGCACACTTTGTTCCATTGTCTTCGATTGTTCTGCTGTAACTTCTTGTGCATCAATCTTGAAAAGAGAAAGAGCTTCCGTGTCAGGTAGATCTAGGTTTAACTCATAAGATGGCATTCACCATACTAGGATGGGGACCTAGTTGAAAAATGAGACCGTCTTATTTCTGAATCCCAATATCTAGTACCTTGCCTGATTCAGGGAAAGACGGATGAATGAGTGGAAGGAAGAAAAGAAGGCAGGAAGTCAGAAAGAAGGGCTTTAAAAACTTTGTTTTTCAATAATTTTCAATTGTTTTTGTTTCTTTCTACCACCCACTCTGCAAGTCTTTCTTTCCCCCTTTTTAGTAACCCAGTGGGTGTGAGCTTGAGAGATACAAGATAATGTTAACAGGCTTGATTTTCCTCAAACTTCAGATCAGAGACCAAGCGTGAAGACATTGCATTTGAAAGCGCTTCATGGGTAGGAGCAGGGGAGGGAGAATTCACTCAAAGAATTCTTCCCCTTTCTTGGGTTTGTTTTCCATGGAAATGAAGAACTGGGATGGACATGAGCAGAGTTAAAATTTAACTAGGAAGGTAATTCTGTTTAAAAAAAAATGTAATAAACTAAAAGTTTAGTTAAAAACTGAACAGTACATTTCTACACACATAAAATGAATTCTGACCCTCTCTTTGGATTATTTATCTGTGAGACCCCTGCTGTGTGAGTATCTGAGATATTAATAAAAATAACGCTTTTCTGGGGGAGAAGGGTCACTCCTAAAGTATCTTGTGTGACGTCATTCGTTATTTTTATTTCAAACTAGTTGTTCTGAACTATTCTAAGATTATGAAAAGTTGTAAAAATGAAAGTATTTAACCCCTACATAATTTTTTATGGTCAACAAAGCACTTTACAGGTTCCATCTCATTTGCTCCTCAAACAAACCTATAGCTTAGGCCCTTATAATCCTTGTTCTACAGAAGAGGTTTGAAGCTCAGAAAGATTAGGAAATTTGCATAAAATATGTCAGTGGCATAGTCAGACTTAAAAACAAGCTCTTGCAGCTCTAAGTCCTAGCCTTCTGACAAGAGATTTAGTAAACAGGTTTTCCTCACATGTGAATTACTGTTTTGCATTCATTATATAAACCAATAGAGGTTGAAAGAAATGGTGAAAAGTTTAATGATGCTAAACATCTATAAATGCAATGTATTAAAAATAATGAGAACAGAAAAGCCCTAGTTCTATAGGTTTCTCAATCTGTTGGGCATCAAATCGTATTTCCCAGTGAACCATCTGCTTTCAAATTTGAAGCTTCTGTCCACTTAATAAGCCCCTTCATTAGTGAACCGAAAGGTACATGCATTGGAATTAACCAAATACACACACATGTATGTGGATATAGATGTATGGTTTTGGTTTAAGATATTATACCTTCTCCTCAGGATGAACTGTGATGGAAAAATGCAATCAAAATAACGTTATCCTTGAGTAGACCAGAGAGTTAATGCCTAGTCCAGTGTCACTCAAGACTCAAAGAAATCCAAACACAGGCTTTCATATTTTCTCTCCATCCCCTAGTGTATCTCTTTAACACTTTCTTGTCTTCCTTCCTGGCCAGTCAGGGGTTTAGCCAGAGTGACCAGGAAGAGAGGGTATTGTTTCTGACATGAAGAACTTTTAGTTTTATTAGAACATCCAAGAAGGGATGTGATTAGAAGGTTGAAGCTGTACATTCAAAATTGAGAGACTTCTGCCCACAGATGTGACTATTAACTGTGTGGATAGCTCCCATCTTTCCAATGGACGGTTAGTTTGGGTTCGTACAGTGGGAGAGGTGGCAGTGAGTCTGGGGTAGGGCTGTGGGTAATGCCCACGAAGTTACTCCTCTTTAAAGCTGTCCACAGTGTGTTGGGGACAGCCCAGACCTGCACAGGAAGACCGCGACAACAGTGGGAGGAGCCACCTCAGGATTACAGTGTTCCAGTGAACAGGCGATCAAGTGAGAATGTAGGATCGAGGGATCATGGCTTCAGGGAAGGGCCCATAAATCCCCATCCCTGATTACAGTAGTAGTATGAACTCTAATTGTATAAATAATGCATGGATTATTTTTTATAGAAATTCATTACCTTATATACTTGCCCAGAATGACAGCCATGTGCATCTTTTCTGCCCAACCACACAATTTTGTGAAGTCTTCCAGATGTTTCTACCCCTTAGGTTGTCATGTCACTACAAGAGCAGCTCTAAAAAATCGATGTAAACTTAAGGGTTTCATGGTGTAATCCTTACACCAGATGCTTTGTGAAAATATGATCCGTGAAAGGGCCCACTGTTAAACCATATCCTTGGAGTGATTCTTAATTATTCCCACTCTGTTTTCTAAAAAGCCAATTTTTATCTGTAAGCAACAATTTTCCATGATCCTATGATAATTCAGAGACCTCCAAGTAAGCACACAGATATTATGGTCTTCAGCGTACAAGGCGTATGTAATCTTAGTAAAACTTATTGAAAAATATAAATAAATCATACCTGCAGGTTCTCTTTTACTCACATACTAATTTCTCTTTTAAAAAAAGAAAACTTAAGTAGATTTAAACAACTACACATGGAGACAGTGTTTTTCGGCATCTTGTTCTGAATGGAGAGGGGTCTGACTTTACCAAAAATCAGCCATCCGGCAATATTTTTTCTTCATGGAGAATGTTTCAGAAGGAACGATGATGCAACCGTCTTGCCATTATGCAAATAGATGTTAGGACAAAAGGATGGGAAGTAGTCACACGGGAAAAGCCCTACTTGTAAGGGAAGGAGGGAAAATTGAAAACAAAGAACATTCTGGAATGTATATTTATCCAGTCTCTTACCCTTCACTAGAATGTGAGCTCTGTGAAGGCAGGGTTTTCTTACATTCATTGCTGTATCCTCAGCATCTGAAAAAGTACTCAGCATGTATTAGGTGCTTAATAAATAATATTTATAATAATACATACTGTATACTGTAAATAATACCTATAATATATATTGTACACCATAAGACTACTACTATAATACTTAAATGAATATATAACTTAGAAAGAAATGAAATAGATATCCTAATTTGGTATTAATCAATGCTTATTGGAGGCATGGGCTGGTTTATTTTTATTATATAATATTAAATTAATATTTTGATGTCATTATTGGCATTGGCTCTTTAAGCCGCTTAGTTCCTGGTCCCCATGTGACCTTTGTGCATTGAGGAGAGGAGGGGACTCTGAAGGTGGGAGAATGGCATTTCTAGGAAGTCAGCTAAGCTGGGGGCTCGAAAAGATAGAACTGTTTGTTTTGGAAAGTTGCATCTTTTACTGGAGGAGTTTGGGGGCACTTGTTAAAACTGAAACTGATGCTTGAATGATGCAGTAAACATGTGTGAAGTTCATTTTACAACAGCATGGGGATCTATAGGGGATCTATGGCAGGCCTGTGGCTGTTTAACTTGGGGACTCTGTCATTCAGTTAGAAATTGACCAGCATCTACACTTCAGCTGCTGTGACCGGGTGGAAAGTACGCTGGGCTGATTTTAAGTGCTAGGTTTTTCTTTGATTAGGTGCATGACCTTAGGCAAACTCTTTAAATTCGCTGAGCATCAGTCACTTTGTCATTTATTAGGCATCTCCTGTGTGCAAAGCACTAGGCCAGGCACTTCCACGTATATTATTCCATTTCCTTATCTGCCAGTCGAGGGACGGTAACACCTGCCACACAGAATGTCTCATTAGGATCCAAGGAAACAGTGTGTATCACAGTGCTTTGCAAGCGATGCATGGTTATGACTTAAATATCTGCATAGAAAAATGCATATTTGCAGAGCATCTACTGTGATGCAAGGCCTGTGATAAATTTACCTTAAGTTCAAAGATATTTGTTACAATTAAAATAGGCAGGGGCTTCCCTGGTGGCGCAGTGGTTGAGAGTCTGCCTGCTATTGCAGGGGACACGGGTTCGAGCGCTGGTCTGGGAAGATCCCACATGCCGCGGAGCAACTAGGCCCGTGAGCCACAACTACTGAGCCTGCGCGTCTGGAGCCTGTGCTCCGCAACAAGAGAGGCCACGATAGTGAGAGGCCCGCACACCGCGATGAAGAGTGGCCCCCGCTTGCCGCAACTAGAGAAAGCCCTCGCACAGAAACAAAGACCCAACACAGCCAAAAATAAATAAATAAATTTTTAAAACGTAGCAACAATTAAGACAGAGAAATAGGGGTAGATATAAACTAAATAATTTTTTTTAAAAAAGTTAAAAAAAAAAATTGGCAAAGCAAAACAGATACGTTGCATGCTTGTTTAAGGAGAGTGGTGTCAGGATGCAGTTAAAACAAGCACTTACCAGGACATGAGTCATGGAGAATGTGTGGCACTGGCCTCGTTGCCCAGGCCACCCCAGTAATCCTCTGCTTTCTGCTTTCCCAGGCTTGCGCCAAGGCAACGACCACGGCTCTCAGTACCGCTCTGCCATCTACCCGACCTCTGCTGAGTACATGGAGGCGTCCCTGAGGTCCAAAGAGGACTACCAGAAGGTAGGGTCCCCTCTCCCTCCCGGACCCCACCTGCGGAGGGACAGTCTGGTGCTTGGCACCTGGCACTGGGTTCTGTTTTCACATGTTTTGGAAATTTCTGTCAGCCTGTTGGAATAGAGCCTTTCTGCGCCACAGAAGAATAGGCCCTTATGCCATTTCTCTTTAAAGTCAACTCCTCCAGATGAATATACAGCTTAACATATAATCTCTCTTGCTCTCTGAGTCTCTTTTTTTTTTCTCTGCCTGTCTTAATCTGCTCAGGCTGCCATAACAAAGTACTACAGTCTGGGGCGGCGGGGCGGGGAGGCTTAAACAACGGAAATCTATTGTCTCACAGGTGAGGAGGCTGGGAGTTCAAAATCATGGTGTTGGCAGGGCTGGATCCTTTGGAGGCTGTGAGGGCAGGATCTGCTCCAGCCCTCTCTCCTGGGCTTGTAGATGGCCGTCTTCTCCCTGTGTCTTCACATTATCTGCCTTCTATGTGTGCCTGTTTCTGTATCCAAATGAACACCTTTATGACAACTCCGGTCATATTAGATTAGGGCCTTACCTAATGACAATGTTTAACTTGATTATCTCTGTTAAAGACCCTATCTCTGGGAGGGAGGGAGACACAAGAGGGAGGAGATCTGAGGATATATGTATATGTATAGCTGATTCACTTTGTTATACAGCAGAAACTAACACACCATTGTAAAGCAATTATCCTCCAATGAAGATGTTAAAAAAAAAAAAAAAAAAGACCCTATCTCCAGATAAGTTCACATTCTGAGTTCCTGGTAGTTGGAATTCCAACATCTTTTTGGGGACACAGAATTCAACCCATAGTGCTCTCTCTCTTGCTTGTAACAGTAGATTGAATTATAATAAAAATACTTCTCAGAAATATAGACATTACATCATGAAATAATTATTTTTCACCATTAACTTGTATTATATTTTAAAAATCTCTGATAGAGATTTAGTCCTTTTAAAAATAACTTGAGTTGCTTTAAATTTTAGAACTTTGTGATAATGTTTAAATTTTAATTATCTTTATATTTTTTAGAGAGTTGGATCCACATTTAACAGTGGAGCCAAGAGCTACAGTAATGCTGATCTATTTTAGAATTATGTAAAAAGTCTGCTATGCAGCCATTCTCAGGAATGTGTGGGTTCTCCGCCTATCCCCGTGGTGGCAGAGGTGGCAGTGAGGAGTGGGCAGGGACAAGAGTACATCTATTGAGAAAAAGGAGCAGGACATGCAACTCATGGTCAGTTCAACTCCGAAAAGCAGAGAGGGCTAATGGAGATGCTGATAGGACCCCATTTATTCCTTAGCACGTCCCCTCCCTCCCTCCAAGGCTGTGAAGTCTGCTTGGATGATAATAGTAGGCAGCCTCGAGGATGGCCCTCAGTGGTTGCTGCCCACGTGGAATCCCCTATCCCTGAGTGTGGGCTGGATTTAATGACTCCCTCCAAATGAATGACAGAAGCAACGGGATGATACCTTTGAGATGAATTCATTACGAGATTGTGGCTTCCATCCTGGGGGTCCTTTCTGTCTCACTGCCTCTTGGATCACTTGCCCTGGGGGAAGCCAGCTGCCATGTTGTGGGGCAGCCCTGTGTAAAGGCACACATGGCAAAGGGACCAAGGCCTCCAAGAGCCACATGCATGAGCTTGGAAGCCCCTCAACCCCAGTCAAGCCTTGAGTTGAGACTGCAGCTCCAGTTTGATAATTTGCTCACATTGGACCTCAAGCCAGAGGTACCCAGCTGAACCGTGCTGCAGAAACTGCAAGAAAATAAATGTTTTGAACTCATTTGAGCCTGTTTATATTTCCATTCTAAAAAGCTTTTAAGTATAAATTATCCTTTCTCAGATCTCTTTTTATGATGACTTTTCTTTTTTTAAGTTTTTTAAATTAAAAAAATGTTTCCATTATAGTTTATCGCAGGATATTGAATATAGTTCCCTGTGCTGCATAATAGGACTTTGTTGTTTATCCAGTCTATATATAATAGTTTGCATCTGCTAGTCCCAAACTCCCAATCCATCCTTCCCCCACCCCCCGTCTCCCTTGGCAACCACAAGCCTGTTCTCTATGTCTGTGAGTCTGTATCTATTTCATAGATAAATTCATTTGTGTTATATTTGAGATTCCATATATAACTGATATCATATGGTATTTGTCTTTCTCTGTCTGACTTACTTCGCTTAGTATGATAATCTTTAGGTCCATCCATGTAGCTGCAAATGGCATTATTTCATTCTTTTTTTATGGCTGAGGAGTATTCCATTGTATGTATGTACCACATCTTCTTTATCCATTCCTCTGTCAATGGACATTTAGGTTGTTTCCAGGTCTTGGCTATTGTAAATAGTGCTGCTGTGAACATGGGGGTGCATGTATATGATGACTTTTCTTTCTCTTTTTTTTTTTTTTGAATTTTATTTATTTATTTTTTATGCAGCAGGTTCTTATTAGTTATCACTTTTATACATATTAGTGTATATATGTCAATCCTAATCTCCCAATTCATCCCACCACCACCCCTCCCCCATGATGACTTTTCTGATAATGGTAGGCTTACCTGGGCACTTCAGTGTGTGCTGGCACTTCAGCTTGTGACCTCCAGCCTTGAATTGCCTCAACTGGTATGTCAGCTGCATAAGTTTTTATCAGATGCCTGACACTTAGAAAGCCATGTATCATGTTTACCTCAGGCAGACACATAAGGATGAGAGACCTCTGTCACAGGACTCTAGGCCAGAAGTGATGGGAGCTTTGTCTAGGATGGTGGAAGTATGAATGGAATGAAGGGATATTTAGGAAGGAGAACTAATAGAACTTGGGCCTGGATTGGAAGTGGAGACTAGATGAGGGGGAGGAGTCCAGGGTGACTTAGGTTTCTGGCTAGTGATGTTTTGTATGAAGGTATGGAGGAGCAGAGGCAGATTTGTGGGGAGGGTGAGTTAAGTTTGGAAGGGTGGTGTTTAAGGTACCCCTGATATGTGCATCCACGTGGCTATTAGGTGGAGATGTGGGCTGTTCCCACCTTGCAGGGAGGGTTGTTGTGATTATTAACTGGGTTAATGCTTGTAAAGCACAGGGCGTAGCACATAGTAAGTGCTCAACAAATGGTAGCCCTTATTACTGTTGGGATTATCAACTTATATTTGGTAAATGAAGCCTTAGTTGCTGATACGATCACTTAGAAAAGTGATAAGTGATGAGAAGAGGAGGCTTAGGACCTGAGGAACACCAGCATTGGAGAGATGGGTAGGGAAGTGCCTTCACCAGACAAGATGCTGTGGCAGGCTCCATAGAGAATTGGCCCCATGCAAAACCTGAAAAGTTAGTTCTATTTGATTTAATCTCTTTATATTTAATTTTAAAGGCTGTGTTAGTAAGTAATACTAAAAGTTACATATGATTAATGCTATATATTGATTTCCTAATGTAATGATTTACAATCTCTTAAGGTACAAACAGTAATACTTAGAGACTGGAAGGATATTAATTTCCCTGCAGAATATCTCAAAATGAGTTGATATTCTGGTGTTCACTATGAAAATTTTAAGTTCACAAGGTCAGTGCCTTCCATGTGATGATGAAGAGGCTAACTTACACTTAATTTTCTGGTTTCTACCCCAATATAGTTTCTTATCCTGAGCTTTGAGTGGAACCCATATTGGTCTTAGATAACAGATACACATATGAAGTAAAATTTAGATATTAAATATTATTTGTTTTAATAATTTCTCCATTATTTTTTTAGATTTGGGGAATGTTAATCTTATATTCTAGACAGTTGTTCTAACCTAGTGCTTTTTGGGTGCTCTGTACCTAAGCATATGGGAATTAAATACATTCCTACGTATACATATATACATATTTTTTGCTTGACTTTTAAAAGTAGGGTCTATTTTTAAAATAAAGATTGGGGCCTTCTTGTGCCCACAGCGTCCAGATATCCATTGCTATTAACATAATCACATAGAACTGCTTTATCACCAACTCAGAGAACAAATACTGTCACGACTCTTTTACACATAAATAAAAACTGCCCCTGGATTCCACTGATAGGTGAGTAGAAAGTCCAGTATTTCTCTCCTGGCAAACTGACTAAAACCCATAGAGTCTTGACTCTAGACCAGAGCCTCCGTACAGCTCTCTACCCAATGGCAGTGGTCTCTCCTGCAGCGTCCAGCAGGAGCCACTAGCCACATAGGGGTGTTGAGCACTTGAAATGTGGCTCATGCAACTGAAGAACCGAGCGTTTTATTTTCTTTTAACTAATTTAATTGTGTATTTACATAGCCACGTGAGGCCAGCGGCAGCCTGATTGGACAGCACAGCAGTGTAAGGGGTGGGGCGGTGTGTGTGTTGCAGGGGGCGGGGCGTCAGCCTGGCTCCCGGACTGGCAGACCCAGGGTTACCAGCCCTCAGCTCCTGGGCTGGCTCACTGCGAGAGCTCAGGGCTGCTCGGCCGTCAGAGGTGCCGCCTCAGGAACTGCTCTCTCCTCTCCTCTCCTCTCCTCTCCGGAGAGGCACGGCATGAGGGTCAAGCGCTCTTCCTCCAGCCACCGCTGGACAGAGCTGAGGACTGAGAGCCATGGCCCTGGGGACCCGTGGCTGAGCTCTGTCAAGTGCAGAGATCTCTTCCTCTCCTGACACAGCCAGTGCCCAAGGGTCCCCACCCGGAAGCTCCGGGTCAGGATTTATCCTTCTGTCCCACCTTGAGCAGTGAGAACTACTGTCCTTTGCCCCCTTTTCCTATCTATGCCATGAGGGGTCAAGCCATTTTCCTTTTCAGGAACCAAAGAACAAGGGGTCTCATGGTGTCACCTACCTTGTTGAGCACTGGCACACAGGTGACCACTGTGATTTTTGTCTTAGTCTGGGTGCTGTAGAAAGGAGAGCCCATGAAAAAGGCTTGTATGTGAGGACTTTACTGGCTGCCACGGAGCAGGAGTGAGGGGCAGGGGAGTGGAAGAGAAGAGGAAGGAGAAGCAATGTAAGTTGGCCCCTGCCCTCGGTGATGGGGTGTCTGGTCCTTATGAAATGACGGGTCCTTCCGGGGGAAGAAGGGAAGCATCTGTCTGTTGGATGCCACCCTCCATGGGTTCACTCCGCACTTCTGGGCTGCACACCTGTGGGCTCAGGATACTGTGTCCCCGGGGCAGGAGGCACATGGCACGGGTGTGAGGTGAGACCCTGCATGAGGCTCCTCAGAGTCCGTGCAGAGCTGGCCGCTGCAGCAGGGACTGCAGGAGAGAAAGGCGAGGCCGAGGGGATCTGAGCTGGTGCACGAGAGGTGGCTGATGCGACGACGTACAAAGGGTCCTTCACCCACCCCTGCCCGGCCCATGCCAGCCAAGTGACTACAGTGTCTCCAGGATAATTTACTATGATTTAGTGACTTTCTGGCTCCTCTGTTAGAGCAGAGAATGAAAAACACGAGTCTAATTTTAGCAGGCATCCTGCTACAATCGTAGAATTACATAATATACAGTTATGTATGTATAGAGTTGATATATCTATATGTACATATAATAATGACATTGATGATAATAGAACAGCAACAGTACTGAGTACTTACTACATGCTAATTACTGTTTTAAGTACTTTATACAAATGGAGCCATTTCTATATCTCTGACTATATGTATCAGTATACATACATAGATATAATGGATATGTTTAGATATAGGTATGAATATATCGCTCTGTATCTTTATGTAAAATCGTATGCATTCATGCATTTCTTGTTTCTAGTTTTGAAGCTTGTATCAATTTCTAACTGTCCATGCAATTGTTATAATTGATAAATACACACCAAAAGAAGAAAAAGAAATCAGCAATTCTCAGTGCTGGTGAGAGGCAGTGTAATTAGCTTTTACACCATAAAGAAGTTGATCTGTGTTTTTACATTTACCTTAAAGAGTAACGTGGTTTTTACTAGGTCACTCACTAAGTAGGGAAAGAGTCTCAGATATCACAAGTTGCCTTCACAGGTGAGTGAAGGAGAGGAAGAAGTTGGGAGGTGACTCCTGGAATTGGCTTCCTGGGTTTTCTCTCCAGGATAACCTTGAACAGATTCCTGAAGCAACAGGGGTCTTTAATCTGGGAGAGTCATTCTTAACAATACTGGATGAGGGTCTAGGACTCCATAATCTACCTCATCACAAACATTCGGGTTAAACCTCGGAGAGGTTCTGCAGATGGCTTTCCATCATTTTATATGTACTGTTTTCTCTGGTAAGAGTTGGCATTTCAGACCCTGTCACCACATCCTGGGAATTCATCTTATTTGAGCCCTGGCGGGACCCCTCTGTACTAACTATAACATTGACTGAAGTTACTAATTTAATAGTCTTCACTGGTTTGCCCCCAGTGACCCCCTAGTAACCAGCTTCTTCAGCAACTTCTTTATGCCACGTGAAGTTGAGAGTGACAGTATTACTTACCACGGAGCAGCCATTTGAACATAAAATTAGCTGATTTTATCACAGGGACCAATTGTTGAGCTAATTAGATGTGCAGTACTGCTGATGAGCCAGAAACCCAAAGTGATTTTCCATCTAAACTGTGGTTTTCTGCAGAGTTGGCTGGGTTGTAGATACCAGGCTCACCAACAACCCTAGGAAAGGAAGAAAGGCTGAAGAAGTATGCTAATTTCCATTCAGATTAGAGGAGGCTGGAGAATCTTATAGAGGAGGATCAGAGTGAAATTTCAACTTCACACTGGGTTCCTTGACCTTGAAAGGGTGGGATTCTGTTCACAGAATCTGACAGCTGCTTCACATCTTTGACGAGCTGCAGCCTTTGCACAAAATGTGAGGTCTTCTTGCCTTTGGACAAAGACTTCGTAATCTTTTGTTAACAGCATTTTCATATTTTTTCCTCAGAGTTTCACGGTGGAATTCTTTGCTTATGGTATTAATTGGAGGAGACAATTGGATGTATTGTTAATTGTTTTTGGATCATGAGATATAGACAGTTTACCTCTCAAGTGAACCTATGATGATATTTTCTAATATTCTAAATTGAATAGTGGCCTGTGGCAGGGAGGGGGGTTGTTCACTTGTGATTTTTATGTCCTGAAAATTTGACTCTTCCTCATTTAGGAATTAAATCTTTTGATCACCAATAGATTATGTTACCTGAAATTTGATAGAGAATTAATAAATCTAAAGATTGTTCTGGCCACATGGCCTACTTCCTTCCCAACTCCTCAAAGCTTCAAGAACAGTAAGCACAAGCTTTCCTCTGGATAACCTCTTTGGGTGAATGTTAAATTACCCACCATGTGTCAAATATAAATCAGTGCCCTAACATCTGTCTCTGTCTCTCAGCATCCCATCTATCCATCCATCCATTCATATCTTCAGCATAGCTATAGTCTCTATTTGCCATATTTTATCTTAAATTTCAATTATCTGGCAATCTGTCACTGTACTCTATACAGTGTCATTTTTTAAAAAAAGTACCCAAGTGAAAGATAAAAAACAATATGCAATGATTGGATTACAACAAGTATTTTTTAGAATTGCTTCAGCTTTGATTATTTACTTTGATTGTTGGCTGCCGACATTCCATGGCATTCGCCACATCCTTTCAGTCTCTGTCTAGGTGGCCACGTTGCCTCCTTCCCTTCTATGTGTCTAATCTCCCTCTGCCTCTCTCTTACAAGGACCCATGTGATTACATTTAGGGCCCACTGGATAATCCAAGATAATCTCCCCATCTCAAGGCCCTTAATTTAATCACAGCCATACAAAGTAACGTTCACATGTTCCAGGGATTAGGGCACCAGGGGGCACCATTATTCAGCCTACTACAGTCTGCGGATCTGGTTTCCATCCTACCACGGCACTGTCACATGTCCAGCCTCAAATGAGGGCTGAAACTGGGAGCTCTTCTTTCCTGGGCTGCTCACCCAGTGGGTGCCCATCTGGCTTCCTCTGGACTCCAGGGCCATCCACAGAACACGCTCAGTATCCCAGAGAGGACAGGGCTTGCTCTCCTCTCTCTTGGGGTCTGTATCTAGTTTTGAAGGGAGGTGCAAATTTTGATAAGCTTATCCCCCTTTCAAACATCTCTACCTTCAAAAAAGATCCACCTTCATCCCCATCCTGCTTACCAAAATAAAGTAGCATACTAAAAATAACAACAGGAAAAACCCCTAAGAGCTAGATTTGGGGGAGAAAATTATGCGTGTGAGTGAGTAATCAAAATGATGTTTGAATGGCTGGGAAGGGTGTTCTGGTACTCTCCTGGTGACTTACTACCCGTGGATCCCTGACTTCCACTTCCGGTCTTCATTTTTAAATTACCTGAGTGTGGATAGCAAAATTTCCTCATAGGCTTGTTATAAGAATTAAATAATATTTTCTATATATGTAAAATACCTCTTGTTATGGACTGAAAAAATATATATATACCTACTATAGCTAGCCTGTAGTAGCCACCCAATATGCATTAATCGAAGCTGAGCCCCTTCAGTCTTCCAATCAAGAAAGTAGTTCTAATTACGCCAACTCAACTGAGAGAAATTAAATATAATTAATAAATATCCAGTTATGCTATAATCATCATAATATAACTGGACCTGATAATTCCCTACCAGGAGGTACAGATCGTTTGTGTTTCCTTGTAAGCATCTGTAGGCTGAAAATTTGAAAATTGGTCCTTCCTTCCTTACCTTCCCCCCATCTTCCTCAGTAAATTAATACATTAATTACCTTATCATATATTAATTGTGTACTGATTAGTTGCCAGACTCGCATTATAGTTGTTTCAAACACAGCTATCTGAAGAAGGATCTCATGAAGTTTCTTGTAATAAACTGTGCTACACATGGTCATAAAAGCCCATGTGTCACAAATGCTCTTTCCTGTAGACCATTTGCTGGGAACTATCCTGACATTAAGTGGGCTGTTTGGGGGCTCCTGGTCATCCTTGTTTCTCCCAAGACCTGGTTCTGTGCTTGGCACCTAGCAGATTGTCAGCAAATATTTGTTGACCCGAACGAAAAAGATGTAGCAGAATAAAGAAGCCCACTGTTACCCCTTGTTACAGACTGAATATTTGTGTCCTCCCAAAATTCATATGTTGAAGCCCTAACTCTCGGTGTGATGGCATTAGGAGCTGGGGCCTTTGGGAGGTGTTTAGGGTTAGATGAGGTTATGAGGGTGGAGCCCCCATGATGGGATTAGTGTCCTTGTAAGAAGAGACACCAGAACCCACTCCCTACCCCCCCATCTCTCTCTCTCTCTCTCTCACTCTCTCCCCCCCCCACCCCCCGCCACTCCCTCTCTCCCCCCACGAGCACACAGAGAAGAGATCACGTGAGCACACAATGAGATGGTGGCTGTCTATAAGTCATGAAAAGAGTCCTCACAATGAAACCTACCCTGCTGGCACCTCCCTGCCTCCAGAACTGTGAGAAATAATTGTCTTTTGTTTAAAGCCACCCAGTCTGTGGTACTTTGTTATGGCAGCCCGGGCTGACTAAGATACCAGGGAGGGGTGGGGAGAACCATAGCCGTGGGTGAGAGCACCTGGGGCCCTGCTCTGCCCTTACTGACCCTGACCTTGCACAAGTCTTTACAGCTCTACCTTCCTGTGTATAAAGTGGGGAACATAAGAACAACAAAAATTTTTATAAATCTTAACAGTTTCCAGTGCTTTGTCCCGTATCATATGAGTGGTAAGCCTCACCCCACACAGGGAAGTAGTTCAGGGTCTGTCCTCCTACCTGCCTTAGGAAGAAACCGAAGCTCAGATGGACTTCATTCATGTTTCCAAGATGACCCAGGTAATACATTTAGACAGAGTCATCTGACTCTGAATTCCATATGCTTTCCTCACACACTGTCCTCGGTAATCTGTCAAGCATTTTACGAATATCACGGTTTAATGGGGTGACTCCAGAGACAAGGCTGTTGGCAATGACTTCATCCTGCTTTTCCAGGGGCCCTCAAATCTCAAACCATTGTGGAAATATAGGATCTGAGAACCTTCCTTTCTCATGAGTAGAGAAAATGGCAGGATTATTCCTGTTTCTTTGTTTACAGGGAAATGGGTAGGTTGCATTCTAGAAATATCCCTTCTCAATCTATTGTGTTCTCTGTGCTCCGATGTGAAAACCAACGACAGCACTAAAAGACTCTTTCACCAACACCAAAAATCATTTATTTGCATCAAAGCACCCTGAGTAGACGTGGCTAAATGTCAGCTGATATTTTATGGTTTGGGGATTAACCAGCTCTTCCTCCTCTTCTTCTTCTTTTTTTAAAAACTTGTGCTATTGTTTAAAGCATGGAATTATGATTTTTAAATGTCCGTGGAAAAGCCCTGAATAATTCATTCACCTACTTTAGTCAAAGAGAAAAATCCCCCTTTGTCTGCCCAGCGGTAAAGATGAAATTCCTCTTACACCCCTCTTGTAGCTTTGTGGTTGTCATTACAGGTATTATTATGAACTCTAAATAAGAACTTGTGAAATAAATGTTTTTATAATGCCCCTTTCTGGGAGGCAGGCCTCTATATTTCTATGTATGCAGCCATACAGACAGATAAATCTTTTAGTTGCATCTGGGTGATTATTTTCATTTCCACTTATTACTGTGTGCTAGACTCCCCTTGTATGAGTACAGATTGCCCTTTCTTGCACTGTATTTAGAAATATCTGCATTACCCCTGGGCATTTGTTCATTAATAAGGGGTGGGGAGAGAAAAAGCTTGTAATAATGGGCTTTACATATTATTAAACTGTATGCATTAACATTTGGGTCCGAATGAAAAATCTGGTTTGTGTTACTGCCCTCTGGTGGTTGTAGTCTGTTGCTGCAGTGGCAGGGAAGTGCGTCCCTGGGGTGGAGTTCTGCCTTTGGTGGCAGCGTCCAGGAGCGATGCAGACTAGGGCATTGCTGAGCCATCAGTCTTTGATTCACAGTCACTGCTTTTCATCCAAGTGCACGGCAAGCACCCTAGGATTCCACTTACTGGCCAGAATAATGATACAAGAAGGCATTCTTGTGAGGACCAAGGAGACATTTTCATTTTAGGGGAGGTATACACACAAAATAACCGTGACCCACGTAGGGTGACATTTGAGTGAATTCAAATTCTCCATGGGCCGCACTCCTCATCTTTCAAGGCCAGCGTGGGAAAATGCAGTGGCTCCGTATGTGTGACATATGTACCACTTGTGGTACCCGAGGTGACTTTAGGGTGTATCCAGATGAGCATTTTCAATGTTAATAGTTATGTGTGAATACTTTAATATGTTTTAGGAACAATGCAGTGAGTGTTTGAAGCCCACGATTTCCTGGGCGTTATTGCTTAGGTGATGCCCAGGAGATGGGGCCCACACACAGCTGCTTTCTTTGCAGTGATAACAGCACTGGGTTGATGAGCCATTGGCTGGTGGGGCAAAACCCCCATGGAGGTGGGGGGATGACTGGGGGCCGCAGCAGCTCAGCCACCTCTCTAAGCCTGGGGTTCCTGATTTGTTAAATAGAATCATAATGACTCCTTTTTAGGGTGCTATAGCATTATAAGGTATGGTGTACATGTCAGGCATCTGTCACAGAGTAGGTGCCCTCATCTCCTCACACTAGGGACACTTCTCCGAGCCTTCCTCCCTGTTCGCGTCCTGCTTTGCTTGCCACACGCATTCCACCCTTCATCGGCCCCTTGTAAGAATTTCTGTGTTCTTCTCCCTCTAGATTGTAGGTGGGGCCTGCCCTGTGGAGTGAGCCCATGTGGCTCTGTGCACAAAGCAGGCTCTCTCCACGTACTTGCGGCAGGAATTAAGTGCAAAATCATTCTAAGTGACGTTTCCCGTCCTCGGACACATTCAGTACATTTCATCTGTCGGATGAGGACAGGGCCTGTACGTGGTCCCTCCTGTCTCCCTGATTCATGTGGTCTCATAACCGGGACTGGGTTAGGTTCCTGCCCATTTGCTGCAAACGGGGAGAAAAGGTCTGCAGTGTCTAGTGCCTACCAGCGCTAATATCGCTCTTATCTTACCAACTGATATATATAGGTTTATGGTCTGCGCCTGCGTGCACATGCTCTACTTGTTAATTTCAGCGGCAGGTAAACGGAAGGCAGTGGGAACATTTTAAATACAGTATTTCAGCTAGGATAGGATCTATTCTGGAGACAACACAAGAGCCTTTGTTGCTCAAGCAGGTAGATTTATAAGGCTTGCCCTGGTTTAGTCTATATAAAATGGCCTTAGGAGTGGTCCAATCAGAGAAATAACCGGGGTGGGGCGGGGGGGGCGAGAGGAATAGGAGCCCTTACAGTTCAGGGGCAACCGGAGTGAAACAGGGTTTGTTGTCTGCCTGTGAAATTCCCATGGATTTTGTCTCAGCTCCGTGTGGTTCTAAGTTTCTCCGATTGCCCTCCACAGAGCTTCCCAGCCTGTTCCTAAATGACTGCAGAACGCCCGCTTGCATGTCCGCAATGGAGGCGATGTTCATTTAAGGCTTCGAGAAATCAGAGCTTTCACGATTGCCATGAAAGCCAGAGAGCCGCAAGCACCTCAGTAGCGGAGATGAAAGGACATGTGTGTGCATGTGTGTTTGGAACTTAAAGGACAGGGAGAAAAAGAAAAGAGATGTTACCGCTTTGCACTTCCTTCAAAGTATGCCTGACTCCCTCTGGTGGGACCATTTAACTCCAAATGCGTCCCCCCCATCCCCCTCGGCCCCTGCCACACGCTCCCCGCTCCCACGACATTCATCTTGGCTTCTGTGACATCTGTTCTGGGCACTGCGGAGCCGTCTTCTCGTTGCCATGGCAGCCGGTGGAGAGAGCCCGCCCATTGGCTGCTAGCGGAGAGGAGAAAAAAAGGCCCGCAGTGTCAGGGGTCGTGTGCCTAGTGCCCGCCTGCCACTGTTTTCAGTCAGCTGCTGGCTTGGCCACATTAACAGAGCACGGGGCAGCGGGCAGAGGCCCGCAGGGACCGCCCACCACAGCTGTGGACATTGCCGGGGGAATGGGGGCCCCCCGAGGTCAATGTCATTAGTTTCTCCCTCAAGTGTGAAGTGTGTGAAGGACAAAAGCAGTGCCCGTCAAGAAGATTGGGCTGCCTTTTCCTTCACCTTGAACTGCTCTGAGCTCCCTTTTCTTTTGTAGTGTTTGGATTGAAATTCATAGGATGACCCTTTCTACTCCCAGCCGTCCCCATAGTGAGAGGGCCTGGGCCCAAGTTAAGCTGTCAGAATAAAAGCCTCTATCAGATTCCATTTACCTTGACCATTACCCTGTCACTCTAAAACGAAAAGAGGACAGCATTCCATTTCAAAATTGGCACCCGAACCTGATTGTTTTTAAAATCATTTTCCTCTTGGAGCCACCTCTGAATTTCACGATGTGATTGGAATCATAGCTGCGGGTTATCACAGTTCTGGCCTCAGAGCTGTAGGTCACTCGCATCCTTACCTCATGGCCGAGTGAATCTATGCCTCCAGTGCCTGATCGCACACCTGGCCAATCGGACAGGTAGAGAGAGGTACAGCCATGAAAGCCTCGCTGGCGGAACCCCAGCTGCCTCTCTTGGGCTCCCTCCTCCAGGTGGGTTTTACGTCCCCGCCGATGAGTGATGGATGGGGTGTCCTGTGCATCAGCTAACACCCGGGGCCTTCAGTCTCCAGGGTCCGGCACCAGTTGGGATTTGGCTGTGGTTGGTGACCTTGCCCCTGGGCCAACACTGACAGCTCCAGTCAGCATAGTTGAGGCTGGAGAAGGAACTTTCACGAATATTCTCTCATCTGCTCCTCCCATGTGTGGTCCCTGCTTCACAGGAGACTGAAGCCGGTGGTTTCCAAGGTCACACCACTTGTGAATGGGTGAGCCCAGAATGCATACTTCAGTTCCTTGCTTCCAAACTCTGTGCGTGCTTTCTCCATCTGTCACATGGCTGCAGTGGGCCCCTGGATGTTTAATGCCCCCGCAGATTTATATATGGTGAAGGTAGCCTCTGATGAAGGCCATTCCTCCCATCTCTACTCATGCTTTGTCATGCCTGTTTTACACTCGGTAAGAATGTGTCATTGGTGTTTAATTTGTCGAGATCAGGGGCTAATGGCTTGAGGAATTCTTTTTGTTCCTTGTGGCGGCTGCTTGTGGTTATAATCTGACTGAAAGCACTGTATACATGTACTTTAACTGAGCGAAATGCTCCCGGCTGATGACAAGGAGGGGATTTGTGCCAGAACCAGTGGGACGAAGTTAAAAATTATTGTCCCCTCTGCTTCCCTCTCTCAGACTTATTTTGGTCCCTTATTTATTTTGGGATAGTTTGGGCTTTATCAGAATAGAAATTGTAGGGGAATTCCCTGGTAGTCCAGTGGTTAGGACTCCAAGCTTCCACTGCAGGGGGTATGGGTTCGCTCCCTGGTTGGGGAACGAAGATCCCGCAAGCTGCACAGCAAGGCCAAAAAAAAAAAAAATAGAAATGTACCACAAAATCATGATGGAGAAGGTCTGTGTTATTAACGTCTGCCTCTCTGCCATCTTTGCTCATCCCTTTTGGCCTGAATCTAGAAGTTTGAGGATTTACTCGTAAATCTTTGAAAGAACTATGGAACAGAAAAAAAAAAAAAAAGTCATGTCACTTCCCTGTCTTTTTGTATGATTATAAGAGAGCTATTGCTTCTGCAACTTGGTGTAACCAGGACTGACACAGTTGCCAGTGGTTCACGAACTAGTCTTTCTATCCGTGTGCTGATCAGGCCAGGAAAGTGAACAAACACTGGATCAGGTTGGAAACGAGGCTGAGAGTCCCCCTGAGCTTACTCTCAAATCCAGTGTCCTAAGTCACTAGAGGCTATTAAACCTACCAGCAAACTGAGTTCTTCCCTTTCCTCTCTCTTAGACTGGGTACAGCACCCACTTAGGGAAAATTAAGCAAAATTGAGAGCCTTTGCATTTCTAGAAATAGGACCTTAACAAGCATTCAAAAGAATGTGCTTTAGTGGCAAGAATGCTAGAATATTTCACATTGCAACTCAAATGATGCTTTTAGCAAAACTTGAGTGAAGTTACTTTGAGTAATATTTTGCCCCAAAAGATAGGATCAAGTGTATGGAGTAAAAATAGAAGGGGGTAGATTTTGACTTACACAACCTACAAGCAACTGTTCTTCCGATTGCACTTTCCACTTACCCCCAACTTTCACTGCTAATCCTCCAATTACCATCCTTGATCAGTATTTATGAGGCCATAAGAAAAAAATGTAGTGAGAAACAGGTTTAACAGTGAGTTTTCCAGAGAGAAAGTTAAGTAAAAGCCAGAGAGGTTCCTGGTGTCCCATTTAAATACCTGGAAAAGAAATCAGTCTAAACTCTCTGAATGGGTAAGAAATCTCCATGGCCTGTGATCACAATTTACTAGAGACACGCAGGAATAAGACCACTAGACATCATTACCCCTGCTGCCCACTCTACATCAGAAAAATGGCCAGGCTTCCGTTTTTCCCCATTTTCTTATCTGTAATTTTAGACTCATCTATCTGGAGAAATTTCTCTAAGATATTTAGTTCAACATTATTTAGCCACAGGATGTGGATTAATGGTTGTATAAAATGACCCTTAATTTCCTCACTGATTCTCAGAATGTATAACATAACGATGGTGAGAAACTATAGACTGGGGTTAGAGCTTGATGTTTTCTCAATAGAGATTTATCGGGCATCCACTGTATACCAGGAGGCTAAAATGACAGCGTTTGTTTTTAATCTAAACGCTAAACTCTTGACACCTTATGTTCTTTGCATGTTGTATAGAACATCAATTTCTTACTGGGCAATAAACTCAATGTACAAAATCCTCCAAATGTAGATCTAATGTTTGTTTTATTTAAGCATTCTCATTTCTTTAAGGAAAGCACCAGACCCCTTGTGCCACAAGGATTCATTAACAAGTTTAGAAACATATTTACCAATACAAACACTTTATTACGAGTTAGCAAGATTCAGTAGGAAAGAAAAATAATTGTGGGAGGAAAAAGAACCTGGTTTCAGGGCTATCATTGTGCCAAAGACAGTTGAATGAAACTCTAATTTATTATTTTTGTACATATTCGCCCAAAGGGTGTTGTTTGGTGTCAGGAATCCACAGAGATTAACACTCAAGCACTTGTGATAGGAAAATGGTATTCAGCAAAGTGCCCTTCTTTCTGCTAAATCAGTTTGTAAAGTGGTCCTAAAAAATGCACACATTCTTTGTTATGACAGCATGGCTTTGTGTTTCTTTTGGTTTTTTTTAATTTTCTTTTTTCATTTTTGGGGCACTCTTTATATTAAGCCATTTATTTAATCTTCTTAATAATTCTATAAGGAGAGTACTATTATTATCTCCATTTTGAAGATATGGAAAATGAGGCACAGAGAGGTAAAGCAACCTTCCCGAGGTCAGACAGCTAACAGGTAGCGGTGCCACCCAACCTGGCTTAAAAGTCTATATGGCTTTGTGTTTCTGATGCAAGACTAATAGGACGTAAAAGTAGAGGTAAATTAGGAGCCTAGGAAATCAGGGGTTGGGGGTTGATAAAAGGTAAATGAACAGTAGGGTTATTCAAAGAGCAGCGGAAGGAAAAGTATCCTTGGGTAGGAGGTAAAGGCAAATAGGATGTGTTGAGGGATCAGGTGGGACTAAGAAAGAAAATCCAAGCCATTGTGTGTACACTGTGTGAAAAAGGAACCTAGGAACATAGACCTGGATAGAGAAATAGAGCAGAAAGTGAAAGGTGGGCCAGAATCAGTGTTTTCCAGTAGAAAGAAACACGACGTATTTTAGGATTGAGAGAACGCTGGAAAGATCACACAGACCAAAAAATGTCTATCTGAGCAGTCTTCAGTGCCCAGCCCTGTCCATGTCAATGCCACGAGGTTGTTGAACTAGATTTTGGTGATTGAAAAGAATTTGTATCCCAATCCTATTTACTGTGGAAAAACTGTGAGCCATCACATTGGGAATTATTCAGCCTACTTTACAGAGTTGTGAGGATTATATACGATCACATTTCAATTCAATTCCCAAGTATTTACCAAGTACCTGCGTGTTGCAGGGGAAGGACGTGATGGAAATCCATATAAATCAAACTCTAAAAGCATGTATGTAAGAAGAATACATGTGTATGTATAACTGAATCACTTTGCTGTACAGCTGAAACATTGTGAATCAACTATACTTCAATTAAAAAATAAATAAATAAAATCTAAAAGCACGTCTGCCTGACAGCTCAGAGCTTGGAAGAGCATTCTGCATCAGCTTGGCTGCATTTATTGGCTGAGTCTCCAGTTAGCTTCAGGTAGAGAGCAAGGCTCATGATGTAATAAAAATACTATTTTTTCCAGGAAAAAAAAGGCAGAGAAGAAAGCCAGCTAGTAGTGCTGGTGTGGAAAAGGCTTTCAAATGTGAAGTTACTTATCCAACTAATGATATAGCTGTTTAAAAGCCAAGCTAGAAGTTGACTGTTTGTAGGGCTCTATGAATTCTGGAGTCCCACCCAGACCTACTGAATTAGAATCTTCAGGGGTGGAGCCAAGAATTGTGAAGTTTTTAAAACCCCCCAAGTGATTTTGATGCACAGCTAGGTTTGGGAAGCTCAGCGTAGTGGATGAGTCCTTAGTCTTGGGCGTCCTTAGTTCTCTGACTTAGGGCTTAGTCTTGGGTGTTTGAGCCTGGATGACTCACTGAACCAGTCAGCTTCAATTTCCTAATCTACAAAATGGATCTAATCATGTGTACCTGGGAAGTTTTATCGTATAGAATAAATGAGCCGGCATGTACCAAGCCTCTGGTTTGCAGGAGGGCTTGATCAGTTGTAATCGTCTTCTCTGCTCTGGGGCATCCCAGCACCTTGTCCTCAGTGTATACTGAAATCTTGAGTTACATCAGCAATTGGCATTAGAGGCAAACGACATGCTCAAGAGATTCGACCCTGAACACTCACGTGTTGATGAGGAAGGGCTGGGCCAAGACAGTTGCTGACTGAGGTATGTTGATAACTCATTTTCCACCATTGCATTTCCCCCCCTGATGTAAGCTACTCGCTCCCCCGCCCCGGGTGCCCTCCATCCCACGAGGTGCTCTGCACACAGCTTTCTGGCCCACTCTCCTCCTGTGCCGTGTGAGTTGGCTGGATCTGCTCAACTCAAGGAATTAAAAATGGCTTGTTAGTAATCAGCTGCACCAAAGCAAACAGCTCTTTTTGTTCTTGAGTTCTGTTCTCTAGTGTTTGAGAGTTTAGGCGATTTCGTTTCCATTGGTCTTATAGGCGTGACCTTGGGCAGCGATTCTCAGACATTTTGGCCTCACGACCTCTTTAAACTCTTAAAAATTATTGAAGGCCCCAACGAACTTCTGTTTTTGAGGGTTGTATCTATTGATATCTACCATATGAGAAATTAACACTGAGGTTTTGAAAACACAAGCACACATTCCATTAGCCATCAGAGTGATGATGTCATCACGCTTCATGTAGCTTCTGGAAAATTCCACCTCCACTTGTGAGAGAATGGGAGTGAAAGAAGGAAATATATCTTAGTATTATCATGAAATAGTATTTGGCCTTGTGGACCCTGGAAAAAATCTTGGGGTCGGGGGGGTGCTCAGGGGTCCCTTGGCCACCCTGAACTGTGGATGGTGAGTACTCAGGGTATGTTTTGTCTCAGAGAAGCACAGAAATGAAAGCAGAGGACACTGAACCACTCACTGATACAGCTGGGAAGGCAGCTTCAGGAAGGCCTCAGAGCCCAGTTGCCAAACTGAGCTTATGACGTAGAGCTTCAACCACTGGGCTTGCCCTGTGTCTCAGGTTAGTGGCTTAGGGCCCAGGCTCAGGTGAAAGATGGCTGGATTCTGGTCCCAGCTGTGCTCCTTGTGACATTGGGCAAATTTCTTAGCTTCTGTGGCCTCAACGTCCTCACATGTAAAATGTGGATCGTAAATACTTACCTCATAGGCTTGCTGGGAAAATTAAACAAGATAATGTATGGAAAGGGGCAGGCATCTTGTACAAGCATCCAATGAATATTAGCCATAACTACACTCCCATAGAACCCCCCAACTTGTTCATCCCTTTTATATTGCTCTTTTAGCTTCACAACAATGACTTCTTGGAGGTGTACGTTTGTAATAGGTAGCGGCCAGCACTCCTGGGAATTACTGCAGCTTTTCCCCAGCTCTTATCATCTCAGTTGCTCCTCTTTCTGACAACACCCAGGCTGGCTCAGCAACCGAGCAATGCGAGGGGATTCCAGGCTGCACGGTGAATGCCGTCTCTCTCTGCCTTCCCATCAGGCTGAAGGCAGAGCTAAAATCGGATATGATGAGTTTACATGTCAGACCCAACAATCCATGCTGTACATCATGCTGGCGTGATCAGTGTTTTCAAGGTGGTATGAAACTCGTAATGAGCCAACGAATAGTATTATTACAGCTGAATAAACTGAAGCATGATTTATGATGATTAAAATTTGTTTGTAGCATATGTTTGTCTTTTCTTTTTTACCCCTAAGTGGAATGTGTGTTTCTGTAGCACCATCCATGTTGCCAGTTGCATTCCCAAACCACTTTTTAATTGTCTACTAATCAGTTCATGGGAGAGCTCAGCGATGGTAGGTGACCCAGTTTTCCTTATTTGACAAATGTAAATGTAACGCTTCGTTCCGTGTGGGGGGAGGTCCCTGGTGGCCCTCACATACAAGTCAACAGATTTCTGCTGCAAAAAATGTTAATATTGTTTTTAAACACTATAGGTGAATTTGAAGACTTTACTGACAAACAAAAGATTTTAAAGTGATATCCTATAAATAACTAGTGTGATGTATCCAATCAAATGAGATAATCTCCAAGCCAGCTCAGACCCTGTTCAGCACATATGTGGGTATCAATAATGAGTCAAGAAATGAATTCATCCTCAGTCTTTCTGAGTGTCTCTCTGGGAGACACCTCTTGTGGCTCTGTTGGTCGGACCCAAAGGTCTTTGAAGATAGAACACTCTGTAGTCCCAAATGGCAGCATCATGCCTAGAACTGACATGTGATCGTTATCTCTAAGCCGTGGGATTGGAGCTTCTTTTTGCTCTTGCTAGGGAGGTAGCATGTATCACCTAAAATGTATTGGCTTTGGATGAGAAGACCTGGGTTCTCATCCTGTCCCTTGTACCTACAGTGTGATTGAGGCCAGTGCCTTTGTCTCTCCGGTTGTCCTTCTTCCCATGTGTACAAAGATGTTTTAACAGCAGTCCCCTCTAATGCTGGTCTAGAGAGTGGTGGCTGGTTCCCTCCACCCTCAGGCATGCAAAGCCAGCCATGTCCAATGGGCTTGAGGGGAGGAGAAAGTTGCAAAAAGTGAGAATCAAAAATCATTAAGCAGCTAGACGAGCTGACCACAGTGATTTTGAGTGAATCTGGAACTTGGAATCTCAGGTTTCCAAGACAAGGAAGCTCAGTTCAGCAACATATTCTCCATTCCTGTGTGAAGTGGTGTACTTCAAAGACCTCAGGTCCACTCTTGGGCCTGTGAATGACTGGCATGGACAGACTTCTTTTTCCTTAGCATATCAGTTATCTATCACGGCGTGACAAACCACCCCAAAACTTGGTAGTTTAAAGCAAAAAATGATTTTCTATTTCTCATGACTCTGTGGTTTGGCTTTTGTTGATTTTTTGCCTGGGCTCATTCATGTGACTATGTTTAGTTGGTGGCTGGGCTCAGTTGGGGCAACTGGGATGCCTGGACCTCTTTATACTTACAGGGACTTTCCTTCTCCAGGAGGTTAGCCCAGGTTGGGCTGACTCACAGGGTGATGGCAGCATGCTAAGCCCTGGTGTGCAGGTGCTAACCAAGCCTCTGCTGACTTTGCTGATGTTCCATTGGCTAAAGCACATCACGTGTTCAAGCCCAAAGTTGGTGGAGGGGGGGGACTGCCCAAGAGTGTGGGTATCAATAAGTGTGAGTCATTGAGGCTATTAGTGTACATTCTACCCCCTCCCCCTTAACCTCAGTCTTTTGATCGGTAGGATGGGAATGGGTTACTAAGAATGGGTTGTATAGAGGGCCAGCCTGGGAGTCAAGAGATGTGTTTTTTTATGTCCAGTCTATTTCTAAGTATGTGTGTGATCATAGGCTCCATTTTCCTCAGGAGTAAAGAGAAAGTCTTGGACCAAGTGAGCCAAGGGCCCACCTCTTAAAACACACACACACACGCGCACACACACACACACACACACACACACACACACTCCCTTTTCCATCTCCTATGCAATGTGGAAATCAAATGTTCTTGGAAGTATCTTGAAAGTGGTACAGAGCTATACGAATGTAATTTATTATTACAAATAATATTTATGGAGAATTCTGGTAAACGTATTTTCAAAAACCTTGTGATGAGATTGTAAACCTATCTATGAAAATATAGCAGAATTAAAAGAAGCACCTTATTCAGAGCCCCATTTCTCTTCTGGTGTTTTAAGTTCACTCTGTAGAAGTTTGGCAAGTCAAGGTGTGTTTGTATAAAGTTAAACAGAATAGAAGGGGACTAAAAGGTCAAATCCACCATTGGGTTGGAGCCTTTGTTCAGAACGGAGGTGTTTAGCTAATTCAGGTTTTCCTTTGCTCTAACCATTTGCCAGCCTACTCTGACACAGGGTCATAATTCAGCCCTTCTCTCCTGTCTTCCTCGAGTTTTGTTTATTTGCTTGGTTCGTTGTGTTGTGTTTGGTTCTATATGTGTGTGTGCATTAGGGCAGCTCCAGCGTCACCTCTTACTCAGTGTTCCAAGTTTGCAGAGACCCCTCAGGGGACCAGGGCACCCATGGACCCTTTACTTCTCATATGGCGGGCAAAGACTGAGTGACTCAGTAAATGTCATCTCTTCCCTACCCATCGCTTTGTTCATTCTCTGAAGACTCGTCCTGACAAGATGGGACTAAAGATTCAGAATCAGTTCTCACCTCTGCATGGATGACTTTACACTCAGCATAAACTTTATATTCCTTCTTGTGGCTTTAAAGGTCTTTCCTCCTATGGCTGCTGATTCCCCACTTTCCTTCGCCCAACTCCCTTCCGGATTCTGCTGACCCTCCACCCCAGCAGGCGTCCACTGCATTCCAGCCCTACGCAATCATGCACTGTTGTGAAAATAAAGGAAGACCACCAGCTGTGAACGAGCAACGGACATTCCTTCTGAATTTACTGTAGCGATGGAGGGGGTCGGCCACCATCATTTGTGTTTGGCAGAGACTCGAAGGCAAGCAGGAGTGGGAAGGCTTTAGGTGGAAAAAAGGGAAGGCTTCAGATGTGCCCTGCTCAGAGGCTGTGGGCATGGGGACGCTGCTGGTGGGCTAACTAGTAGTGGGATATCCTACGTGGTTACTTAGGGGGGCATATTTGCCTTTCTCTGGTTAGTCCTAAGTTGGAAGTGGAGGCAAAACTTCATGAAGTTATCAGTTATTAACCAAGTCCTGGCTCTTTGGGGCCAATTGCTACAGGGGTTATTGTTTGGCTTCCTGGGCTGTTTGCAGCAGGTTGTGGACCAGAGTTCTCTTTTTACAGATGGTCTGGACACTGTCCAGCTGTATATTCTGTCTCTCAGCATTCCCCCAACTGAAAGTGCTGGGCTGCTGTTCCTTGTTCTCCTTCCTCACAACCTGTTTCCTGACTCTGTAACTCTGGCTTAAGTCCCCCTCCTATGTGTTTTCATAGCACTGCATTTTTATCATAACACGTATTCCCTTTCATTATGATCGTTACTGGTTTGTTTCCTCTTTCAGTCCAAAAACTCCTTTAGGGCAGGGATTCTGTCTCATTCGCCTTTGTATCTCCAGTCCCTAGCACAGTCAGCTTATAATAAATATAAATGTTAATTAAACAAATGATCGATAAATATTGAACACAGCCCAATTTACCTCCCACTTTCCACCTTCTGGTCCACTTTTCCCACTGTTTCATGGATATTTTCAACTGGATACCCCACTTGCATCTCAAAAGTAACATGTCTGCAACCAAACTTTTGATCTTTCTCCCAAGCCAATTCTTCCTCAGGATACCCCCATTCATTAATTCCTACCATTCTCCTAAACACTCTCCCTTGTCCCTTACAGCTATCAGTCACCAGTGGGTCTCCTTCATCTTTATCTTTTCATTTCTGTCCATTCCTTTTCATTCCCATCTCAACCCTGGTTCTGGCTTGGACTGTTACCTCAGCCTCCGACTGGTCCCTGGGTTCCAGTCTCTGTATTGTTCCAAAATCCCACTTTGGTTATGCTTCTCTCTTGTGGAAAACCCTTCTGCTGCCTCATACTTCAGAGCCTGGCTTTCAGAGCTCTGTACAATATGATCTTAAATGATTCCATCCACCATAGTGCTCACTACTCCTCAACACATACCTGACTTTCTGATTAGCTTGTCCTAATTATCATTTCTAGGACCTCCCTTCCCTTCCCTCCTCTATGCTTCCTTTACCATCACAGCCTAAATGAATGACTAAACATTCCCTGCATCTTTCTGATGGCAGTTCTATATCCCCCTATATCGCAGTTATCAAAGCAGATGTTTTCTCTCTCTTACTGGGCTAAGCTCATTGAAACACCCACCCTGACCAGTCTTTGCCTTGTATACAGAGTAAGCACAGAATAAATAGTTGTTGAATGAATGAATGATGCAGCTGGTCTGTGCATCTAGAAGAGCCCTCACATAAAATTAGTTCATCCATAGATTGATTTGGGATTGATTAATTTAAACCTACAGTTGAGAGTTCCTTGTAAATCATGGGATCATATAGACAAAGTATCAGAGTAATTGTGTATCGGAACTATCAGCATTTACTCAGTCCTTCCTTTCGTAGTGCTTGTAAATTGCTTTGTATTTGTGTAAGTGCTATGGCCCTCTCCCCAGGAGATTTCTCTTTTTGAGGTCTATACCAGCACCATAGCCAAATGTCTATCTTCCCAAGTTGTATCCAGAGATAATTGGTTTCTCTTTAGTAGAAGTTCAGTTCATACCACCAAGGCATGTAAAGTACTGATTTCCTTACTCATTAACATTTTGCAGTTATATGCTGTCCTGGAAAGAGGGATTGGTTGGCAGAATTTGGGACCAACAGGTAGCTGGGATCTGAGAGGTAGTAGGGGAGAGAAGGCCTCTTGAAGCAGAGGCATGCATAACAAGAGGCCAGCATGGTGGAAAAGAAGGAGATGGCTGCACTGTGGCTTTCACTATCTGAACAAACCACGTAGAATGCCAGCCTAAGAAAGTGGAATGAAAAGAATGCCTGCAAGGCATAGAGGGAACTTTCCTCAACATAATAAAGGCTATATATGACAAACCCACAGCCAACATCATCCTCAGTGGTGAAAAACTGAAACCATTTCCACTAAGTTCAGGAACAAGACAAGGTTGCCCACTCTCACCACTATTATTCAACATAGTTTTGGAAGTTTTAGCCACAGCAATCAGAGAAGAAAAAGAAATAAAAGGAATCCAAATCAGAAAAGAAGAAGTAAAGCTGTCCCTGTTTGCAGATGACATGATACTATACATAGAGAATCCTAAAGATGCTACCAGAAAACTACTAGAGCTAATCAATGAATTTAGTAAAGTAGCAGGATACAAAATTAATGCACAGAAATCTCTTGCATTCCTATACACGAATGATGAAAACTCTGAAAGTGAAATTAAGAAAACACTCCCATTTACCATTGCAACAAAAAGAATGAAATATCTAGGAATAAACCTACCTAAGGAGACAAAAGACCTGTATGCAGAAAATTATAAGACACTGATGAAAAAATTAAAGATGATATAAATAGATGGAGAGATATACCATGTTCTTGGATTGGAAGAATCAACATTGTGAAAATGACTCTACTACCCAAAGCAATCTACAGATTCAATGCAATCCCTATCAAACTACCACTGGCATTTTTCACAGAACAGAACAAAAAATTTCATAATTTGTATGGAAACACAAAAGACCCCGAATAGCCAAAGCAATCTTGAGAAAGAAAAACGGAGCTGGAGGAATCAGGCTCCCTGACATCAGACTATACTACAAAGCTACAGTAATCAAGACAGTATGGTACTGGCACAAAAACAGAAATACAGATCAATGGAACAGGATAGAAAGCCCAGAGATAAACCCACACACATATGGTCACCTTATCTTTGATAAAGGAGGCAAGAATATACAGTGGAGAAAAGACAGCCTCTTCAATAAGTGGTGCTGGGAAAACTGGACAGCTACATGTAAAAGAATGAAATTAGAACACTCCCTAACACCATATACAAAAATAAACTCAAAATGGATTTAAGACCTAAATGTAAGGCCAGACACTATCAAACTCTTAGAGGAAAACATAGGCAGAACACTCTATGACATAAATCACAGCAAGATCCTTTTTGACTCACCTCCTAGAGAAATGGAAATAAAAACAAAAATAAACAAATGGGACCTAATGAAACTTCAAAGCTTTTGCACAGCAAAGGAAACCATAAACAAGACGAAAAGACAACCCTCAGAATGGGAGAAAATATTTGCAAATGAAGCAACTGACAAAGGATTAATCTCCAAAATTTACCAGCAGCTCATGTAGCTCAATATCAAAAAAAAACCCAATCCAAAAATGGGCAGAAGACCTAAATAGACATTTCTCCAAAGAAGATATACAGATTGCCAACAAACACATGAAAGAATGCTCAACATCATTAATCATTAGAGAAATGCAAATCAAAACTACAATGAAGTATCACCTCACACCGGTCAGAATGGCCATCATCACAAAATCTACAAACAATAAATGCTGGAGAGGGTGTGGAGAAAAGGGAACCCTCTTGCACTGTTGGTGGGAATGTAAATTGATGCAGCCACTATGGAGAACAGTATGGAGTTTCCTTAAAAAACTAAAACTAGAACTACCATATGACCCAGCAATCCCACTACTGGGCATATACCCTGAGAAAACCATAATTCAGAAAGAGTCATGTACCACAGTGTTCATTGCAGCTCTATTTACAATAGCCAGGACATGGAAGCAACCTAAGTATCCATCGACAGATGAATGGATAAAGAAGATGTGGCACATATATACAGTGGAGTATTACTCAGCTATAAGAAGAAATGAAATTGAGTTATTTGTAGTGAGGTGGATGGACCTAGAGTCTGCAATACAGAGTGAAGTAAGTCAGAAAGAGAAAAACAAATACCGTATGCTAACACACATATATGGAATATATTAAAAAAAGAAGTTCTGAAGAACCTAGGGGCAAGACGGGAATAAAGACACAGACCTACTAGACAATGGACTTGAGGATACAGGGAGGAGGAAGGGTAAGCTGGGACAAAGTGAGAGAGTGGCATGGACATATATACACTACCAAAAGTAAAATAGATAACTAGTGGGAAGCAGCCACATAGCGCAGGGAGATCAGGTCGGTGCTTTGTGACCACCTAGAGGGTTGGGATAGGGAGGGTGGGAGGGAGGGAGACGCAAGAGGGAAGAGATATGGGGATGTATGTATATGTGTAACTGATTCACTTTGTTATAAAGCAGAAACTAACACACCATTGTAAAGCAATTATACTCCAATAAAGGTGTTAAAAAACAAAAGAAAAGAATGCCTATGAAATCTGAATAATCATACGCAATACATCTGTTAGTTTTAAAACATGATTAGATAATGAAAATTGTACATGGTAATCATAAATTAAAACAATTACAAATAAAACAGAATACACTTATTGCTTAAATTGCTGAAGTTTATATTTAGAAATTGCTTTTGGCGGCATCAATATTTGCACTGCCGGCGGATTCACCTTTGCTGCCACAGGTTGCAAGGCACCATTTCAGATGGTTTTAATAACATGCACAGTTATTGCATCCTCTGATGCAATGAAATGTTTCTCTGATCCGCCGTGCTCTTCCCCATTCTCCTTCGTTGCATCATCATACGCTTTTATACGTACTGTTCCCTCTGCCTAGAATAACTTTATCCCTTCTCCATGTTTTTTTTCATCAAGATTTAATTAAAACCCAACTCTTCAGCGATGCCACCTCTAACTCCCTTTGACGTTGCCTTCTCATCTGCAACCACATGACCTCCTGCACATTTGCACCCATGACCGTGGTGATGTACCTTGAGCGTGTGTCTCTCTCTCCCTCTGACTCCTCGACGATAAGGAGGCCTTGCCTTAGTTGCTTTTGTAAACTCCCACCACACTATACCTAGCACAGGGCCTGACACTTACTGGAATCAGCAAGTATTTATTGAATGAAATTGGACTAATACAGGATTGGGACTCTGTTTAGTTAGAGGACAGCTGTCCTCCATTGCTGCTCACTTGACCCTCTAGCCCCACTGCCCTTAATGTCTGTGGCGGCTCACTCCTGAGTTTTCCGTGTGAGGCCCTTGAACACGAGAATGTTAGAGCCCAGGCGGATCAAGGGGCTCGTCTCATATAACCCCCTTGTCTTAGTCCGTTCAGACAGCTTTAACAAAATACCACAGGCTAGGCGGCTCACCAGCCACAGACATTTACTGCTCACAGCTCTGGAAGTCCGAGGTCAAGTAGCAACGTGGTCAGACTCACCTCGGGCCCCCTTCCAGGTGGCAGGCTGCTCACGTGTCCTCACGTGGTGGAAGTGGTGAGGGAGCTCTGTCAGCCCTCTTCTGTAAGGGCGCTGGTAATCACATTCCTCATCACCTCCGGAGGCTCCACCTGCCAACACCATCACCTTCGGGGTTAGGTTTCCAATATATGAACTTGGGGGTGGAGACAAATATTCAGACCCTAGCAGCCCGCATTTTATAGGTACAAACCCCATTACGTGAAGGGACTAAAGGAAGGTCACAGGTTCCCTTCAAGTTGCCGTTTAAGCTTTTGACTTTGTTAAACAAGCTGCCATAGGAAAATTGGAGACCTAGCTTTTCATTTTAGACTTTGTTAACCAGCTGTACGATTGGGGCACTTCCTCTCTTTTTAAAAAAATCCTTAGTCACAAACCAGTGACTTCTGCGTGGAATTTGGTCTGTAGTCTTCTTTTTTTCTTTTTTTTTTTTTTAATCTTGAATTTTAATGCTTTTCAAAAGGCATCTGCTTTGCAGTTGGCTGTAGTCTCCGTACTTCCCCGTTGCTCCAGACCAGCACTGTCCCATAGAAATAATTGTAAATCACAAACTGAGTTACATAAGTAATTTAAAGTTTTCTAGCATTAAGAACATTTTCTCCCATTAAGAACATTAAGAAGAAACCAGAGAAATTAACTTTAATAATTTATTTAACCCAATATATCCAAAATATTTTCATGTCAACATATAATTAATATAAAGCTTATTAGTGAGCTATTTACATTTTTTTCTTCTTCTATGCCTTTGAAAAACTTTGTATTTTCTACTTACAGCGCCTCTCCATTTGAACTAGCCACATACTAAGTGTTCAGTTGCCACCTGTGTCTAGTGGTTGCAGAACTGGACAGTCCAGTTCTAGATCCTTCTCACTTAACTCATTTACTGTCCTTACTGCCTCTGAAGGCATTTGAACCTGAAAGCCCTGGATGAGAGGTTCATATAAGGTTCTTTCTGCTTTGACATCCTGTCATTCTCTTGTCAGGGTGAATTTCTCAGTTAAATTAGTCCAGAACCTCCATAGTTGTGTCACCAAATTAGAACTCAGCAGCAGCTACAGTGTTTGAGCCGGAACCAGAAAGAGCCTGTCAGCTTTGCAGGGTCGGAGTTTTGGCCCCGAGCTGAGGGGGCTTGTAGCTGGTTCCTCCTTTGTTCTGGCCCAGGCACGGCGGCCTGTTGCCATGGCGGGCAGCCCCGCTGGGCTGAGCAACCCCGAGAGCAAGCCCCAGCATCTCACCCCCTGTCAGAGCGCCCTGCCGGCAGGGCCCTACCCTTCCCCCTCCCTGTATCCTGAGCGCCCACAGAGGGCTCTGCCTCCACCCACAGCAAGAAGCTTCCCGCATGTGTGCCTTCTGTGGATCTCTGCTGGCTCCAAAGCTCATGTCAGACCCTCTTAGCCATTTGCTGTAGTCAGCCTGGCAGGGAAGGGCTAAGTGGGAGCTTCCGGAGCCCGCAGAAGCCTTCTCACTGCCCCTCCTGGTGGCTCCCAACAAGGTGACAAAGAATGTGTTTTTTAAACCACTGCACAAAACCATTATTTGCTGTGAATTCTATGAATTTCCAGCTCCAGAATTGGCTGGAAAGAGAACCTCATTTAAGCTGCCCAAGCAGGAGAAGGCTGTGAATCAGAAGACATCTTGCCAAAGGCAACTGGAGATGCTTCACTGGAAGTTTATCTCTTAGTAGTGACACTCTATTTCCAAGCTCATCCATTCAAGTGAAAAACAGTATGCTTTTCCTCCCTGTGCTAATCTGTACCCAGAACACTTCGTAATGAATGATGATTTTTTTTTTTCCTTCTAAACAACAGAGAGACTTCTATTTGTAAAGATGATCAGTGTGAAAAAGTCAAAGGTGTCTGTTCAAACCTGGTACTTGTAAAATATCTTCATAAGGAAGAGTTCTAGATGATTAAACTACTTCCGCATTAAGACAGTACAACCTATAAGAACGCTTGTGATGTGGATTCAAACATTGTTTTACATGATTAGATGTCGGTAAGGCCATGCTTCTTAAGCTTGCATCTACGTAGGAATCACCTGGGGATCTTGTTAAAATGAATGCAGATGTGGATTCAGTAGGTCTGGGATGGGGCCTGAGATTGGGCATTTTTAACCAGCTCCCGGGTGAGACCCAGGTTTCAAGGCTATAAGGACTTTGTCTGGACCTTGGATGAACGGTCACAGTCCAAGAGAAAAGAATCCGATTATGTGGCTGTTGGTTTTGCTGGGAGAGAGACAAGAACTGAGCTGACTTGGGAAGCTATGACTTGAATGTTTGTGAGCTAAATCGCTAAGATTCGGTAAAATAGCAGGAAATGAGAGGGTTTAGAGAAGGGAGAAAGGGAGCCACACTGAATAGCTTCCTGTTTCCTAATTCATTATTAGGAGTCCACTATTTTGTTTGCTGGTAGTGATGACCAGGAAAATACTCAGCTGAACCAAGTTCTATCCCAGTCGGACAAGATGGAGATCTTGCAGAGTTAATTTAATGAATTTTTTCTGGATCCTAAAATTGTTGTTATATATAAGAACATGTAGATTAAAAGAACATATAAAATTGTGTGTGTGTGTGTTTATATGTACCCCATGACAAATGTTTTTGCTATTATGTAAGTGAGAAAAATCTTGTGTTTGGAATGAGTTCCACGTTGTGCTTCGGGACCACAAGTTCAGCTTGGGGCAGGGCAGGGGGGCTGCAGAAGGGGAAGGGGTGGGAGGGCAGGATGGAGCCATCATTCCCAGACAGTTCGTAGCATATTACTTTAATTTTGGTTAAAGCCCGATCTGAGAGCTGGCTTATCAACGTGCAGGAGATTGCAGTTGCAATTTGCTGGTTAGTCTCTGTTCTTTTAATGCTTTCCTGAAGTGCCATTTTGTCTCAGTAAAATGCTCCCTAAAAATACTCAAATATTTTTAGTTGGAGAGTACAAATCAGATTGAGCTGCACATTTCCCTGGTGAGCAAAAGGGATGAGTTTGTGTTCATTAACTCAAGGCCATCTGGTGCAGACACGCAGCAGTCTGTGAATCAAACGTGCATCAAACTCCAGGGATCAGAACCCGCGCCAGACCCAGTGTTTTGGAGAGTCAACAACCAGGGGGAGTAAAAGGGCTCAACTCCCTTTTTCCTTATTTTAAAAATCAGCTCCGCCTTGCAACATACCAGAGCCACATCACTTCCTCTTCATTGCCCATCTGAGCCGTCTTTGGAGGGTGCTCCTGCAGTCGAAGTCGTTACCTTCCCCATCTCCCTTTGGGTGGGGGGAGGAGAACAAGAGCCTTAGCATCCCTCCCTCCACTTTGGGCCAGAACCTCGGCCTGCGCGTGCGCCCACACTCACACTCCTTCTCGCTGCGAGACAAAGAATGCGGAAGCGCAGCGATGCTTAAGGTAGTTGGGAGAACTGCCCCTTGCAAATAGCCCATTCCTGGAGGAGAGAGCGCGTGCTTCTTGCAGCCTTACTAATAAAAAGCCACTCAGCAGCAGCCAGCTTTCTGTTTAAGCGTGCTCACCGAAATATCAATAAAGGAAATAAATTGCTCCACTGATTTGTTACTGATGCCACCAGACCCCTGAATGGAGTGTTTGGAGAACACTTTCCTCCCATCTGTGTTTCCCGTATTGGAAACTGGGTCCATGTGTTAAAACGAGTGGTCAGTGTCTCCAGCAGAGCAGCACAGATGACTTTCCTGTGATCAGATGCAATCTTCTGGGTAGGGTCTGTTCTTTAATACTTTCCCAAGTACCACCTTTCCAGCTCTGCAGCTCTTTTTCAGGCACCCGTGCGTGTTTGACTGAAGAAGATTAAGTAGAGGGGCTGCCCATCCGGAAGGTATGACGAGCGACTCTTCCTCTCTCAGTCTCTGCATCCGCCAGTGCCCACCCTTCTACGTTCTAAGATGCCAAGCAGGTGACAGAGTTCCATTTGGAAAATTCTTTTGAATCCCACACAGGACAATAATAAAAGGAAATAAGTAAGCAGCTATTTTCCCATGTCTTGTGACATGTCTTAGGAAACTGCATTTCAAAAATCATAGAGAAAAATGATGAGACAGAAGACTTTATTTTATTTTTTCCATGGGAATGCTTATATCAGCTTTATTAATTTGAACCATTTTCCAGTCTCTCAATTTTGCTCATATGGTGATTGGTTTATGGAGAATTTCCAAAATAATTAGTGAATACGCATATCTATTGTGTATTTTCAGTTACATAAACCCACTTTCTGAGGCACCTTCAACCTAAACATCTTTGTCACCTCCTCAGCCCCAGCACAGCCAACCTCTCCCTTGGGGTTTCTGACATACTCAGGCGGAGGTTTATCGCACTGTGTGTCTTTTTTTTTTTTTAGGTTTAAAAATTATTATTTTATTTTATTTTTTAACACTTTTATTGGAGTATAATTGCTTTACAATGTTGTTAGTTTCCACTGTATAACAAAGTGAATCAGCTATACATATACATATATCCCCATATCCCCTCCCTCTTGAGTCTCCCTCCCACCCTCCCTATCCCACCCCTCTAGGTGATCACAAAGCACCGAGCTGATCTCCCTGTGCTATGCAGCTGCTTCCCAGTAGCTATCTATTTTACATTTGGTAGTATATATATGTCCATGCTACTCTCTCACTTCGTCCCAGCTTACCCTTTCCCCCCTCACACCGTGTCCTCAAGTCCATTCTCTATGTCTGCATCTTTATTCCTGTCCTGCTCCTAGGTTCATGAGAACCATTTTTTTTAGATTCCATATATACGTGTTAGCACAGGGTATTTGTTTTTCTCTTTCTGACTTACTTCACTCTGTATGACAGACTCTAAGTCCATCCACCTCACTACAAATAATTCAATTTTGTTTCCTTTTATGGCTGAGTAATATTCCATTGTATATATGTGCCACATCTTCTTTATCCATTCATCTGTGAATGGACACTTTGGTTGGTTCCATGTCCTGGCTATTGTAAATAGTGCTGCAATGAACATTGTGGTACATGTCTCTTTTTGAATTATGGTTTTCTCAGGGTATATGCCCAGCAGTGGGATTGCTGGGTCATATGGTAGTTCTATTTTTAGTTTTTTAAGGAGCCTCCATACTGTTCTCCATAGTGGCTGTATCCATTTACATTCCCACCAACAGTGCAAGAGGGTTCCCTTTTTTCTCCACACCCTCTCCAGCATTTATTGTTTGTAGATTTTGTGATGATGGCCATTCTGACCGGTGTGAGATGATACCTCATTGTGGTTTTGATTGGCATTTGTCTAATGATTAGTGATGTTGAGCATCCTTTCATGTGTTTGTTGGCAATTTGTATATCTTCTTTGGAGAAATGTCTGTTTAGGTCTTCTGCCCATTTTTGGATTGCATTGTTTGTTTTTTTGATATTGAGCTGCATGAGCTGCTTGTATATTTTGGAGATTAATCCTTTGTCATGGATGCAAACAACTTTATATTAATGGAAAGCAGGAAACCCGTGTGTAAGAAAATTTGCCCAAGTTCTGTGAGGAAAGCTAAAACTAATTCTTTTTCTCTTTTCAGTGGGTTAACTTTTAGAAGTACGTATTGTTCAGTGCAGTGCATTGCAATGCTTCTTATTACAGCCTTACCAGCCCCAAGTGTTGTCATTGTTTTTGATGTTTGCTGATATGATAAGCATAAAACCACACCTTGTTTTGTTTTGCAAATCTTTGGTTAGCACCAGAGTTTAAATTTATTGGCTTTTTTAAAGCCCCGAATAAAGGTTTTCTTGTACTTAGGAAAGCTCATCTTCTAAAATGCAGAGAAGCTAGCTCCAGGTCCCGTTAAGACATTAATTGAATTATAATGTGTTTCCTTTGAACTTGATCTCTAAGTCGGTGGAATCCACATTGTCTGCAAGATCCAAGTGTAGAGCACATCTTTGAGAACACACAAGTGAGAATGAGTGAGAGAATCAGATGAGTTTTTAAGTTTTCCAGAGGAAGAAAATTTAGTTTTAATTGTTTATTGCACAACTAAGGTATGTTTATTGTGGAAAACACAGATAAGCAAAAAGAAGAGAATAAAAATTACCTTTAATAATCATATTTTTAAACATTTTGGTATATATGTTCTGTTCCTTTCTCTATGGGAGTAAATGCCTTAAATGATAGAATCTTAGTATACATTCCGTTTTGTTATACATGTTTTCACTGATCAGTATTTCATGAATATTTTTTATGCCATTACCTGTTATTTTCCTATATATTTTTTTTGGCTACATAGTTTCCACTGAATGGGTATACCACAATTTATTTAACCAATCCAGTATTGTTGGACATTTCACAATCATAAACATTGCTGTGGTGAGCATACTTGTAGTGAAATCTTTTTGTGCATCCATGATTATTTCCCTGGATAAGTACCGGAAGGGGAATTGCTGCATATATGGGCATGCAGACTTTTGTAGCTTTTGACACATGTGTGTCAACAGCACCATGTCCTTTCTGTACTATGGCAGTGTTACAGAAGAAATGTATTCATGACGTTTGTTGAAAGGGGCCATGGTGGAGGTATAGGGACCACCGCAATGAGGTCTTGCAGTGGGGGAGAGATAGGACTCAACTCCGAATACAGCATGAGCAAATGGGAATTTATAGTCAGGGAACAGAGTGGGGGTCAGTGGATGGAAAATTACTGAGAGGAAACATCAGGGGTGAGGGAGGTTCTGGATAAACCAACCTAACAAGATTCTTGCTGAAGGCAAGTCAGGTGATCAGACATCACCTGGGGGATGAGGAACCTGATCAGTTGTCATGGGTGATCACGTATTGAGATTGGGAGGTTCTGTTAAACTGACTTAGCAGGATTCTTGCTAAAGCTGGGTGATGCAGAGATGAACATAGATGTCCGAAAGTCAGGCCTGGTTGGAAAAGAGTTCAGGGGAGTCTGAGTAGAGTTTGGTCAATGAGAGAGTCTGTGTCAGCACTTAGCATGCTCTCTGGTAACGTCTTGTTTATTGCCCTCCTTGTAAATCTTTATTAGTTTTAGGGCAGGACTGTAGGTACCTTGTTCGTCAAGCTACAGCACTGAGATACCCTCCCGGCCCCCAGCACCACCTCTGCCTACCCAGCATCGTTCCTGGCACAGAGCTAATGGCAACTTGCATGGAAGTGCTGAGTATTAATGCACATTTGAAAAGAGGCAATGGCCAAGGATGGATGGAGAGGGAGGGGTGAGAAAGTCATTGTCGGAGACTCCTGGGTTTGGTACAAGCTGTATTAGATAGATGTGGGATCTGCCAAATCCGCCATCAGTTCTTTGATGCTCAGTTTCCTAACAAACGTAAATGAGGTAATTTTAAAAAGATGATCTGTCTGAGGGCATTTCCAGATCTGCAAATTTATGAGTCTTTGATTGTGAGTTATGTGTAAGGGATAGAAAAAGCTGGCTTGAGTTGGGTGAGAAAGATACTGCATTGAAGCCGGAGAAGTTTACCTAATGGGTGAAGTCCTTTAGAACATAAGTGACAGCAGAAGGGCCTAGGCTGCAGCAGGACAGTCATACTTTGGGCTATCAGGGTGACTTGGAGAGAGGTAGCATCTGAAAATTGACTGGCTAGAGGCCAGCTTCAGGCTCCCGATGGGCTCCTTCAGAAGGTAGATGATTGGTGGTCCTGGGTGAGGACTTCCAGAAGCAGGTAATGGTCAGAGGTCTAGCCAGGCAGATGGCCTACATCAGGGAGACCCAACAGTCACAGAAACCCAATTTCTTAGAGATCTGGAGATGACAGGGCCTGGCCTTTTCCCCTAGGACCTGGGATCTTGGCAACAGGAAAACTGGTAAGCCAGGCTAGAAATGAGTTTTGAAGAAAGGCATGTTCAAAATGGTCAGGGTGGGACCAGCAGCCTAGACTGCTGAGCTGTTGACCCGAAGCTCCTTAACTTATCTGGGGAGCTGAGATTAAGTGGTCCCAGCTGTGAAGCTTGAGTGATTAGAGCCAGGAAATCTGGACATTCCCTACTCTTAACTCTTTAGTTGGCAACCTGATCTCTTGGCTTTTTTCTAGATGCTGCAGAGTTTAAAGCATTCTGAACATTCTTTAAAATTGATCCCTGTTGGAATTTTTTTAAACTTTTTTTCATCTTTCTATTGTGAAATAAAACAGGTACAGAAAGCAATACTAAACAAATCCATAGCTTAGTGAATTTTTATAAGGCAGACACTCTTGCTCCCATGAAACTCTGCCAGCCACCCTAGAAGCCCCTCCATTGTCCCTCACAATCAGATCCCCTACCCGTCTCAATTTTTATGGCGATCACTCTCTTGCATTTCTCTGTCGATTTGTCACATTAGTGTGCATTCCTCACTATTATTTTTTACTATATATATATATAATTGAAGTATAGTTGATGTACAATATTATATAAGTTTCAGGTGTACAGTATTGTGATTCACAATATTTAAAGGTTATACTCCATTTATAGTTATTATAAAATATTGGCTATAATCCCTCTGTGGTACGATATTTCCTTGTAGCTTATTTTATACATAACGGTTTGTACATTTTAATCCCCTACCCCTATATTGCCCCTCCCCTTTCCCCTCTCCCCACTGGTAACCACTAGTTTGTTCTCAATATCTGTGAGTCTCTTTCTTTTTCGTTATATTCACTAGTTTGTTGTACTTTTTAGATTCCACATATAAGTGACATCATACAGTATTTGTCTTCCTCTGTCTGACTTACTTCACTCAGCGTAATACCCTCCAGGTCCATCCATGTTGTTGCAAATGGCAAAATTTCATTCTTTTTTATGGCTGTGTAGTATTCCATTGTGTGTGTGTGTGTGTGTGTGTGTGTGTGTGTGTATCTCACATCTTCTTCGTCCATTCAAGTGTTGATGGACAGTTAGGTTGCTTTCATATCTTACCTATTGTAAATAATGCTGCTAACAACATTGGGGTGCATGTATCTTTCTGAATTAGTGTTTTTGTTTTTTTCAGATATATACCCAGCAGTGGAATTGCTGGGTCATATGGTAGTTCTATTTTTATTTTTTATGAGAAACCTCCACACTGTTTTCCACATTCAACACTGCTATTTTTTAGTCTTGCCCGTTTAAAAAAAAGATATATATTTGAAGTCTCTTTTAAAAGCTGCAGCATCCCCTCCATCCCTTTCTTTTCCTTACACTTTTTCTGTGGAAGGACCCAGGAATTCTTAATCTGCAGAGTCCCACAAGCTTCTATACTTGTGGTGCAGTTCAACATTTCCCTCTGTCTTTTATATTTCCTGCACCCTGGCAGCTGCTTCCAGAGGCTTGACCAGACTCTGGTTCAATCTCTTTGGCAAGGTGATGATGTTTTTCATCAGGAAGGCCTTAACATGTGGTTTTCACTTTTTCATGTTAACACTCAGTGATGCTCAATGTCTCGACCCACCACTTCACCGAGGGCTGCAAAATGGTGTAGTTCTCACTCTATAATTTTGTTTTTATATTAGCGGGGATAATTTTTTAAGGAGAAGCTTCCATTTTTCTACTACTTGGTCACCCAGTGGTACAGTTCTTACAGGAAATGCCAAATAAATATTCAATGCATTTATATATCCAGTTTTCAAGATAATAAATTGGCTTCCTGTCATCTTTAAAATGTAACCAATTAGTTCTTTTAAAATAGTATTATGAACTCATGGATTTACACATATTTGATGGGTTTCAATCCACTGCCAGTTGGAGCTTCTTCAGTTGGCTCCTGGGTCCCTTTGACATGACCTCAGGAAGTTTCTGATCTTCCTTACTATCTGGTACATGAAGATACTCCAGGCTCATGTTGTGTATTTCCTGCCCCAGACTTGGAATCAGCCATTTCTCCAAGAAGCCTGGTTTCTGTTAATGGGAAAAGATATTTCAAGACCACAATCTGGATATTTTGGATGCTTATTCCTACTGGGCTGGTCCTTGTTTCTAGCTTTTTCAGCAGACATAGCATACACATGTGTATGTAATATGTGTGTGATCAAATATTCTGAGTTCAAAGTATTTCAGACTCAGATTCAAAACTATAGAGTTTTTACCTAACGACTTTTATATTGCATTTGTATCTCCTTTATTGCAAACCAAGAATCCTGGTTCTTAAAAACACAGAATTAGAACATCTCATAATTATTACAAAAGTCTCTGAATAACAATAATAACAGTACTACCACCATCAATTATGATTACTGAAAATAGCTAAATTTTTAAATCTCCAAATTCTCTTCCCTCCCCCCAACTTTTCTGGTCGTATTTGTGTGATCAGATAACCAATATATACTGTAGTCTATCCCTTTTAATCCTCATTTAGTTTTAGTTCTGTAGGTAAATATATATTTAACACTCACTATCCTTATGTTGATGCCAATTTAGTTATGTTGCTCATCTGAAGCTAATTCTTTAGTAGATTCCTTAGTAAGTTTTCATTTCATGGAAACAGTATCCTCTGAGTTTGTTTATGTTGATAACAATTTGTGCTCTTCGTACATGAAGTAAGTTTTGCTGGGTGTAAAATCCTTAACTCACTTTTTTTCTTTAAATATCATAAATATGGGTATCAAAAGTAAAATAGTACAGTTTCTTCTAGCATAAAGTATTATTATCAAAAAGCATGTGATAATCTAGTTTTCTTTCCCTTATAAGTTATGTATTATAAAGTTATTTTTCTTTATCTTTAAAGTCCAATAATTTTACTAAGTCATGTCTTGATGTTAATAGTTCTGGGTTGAGAGTTTCAAGTATGTGGTGTGCTCTTTCAATGTGCAGTTTCAAATCTTTTTAAAAAAAAATTTCAGGAAAATTGTCTTGAATCATACATTTTAATATTTTTCTATTCCCATGCCTTGGTTTTCTTTTTTAGAGACTGACTCCTATTCTCCACTGGTTGGATCTTCATTTCCTATCTTCAATATTTGTCCCTTTCTTGAGATCATTTTTTATCTTTTTCTTCATTTCTTTTTGATTTTGAAAATTTTTATCCTTTTTACCTTTCATTTCCCTTATGTATTAGTTGTTTTATGTATTAGTTTTATGTTCCTTCTAGATTACTTTTCATTTCTAAAATAATTTTTTATTGTTATTTCAGATCTTACATCATTTTCTGAAGGCCTTTAGCTGATTTTGAAATAAGGTGCTACAATTTTGATAGTTTTCTGAGCCTATCTCTCTGGTATGTCTTCATTATCTGTAGAGATGCTCTTCTGCTCCTAATTCTTTCTTTCTTTCTTTCTTTTTTTTTTTTTTTGATAATAGCTTTGTATGAAGTTTTACCTGCATACATACCACTACAGAGAGGCTCTTCTCCAAATTCCCCCACCAAACCTCTCTAAGAGGAAGGTAATCTCAGATGGGGGCTCTTTTGCAAAATGTAAATTTTTATATGAATTTGCTTTTCCTGAATTTTTAGGAGGAAGATTGGTTTATTTAGCTTTTCTAACTTAACGGTATTTCCTCTTCTGTTGTTTCACATAGTGTTAAAAAAATATGGCAGCTTTCTTTCTGAGATTTCCTGTTTACGTTTTGATTTCACTCCCAGTAGTGGACTTGCTGGAGGAGTTCACTGAGAGTTCGTAGGGACCAGGCAGCTCCAGCCTCTTCACTTCAGACCTTCAAACATTAAGTCCTTCCATGTCCCTACTATTAGAGTGAGCAAAACTGCCCCCAGTTTTAGCTGCTATTCTCAGTTATGTGTGCTTCCCAGTGGATTCCTGTTGGATAGTTTGGTGTTTTGTTCTCAAGTCCATCACATGCCCTGTTGCTTCCCTCTCCTTTCTCTAGCACAGATAGATACCAGTGACACACACGTCTTGTGGCTATTGGTAGTTTTGTCCCTTGGCTTGTCTTTTGGAGGTTCATGGGGATACCTTGTCACTTAGTTTTATTGTAAGCATTGTCTGTGCATTTTTGATTTTGCATTTAGTTTCTCTGTATGCTTTTTCTGTGAGGCATTGGGAGGACATCACTGCCGCTGCCCTCTTCCTAGAATCCCCCAGCAGGGTTTTAAGCTGATGAAGACAGAGCTCACGGTTGAGTCTCCAGCAGCACTTCACACATTGTCCTGTGTAAAACATGAACCTGATATATGTTCGTGGAATGAAATGAAACTGTCTACCTCTGGATTAGGATCCCAGCCCACCCACAGTGCTTTTGGTAACACATCCTATTTCCAAAGAGACTTGCTGTTCATTGGGACGCCAGGGACACAGGGTCTGTGTCTGGTGCTGGGGGAGTTCACCCTCTAGTGGGAGCACAATGTCTCCCTGCTGCCTGTTACATGGAGATAATGAGCTGCAAATGTCAAATTGGCTTTTGGAGTTCACAGCCTGCCACTTTGAACCATGACCAGGGTGGAAAGCAGCTGGGCAAGCTTGTGACTCCCAGTGCCTTTGTCTATTAAAGCACTTTATATAGCAATAACTTATCTGCTTCTTTGCTTGGGTCCCTAATTAAAGCTGTTTTCAACCCAATAAACAGCCAGACCCCAGCTAATAGAGTTGGACAACTCCTCGGTGGCCTCTGCCTGTGTCCTCTTAGGCTCCGCGGTCCAGGGTTAAGTTCCTGCACCTTCAGCAGGGCCACCCCCTGAAACATTTAATGAGAAGAGTATTGTCTCTTGGAGACATAATTACGAGAGACGATGCAACCTTCTCTGAGATAACAGGTCTTTTGCAATGCAATGTGTTGGGGGAAGATTCAGCCCAAGTCAGTGACTGCCTTAGCTGTCATGACTCCTGTTAATAGTGCCACGTTTCTGCTTGGCCGAAGGGCCCTGGGGTCTGCACCGAAGTTCGTTAACCTTTTGTCTGAGAGACTTGTGCTTGGGACTTGTGGCTCTATATCTTTTTTTACCGCTTTTCAGGCTGTAACTACAATTTGGTGGTTGTGGCTGTGGACACGACTGGGGAATAGGTAGCTTCCCCTTTGAATCTCCCGTTACTGTATGACCCTTATGTTCTAGATGTTGGGGGCACATGAGCCTAGTTTTGCATTCTATTAGGATTCCTCAAGACTGGAAACTCTGGATGCAAATAAAACTACTGCTGGGAGACACATTTGAGGACTCCTATTTTTTTTTCTGTCTTCTCAGGAGCCCACCTGTCTTCCTCAGAAGTTACATGCGAAAGATTTTCATTTGGCAATTAGTTTAAATGTACACGGGAAACCATCTACCTAAAGTAACTCTTAAGAGAATCACTTTGTGAAGTAAACATGACTTTGGGAATGTGAAAAATGTCTCCCTAATTTATCTGTCTTAAAATTTCAACTTTTTAATATCATATTGTCATCTATCAAGGCAAAGCTGTGTTTTATTCTTTTCTTTTCTTCCCACTGCCTCCCCTTTATTTCCTGGGAAGTGAATTAGTTTCCTTCACATGAGATAGATGACTTCATCTCCTATGTCATTGTTTCACTGTGCTCGAATCTTTTGTTTGTGAGGAAACAGAGGAAGAATCTTGGACTCGGAGTGAGAGAGCCTAGTGTTCCCATCCAGCTTTGTCCTAACTTGCTCTGAGACATCGACAAGCTAGTTAACCTCTCTGAGCCTTAGTTTATTCACCTATAAAATGGGTATAAAAAATCCTCACGTGACTTTGTTGCTGCTGGATTAATTGTAATAATATATGTAAAGCACTTGGTACCTGGCACAATATTGATGCCTCCCAAATAATCGTCCTTATTTGGGAACTCTCCTGCCAATGAAAAAGTGACCTCTTGCCCATGAGAAATAGTTTGTGATAACTTGTTCTCACTCCCCCTGCCCGCCACGGGTGGAGCTTCATCCCTGTACTGTTGAGGATGTGTTTCTCCGTACAAATACATCTATAGCCACTAAAACAAATCAGAAATACCCATTCACAGTGATACATAAGCAAAGAAACCCAAGCCAAACACGTGGGTATGGATCCTTAGCAATGTGGGAGGTGGCATGGGGGCGGAGTCACGGTGACATCTCTTGTTTCCGCTCCCACTTCTGAGTTTTTCATGCCTCAGCTGTTTTCTCTTCATACACGTGATGGGCTCTTCTTTACAGACACGACTCTTTGCCAAGCAGTCCCCCATAGACACAGAGAAGCCCCTTCTCTCTCCTCCCACCACCATTGTGTTCCAAGGGGAGGGTGGTCTCAGATGGGGGCCCTTTTGCAAAATATTGCTTGAGAGACTGGAAAATCACGCTCATGCATGCTGGTCCTGATTTCTCTCCTGGCCTCCCGTCCCTTCGTTTTCCCCTCCTGTTCAGTTTTTAACACAGTTCCCTCCACCAACCTAAGCTGTCCCTGATACACCCCACCTCTCCTGGTCCCCAGCTCTTTTGTTCTTTGGTCCCTGCCACTGCCCCCTGCCTCCACCCCAGTACACTCAGCTTCACTGCTGCCTAAATGTCATTTTCGAAACAACAGACGGACATGCTGTTTTTGCAGCATCTCGGGGGAAAAAAATTTTTTTGATCCATTTGGTGTTAAGAGCATTCACAAGAAATGTATTCAGGGACCCTCGCCAGCCTCTTTCACTGGCGTGGTTCACATTTGGTGGTTGGTGATATAACAAGCACAACATTTTTCCTCCAGAAATGTCCATTCTCCTATCATCTGTATCTCTCTTCCTTAGATTTCTTTGTCTTTTGGCTAAATCTGTATTTGAAGCACCGCAGTTCCTGATTAATTTTCAAGCTGGGGAGCCATCCTGATCCCTTCTCAGGGTCTTGAACCAGGTTCTTGGGAAAACTGGGAACATGGCCAAGTCCGGCTTGCTTCTCTGGGCCGTAACGGAGGGGAAGGCTTGAGACACTTTGCCCCGCCTTGACCCACAGGACCAATGCAGAACGTAAGAGGAATCTGTCAGGCTCCTGTGTCAGGACCTCTCTTCCAAAAGAAAACAGTGCATCTCCTCCGAAAAGTAGGAACTCGAGTTCCCTTTGTTCTTTATCTGTCCGTCCTCCAGGCCCCATCGGTGATGTAGAGTCACACCTTATTATTCCCCTCAGGTGGAAAGTTCTTGAGGGCAGGATCCACATCTGACTCATCTTCATGTCCTTCGGTGCCTGGAACTGGGCCTTGTAGGTGGCCCGTGGCTGCTGACAGCAAGAACACACACCCCCAGCCACTCAACCTCGTGTGTGACGAGGAAGCGGGGAGCAGAGCTCACCCGCCCCAGGCTTCTTCCCGGCAACGCTCTGCTGGAGAAAGGGCACACACGGGCTCGGAGCATTATTTTGAAACCCAGAGACCCTTTGCTCATTGCTGAAGGTCCAGATGAGCCATTAAGTTATGAACTGGAATTTTAATAAGCTGTTGTTCTGGCCAGAACACCTGATTGCAACACAGTGAGCAGATTACACCTACCCGTTTGAGTAATTCACAGTCACTGAGACTGTGGCGCTCTGGATTTAGTGGTTGTCATCCACGGACACCCAAAGTGGGAGGTTTGCTGCCTTTCGGGGTCATCAAGGCCGACTCCTCAAGACTTGAGCACACCAGAGGACCCTTAGTGCAAGAGTGGTTTGAGAGCTATTGTTAAGTCTCCAAGTCTTACCTGGCAGATCCCCATCCCAGCTCCTTTCGTGGGGCTCCTGTCTACTTCGGGCACCCCAGGAGAGAACTGCAGGGCGCCTATACCAGGTACTTCCCTACTGGCTTTCTAGTCATCATACGAATTTGGAGGAAATGAGAAATAGTTCAGTTTTCACACACACACACACGCATACACACCCACCAAGAGTTCTTGTCCTAATGACTTGTTTTGACATTCCACTTGATAGGAGTCTTGACAGTTTGAGGTTTGCAGCCTGAGTGACCTTCTTTAAAAGGACCCTGTGTCTTCCCTGACTTTGAATAGGCCTTCATTGATGGGTAAATCTGGGCAGAGTTCAGACCCTCTGCAGATGGGCACACCAGACAGCATCCATGCCGCCTAGAATCTAATCGAAGTGTGTAGTAGACACGACCTCCCTCCAACTTTGGGGCAACTCCCTGGACGTAGAAACGCTTGTGTTGTCCATTTCACGTGTGTAGGTCTTTCCTAACTGTGAATCCTAGTCCTTTCTTCCCGAAATATCATGAATTGATCCTGTCTTAAAAATCAGCTTGGAGGTGGGCTCCTTATGTAACGTTGCTCTTGGCATCTCTCCGTTGAAGAACATGTTTGAGCTTCTCTTCATCCGCTTTTTCCTCACCTTTAAATTCCTCATGGAGGCTGAGCTTTGCCAAACAGACAGCTCTGGAGCAAAATTAGAAGCTTTTCCCTGGGCCAGCTTCTAAGGGCCTTCCTGGTTTTCTAAGAAGCAACCAAAAAAAGAAGAAAGAAAGAAAAAAAGAAAAAGTAGAGACTGGAAGAAGCAAACTTTCAGCTAATTATCATCTTTTTTCCCCTCTGAGCTCAAAGTACTGTTCTTAATTTCCTGACCAGCTTGCGCCCCTCCCCCGCTCCCTCTGAGCATCTGTGTTGGTTTCAAATTGAACTGCATACCTGCTGCTCTGAATTTCCAACATACCATACCAGTTGGTTTGCCAAACAGTGAACTGCCAGCCATCTGCCATCCCAAGTCAGAATTTACATTGTTTCTTCTTAAAATAACGCCTCCGGAATAGCAAGCCACTCTGTGCATCAGGTTTTAAAGTTGACAATCAGCCAGAATTAAAAACAAATACCAAATGGGCATAAAGAAAGAACATGGTGGGGAGTTGGGGAGGGGGGCTGGCATTTGACAGAGAGTTTATTTTTCAGCATTTTTACCTGATTTTCCACCAAAATAGCCATGCCATTTAATTTTATCTGCAACAGCAGGAACTACTTATAGACCGAGAGCGTTAACTTTTTACTCGCCTGGCTCTACACGAACAGGATCAGGACTGCAGGGCTGGGGCCGTCGTCCGCATCTCAGGGAGGGTGGATGTCTTCATATCCCCCAGGTGTAGGGGAGGAAGACCTGTCTTAACCTCTTCTCGTGGGGCTTCCTGGTTGCTCAGACGAGAAAGCTAAGATGCATGAAGCCTGGTCCAGGGCCACACGCTAGTTAATGGTGAGCCCAGGACTCCTGGCTCCCAGGCCTGTCCTCCCGCCCCTCACCCCCCAACCGCCTTGACCTGTCAGTGCGGATGTGGGGTTCCCTCCACACCCCTTAGTTCCCGCTAGCTGCCTGTAGCAACCCCTTTGTGCCTTATTCCCCTGCTCCTTCAGGACAGACAGGAGAGAAGGGGTTTCTGCGGGACTGGGAACCCCTGGCGACCTGTGATGGTGGCCTTGTGGCAGAGCGACCACTGAATCTGGGTAGCTTTCCAGAGCAGATGGGATCGCAGGAGATTTTTTTTTTTAAAGAGAGAAAGAAAAGAGGTTTCATGTTTCTTTTAGGGAAGCTGTTCCGGGCGAAGGCAGCTTGGGGAAAAGTGTGAAGTTATGAGTGGGCAGGGGAAGCAAAGGGCTCTAAATTTATACCAAAGCCACCTGCCTACAGTTTGGAGCCCTGTGCCACCGGCCTGCCGGCGAGGAGGGCTTGTACCTGAGCCTGGGCTGGGCAGGGCGCTGGGCGAGCCCCGCGCCAGCCTCGTGCAGCCCCTGTGGAATTCTCCCGGGGCTGACCTCGGACATTCTGGGGTCCCGGCAAGCCTCCTGTTCAGTCCGGTCTTGATGTGAGTGTCAGAGGTGGGGGCTGTGGTCGTAGCCGCGCGTAGGTTTACTTTGGGGCCAGATGGTGGCATCTCTTCCTGGAAGCCGTCTCTCAACCCTGGCCAGACCCTGGGCCCATCTTCCGTGTTCCCACGGCCCCTGTCTGTAGCTCTGACCGACCTGCCCCATGAGCCATCTCTGTTGCTGGAACTGGCTGTCCTTCCCGCTAGGCTCCTTGTGATCCGGACCGTCTCCCCCATCTTTTGGGTCCTGAACACCATTGGTATGTGTTCCACTCACGCTCACTTAGCGAGTGAATCAGTGCTTTGCTGGGATAATGCAGAACTTAACTGGTTGTGCTGACCGCTAGACTCAGCCCCATAGTATTTCTGCAGTGAAAGCTGCTTTTGACTTACCCGAATTCTTCCAATTTTGTTGTGTGCCAATTAGCATTGTGGTTACTAGCTACACGTTACTGAGAGTACTCAGGGGCCAGTCACTGCACGAGGTACCTTATATATGTTCTTATCTACTGTGACAATTCACTTTATTAATAACACCCGGATAACTAAGATGAGAGGGGCCTTGTGAGGAAGGTCCGAGAAAGCGGTTCCATTTAGCCTGGGATGAAAACACTGAAGTGAGAGGTGTGAAGGCTGCATTAAAAAAAAAAAAAAAAAAAAAGATTCTAACGACAGGCTGTCCTTGGAGGGGGGATAGGGTGTGCTGTCTTACTCCCGGGCTCAGGAGCAATGAGGCAGATGCTAGGCCATCAGGAAGGATTTCCAAGCGAGTGGAGCCGCCCATCAGCAGAATTTCCTGCCTACAAAGGAGTGAACACCCTGCCCAGGAAGATCAGGCAGCAGCAGAATGACCGTTTGCCACGAAGCCGTAGAAAGAGTGTCTCCCTGATATGGAGCTTGGTACACGTGTGCCCTAAAACGTCCATTCCGACTCCCAAATTCCTTAGTTCTGTCTTCTTAGCTTAGTACATAAAACAATGACGATTATGATGATACATTTTTAAAGCTTAAAATAGTCTTAACTCCTTTTTACAGAATGAGTCATTTTAAGGCCTCCTCCCTACTCCCTGCCTTGAAAGTCTAATCAGAAGAAGCCCAATTTTTTAAAAACTTAAAATTTAAAAACAAGATCTAAATGCAGCCCTATCATTCGATTTCCTAAAAGTTGTTTTCCTTTGCAAAATCAGAAGGTGAGGGAGTGACCCCTCCAGGGACTGGAGACGCTGGTGTGCAGGCGTCGTGGCGGGAAGGCTGCAGGTCCCGCTCAGCGGAGGGTCGAAGAGGTACTGCTCAGTCCAAAGCCACTGTAACAGGGCCTCCCCTGCGATGGCTTCTGGGGATGGAACCCTCTAGATGCGAGTTTAAAACTAGCTATCTGCACAAATGCTATTTGCCAAATGCACTGTTTCGTGATAAAAGATAAAAGCTCTTTTCTAAAGCAGTTGTGAGACAGTTTGTATCTGACCCTGGGTTAGAGTCGTTACTAAGGGAACCACACAGAGAGAGAGCTGATATTTAAATGAGCTGACATCTCAAGATTCCCTTGGGCAGGAGGCATGTTTCTCCTCTTAGAAAGAACAGAACATGACTTTCTTCCATGTAGTGGAAGGATTCGTGGTGTTTGCTGCCCACAGGTGCTTGTACCTGTCTGTTGCTGCTTTCCCCCTCTGCCTGGGAGATGGAACTGTCAGCTCTGAAGGGCCTTCTAGCTGATCTGATAGCCAGGAAAGCAAAGCAAGGCTTCCCCTCCAGTTGTCTCTGAGCAGCTTAGTAAGATGGTAGAATTCTTGTGGTTATAGGACACAGCTATGCCAACTAGGGACCGCATCCCACAGGTGTGTGGAAGCAACGGGCATGAAGTTCAAAGCCAAAAGGGCAAGTGTCAGAATCCAAGCTCAGGATTCTTAGTGAGTTTGAGATGAACTCTGCATTCAGTTCTGGGGGAGAAACAGTTACATTAAGTAGTGACTGAGTAATTAAGGATGAATAGTTAAGGTAAAGATGATAATAGTTTAATACTACTTTATCTTAAATATTAAAAACTAAAGTGGTGTTTTAAATAGTGTTGAAATGCGGGTCTTTTTGTAGTTTTTTTTTTTTTTGAGAAAGAAAATTAGGTTCTTCCTCTCAGCTAAGAAATAGTCTATTGTAGACAGGCTCTTACATGGATACAGCACGATTATAACACTCCTGCCACCTAATGATGGAGTGCCTTAATTGCAGACCAAGTACCTAAAGAAATGAGCAAACACTAATTTCAAAACTAAAGTACAGCAAACCCAATGCCACCTATGGAGACCGCTCTTACATGCAGTGTATAATTTATTGTCAGATGCAGTTAAGAGGGGGTCATCTTTTAACATTTGCTTGCCTTTGATTTGTGGTACTTCATGTTCTCAAAGTCCATCAGAAACAAAGGCAATGTAAAAGAATAACGGGAATTCACAGTATATCAAAATTTGGTTTTGGAATGAAAGCTGTCATTAAAAATGGGGTCTAGATTAAAGTAATTATTAATACGTGCTAGGTTATGGTCATCAATAGTCATCCTATTTGTGCATTATTGATAGGTCAATCATTTCTTCAAGTTAATTAAGGCCCATTATAAATAAATAAATGTTTTAAAAAACAGTCATAGGAAGAAAAACACATACATGAGAATTATTCATCAGGTTTCCAGGTTTAAAATCATCATTATATAACTTGTAGCAGATACAGGAGGAACAGCCATTTGTACATTCTCCTATGTGGTTATGAAACCGTGAGTTCATCCTGAAGTATCCACACAGGCAGAGTTCCATCATCTCATCCTTGATGGATATTTGGCACAAATGTTCTGTTCTTGCTGAAGAAGAAACTTGATGTTGGGCCCTCAGTAAGTGGTAGACAGGGACACCTTTATAAACTTTTGTTTTGTCATTATTTTTGCTTTCTGGTTTAATAACAACCAACATTGGTATCATGTTCTGCAGCTTCAAAATGCTTTCACATGTCATTTTCATTCTCTACCACTAGATAATTAGTGCCTTTCTTTTACAACTGAGGTGACCATTATGTTCATAGAAATCAAATGACTCGCCCAAGATTACATAGCCAGTCAGTGGCAAAGGCAGGATGTAAATCTGGATTTTCTGGCTCTAAATTTCATGTTCCTTCTACTCTCTGGCACAGCTTCCCAGGAGAAGATAAGAATCGTTCTCAAGATGGAATTCTTTGATTCTGTTACATATGGTGGCAGAGCGTCCATGTGGCCAGTCAAGACATAGCAAGTTAGGCAGAGGATCAGCCAATGTCTGAGGCTTCTAAGGAAGGACATTTCACACTGAAACTGTTAGATATACTCTTCTTTTAATGAAATGTCAGTTCTCATTAATTCATTTATTTACCCAACAATATTACTGCAAGAGTAGCAACCATATTGCCTGCACTGCCGGCACAGAGAATGATGGCCTGGCCCCGTGGCCTGGAGGGACCCACATTGTGATGACCTGTAAATGCCTCTCCCTTGTCCTGAACCCTTTTTCTCTTCACCTGCCATCTCCAGTCCATGTTATGTACCTGGAATACCAGGGGAATGTCCTTGTTTGTCATGGTCAACAGCAAGGAGGGAAACATATTAAAAATGCCTTGAGACTCACAAGGTCTTGTAGGTCAGCCTGTGGATTGGTGCATGGATCTGTTCTCCTGCCAAATGTACCAGGGTTGCCGCGGAGACAAAAAAGCAGCTGTATTTTGTTCTGAGACGTGCTATCACATGCTCGTGGGCACACGCGCCGGCTAGTCATTAGAACACGTGTCTTAAGTATGATCCAAGTCTCCTCTCCATAATTCTGCTCCTTTCCTGACTTTGATCCTTCCTACAAATGAAGATTTCTTTTTCACCATCCTGTGTTGTATCAACCTGGGCGTATCATAGTCCCCTGGGGACGCTGCCAAGCCATGCTTACCCGCTGTACCCCCTCTGCAACCCTGGCTATGAAACAGAACTCTCTGTGTCATGAGGGGTGATTGATTAAACTGAATTCATTGGTTATTTTAGGGTGTATTATTTTGGGACAAGATCAGGAAGGAGATAAATACCAGAAGGTACTTGAACGTCAGAAAGGAGGTCATTTGCCATCTCAACCTTTAGAGGTGGTGCAGATTTAAGACTGGGGAAGCCCGTCTGTTACGGGAGAAGTCCTCTTCTGTGGCTCTTCTTCATGTTGGACACGGAAAGAGTGTCACCAGCTCCCACACCTCATCTGGCCCGCACCTTGTTCCCCAATTTCCCTGACCCCTCCCATGATGAATTCGAGATTGACACAGGCCTTCCCCAGATGGTCCCTACACTTTGGGAGTGGCACAGCTGTTTGTCAGGTTCTCGGCTTTTGCCTGGGCGAAAGTACACAGCAGCAGAGAGCCATGTTCTTACTAGTTGGGAAGGGAGAAGAGGCCGGTCCCCTGGCCAACATAGAGCTTGGACTCCATCGCGTGGCAGGCAAGGCCGTACACATTCGCCAGACTCCCTGTCCCCTGCCAGCCCCCTTTCACTGTACCGTGAGCTTCTTTGCTTTGATACCTCTGGCCTCTGCCCACAGGGTCTCCTCTGCTTTGGAGGGCGCTGCGAGCTACTGTCACGCAGGCTGTGGACCCCACCGCCTCTCACCTCCAGCGCTGCTCCTGGCCTTCTCGCCGGGTGTCTCTGGCCCTGCTAGGCAGTGGCTGCCATCTGAGCCAGAGGGGTCCAATTAAGAATTAAGAAATAGACTATTACAGTCGCAGGCCTCATTGAGCCGGAAGTGTTTAGAGTAATTTTCCAAACGAACTCCATGGAGATTATTTTCACCGTGCTTGCAAACCAGATAGATTCCTCACGCATCTGCAGTGCTTTGTAGTTACAAGGTGGCCGTACCTCTACCACTTGAGTTTATTTTGCTCCCTACAAGAATGTTATGAGGTAAGTAGGGCAAATGCTATTTTCCCTATTTCTAGATAACTAAACTGTATCGCAGAGAATCTGACTTAAATACAGCCACTCTGTTCCAGGTTACCTGGATCACTCCCACCTGGGTCTCTCTCTGGATGGGAACAGAGGGAGGAAGGCTACAGTTAGACAAAGCGAAGATAGGAACAACCATGGTGAATACAACTTGAGTGGTGGGAATCAGACTACAGGCTCTACAGGGATTGGCAGGAAAAGGTTGGTATAGTCAGGGAATAATAATTAAAATTTTTGTGGGCTTAAAAGTTGAGGTAGAAATCTAAAACTGGCTTAGAAACTCCAATAAAGTTAAAAACAGGATTTCCTATAAAGGTTTAACTCTGTTGCAAGCCCTGTGCTGAGTGAGTGTTTACAAACACCATCTTATTTCATCCCCCATCCGGCCCATGAGACTGTTCCTATTGTTGAGGCGCAGGGGCAGGACAGACGCGGTTTATGGACCTCTGGGGACACCAGGAGAGCGGGCAGGTGGCGGGGGGCTGTGGGGATCAAGTGGGAAGCAGTGAGGATGGGCCAGATTAAGATGGGACCTCAGAGCCAGCCGACGCACTTGGACGTGATGGGGTGGGCCGTGCAGCCTCTGGAGGATTTTGAGCAGGTGCGGGACCTGAGAAGGGGCTGGATGTAAAGACCACTGAAGCGAAGCCTTGGCTGTGGGGTCCGTGTTGCGGCCACTGGCTTCCAGAATCCAAGAGAAGTCCATGGACCCGGGCTGAAGGCAGGTGCATGAGTCACCGCCACGTTAGCATCCTGAGCGGGGGCGGGGCTTGCCCTCTCCCGGCCACTGCACGGCCCGTTCCTGGCTTATACGCAAACTCGGGGACACCCGTGGAGACGTTTTCCCCTGCCATCAGGCTGATTGATGGAGGAATCAAGCTCCTTCTGTTCGGTGTGGTGAGCTGATGGGCTTTTGTTCTCCAGGCCAAATTCCTAGGATCCTTTTGGTCCCAGAACGCTTCGCCTGTGGAGTTTATAATAAGAAAGTACAGAAGTGAACTCACAGAATATAATTTGGGGATTATGGATAGAGATAATATCGGGGGAAATGGTGATTCTCCTAAATCCAGGGCCTTGTGCTGTGGGATCCGTTGGCTGCCTCGGTGGGAGCGGGCAGACCCTGCATGGCCCTGTGCTGTGTTAGAGATGAGAGTAACCACTAATTATGCGAATCCTGTGTGCCAGGCCCCAGGCTGGGTGCCTTACCGGTGTGTCTCACAGAACTCTCTGAGGAAGGTGTTCTGAGTCCGATCTACAGATCAGTACATTAAGTCTCAGAAATCTTGTGTAACCTGCCAAGGCCTTACAGCTAGTAAATGACAAGTAAAATCACAGCGTAGGTAGGTCTCTCTGTGTCCTTCCCACTGTACGCTGGAGGAAAACACTCACGCAGATGCAGCTGGCTGGACCAAGGGTCTTTGCTTTGAAACGTTCAGAGAGCTTAACCATTTAGTTTCCATTTTCCCCTCAATTTTGCCTTTGCAATCTCTTGTCCATTTGAATAGATAAGAGACTTTCGCATTTGGCTTGTACGGACATATATTTGCTCCTCCTCTTCCTGCTTTTTCCTCTCTTTCTGGCATCTTCCCTCCCTCCCCCCCCCCACCCCCAATACATTTAGAAACAGTAAGGCCAGCATCAGCTCTGTCGCAACATGACTTATCGTTAGACTTAACCTGACCAGGAGTTATTGGCACCAGGCACCACAGATGGACGCCCGGGGTGGAGCTTTAGCCCTTGAGGTAGATGAACGAGTCATAGGCGGGGCACTAGCACGGATGTGTTTGCAGAGCTGAATTCACGTGCTTATGTTTCTGTCTTAATGCAGCAGTGGGATGACGTTCTGTGGGGCCGGTGGTTCTATGGGTGCGTCGGTAGGAGCAGGCTGTGTTTGAAGGCGCAGGGACCAAGAGGGCAGGCGCAGGACCTCGACAGCCGAGCACCAGGATTTTTTTGGGACTAAGTCACAGGTGGACCCAGCCAGAGGGTAAAAACCAAGCCAGTTTGCCTGTGTGATTTTACGTTAATTACATGTGACATTCTTGGCTGGCAAAATCCCAAACCTTAAGGTGGCCTGAATCCCCTTTAAGGAGATTTCTGCCAGCATCTCTGTGGGGCCTCTGATTTGAAGCACAGTTTGACCTATTAGGAGCCAGATCCTTTCATATTACTAGTAGCCATCTTTTTCCATTAGCAGATATTGATTCTTTGTTTCTAACGGTAGCAGTAACTGGCTTTGTTAGAAGGATAGCTTCTCTGTAGCCATATCCTTCGGGTGGGTGAGAACGGCCGTCCGGGTGAATGAGGTAAGGAGTGCAGGTATTTTTACCCAGAAAATGCACTGTGCACTTCCGACCTTCGGATTTGGTATCTGCCCAGCAAGACGTAGCACCAAAATGTCTCACGGAGACGGCTGGGAGCCTGTGAACTGGGGCTGGGGACAGCAGGCTGAGTGTTTCTTTCAGAATTCTGGGCTGACTGATTTTAGGCTCTGAAATCAGATTTGACCCTCTGCTGGGTCTCTCTGGGCAGCTTTAATTATGGCGAGTTCACAGGGCCAACTCCTGCTGGCAAAACACTTTTTCAAAGGAGGGTCCTGAATGTGGAGGTGCTGGGTGTGAGGGGGCCCTGAGTCTCCCAGGGCCAGCCAGATGGGACCTGCTTTGCACAGACCCCCGGCCCATCAGGGTGAAGCTTCCTGGCGGTGCTGGTGCCTGTGGTCCAGGAGGGTCTCGGTGTGAACCTGGGCGGTGGCGGCCGGCTGGGAGCGCTGGCCCCGGCGCGAAGCTTTCATCAGCAGCACCTGCTCGGGGTGAAAGGCTCCAGGTGGCCGGGCCAGCAGATGTCTCTGTCAGTGACTGAATGTTGGCAGAGAGACTCTGCTCACTCTTGGGGGCACAGGGCATCACAGGAGAGGAAGAGCTGGGGCCTGGGGGCCGGGAGCCCTGGGTTCTAGTCTCCGCTCTGCCAGGAGCCGCCTGCGTGGCTTCTTCCCTCCGGCCCTTGGTTTCTTCACATATGAAAGCTGGCAGGGGGTCTCTGGGGTGCTCGCCCCCATGTTCTGGGCTCTAGGGGACCATAGGGATGAGCAGATATGGAAGAGCAACCACCCAGTGAGAGATGTCAGAAACTAGGGGGGCTGGTAGCTAACCCCCCTGTAATAGTCTCTCAGTCTCTGTGAGCCGGGAGGAACTTTCCAGTCAGGACGTACACCCCAGGGGCCTTGCTGAGTTGGTGACCCTGACCACGAACAGGATGGGGGTGAGCGGGCTTATAGCATCCATCAGAACATAGACCGGCATCATCTCCTGGGCCACCTGGAGCCTCGGCACACGGGCTCGTGACATCCTCCTCACCCTCCCCAAGTTCATACTTCCATAGAGAACCACACGCTAGCTCAGTGGTTCTCCAAGTGTGGGCCCAGTGGCACCCGCGTCATCTGGGAACTTGTTGAAAATGCGAATTCTCGGGCCCCACCCCAGACCTACTGACTGACTCAGAAACCCTGGGGGGGTGAGCCCAGCAATCTGTTTAACAAGCCTTGCTAGTGGTCCGAGGCAGGCTGAGGTCTGAGAACCACTGCACCAGCACAACCCCGTAGTTTGAGAACCACAGTCTGTCTCTCCCTCTTTTATGTAAAACTATTTTTAATTATTAAGACAAGGCTCCAGCAATACTTCGAAAAATTACTGCAGCCCCACTGCCCCGTCATAGTCACTGTTTTCATCTTTCTGGGCTCCCTTCTGGTCTTTGTTCATCTGGACACATAGTTTTTACACAGACGGCATTGGATAGAGACTTCTTTTTGTAGTACTTCTTTCACTTAGACATTATTAGTGCGTTTTTCCCCGTCGCTTCATCACCTTCATACTTGTCATCTTCAGTGACTGCAGAACACTTCCCTTCCGTGACCGGCTTCACACGCTTGACTGCCCTGTCCCCAGACATTTGGCGACTTGCCGCTTTTCACCATTGGCGAAGCCTCCTGCCTGTCCAGGGCGAGGTCAGCTTCTGGGATGTTCCACGTGACCCCCGTCAGCCCAACATCGACCTCCCTGTAAGTCCTCAACCTGAGGCTATCTGGAAAAGATTGCTTAGTGGAAAAAATAAACCAAAGAGACCCCCTAAATCTGCGGTGATGCATTGTGACTGAAACAGCCCCATCCACTGAGTTTTGTTAACTGAGCATCTTCTCATTGTGCTCGCAGGTGGTGTCTGCAGAGGGGGGCACGGTGTGGGCATGGGGGCGGGAGCCTCCCCTGCCCCAGTGGGCTGGATGCCCGGGGCCTCACCCTGTGCCAGGCCTGCTGGCGGTCATTTCCTGAGCATCCTGGTCCCCAGCAGGAAGGCCCCTCCTTCTTTCTCGTGCTGCCTCCACCTCCCCCCACCCTACACCTGTGTATCTCTCTCTCCTTCTTTCTCCCAGCCTGGCTCAGCCCGGGGAGAGCCTGAGACACACAGCTTGACCAGCATGGCCCCTAGTTTTGACAAGACCACTGACCATTCTTGGGTCATATAAATAACGCTGTATCTTTTGAAATGATTTCGTTGGGGTGAATCCTAGATATGGGCTAAGGGTAATCCATAGGGCATCTTGTGTGTCACTGTCCCTTCCGTTAGTGGCGATATGCATTTGTGCCCTGTCAGTGGCTCTACATTGCTCTTCACGACCTGGCAAACTAGGGTCTTCCTTATTTGGCTCTTGGATCACAGACTCAACTCAGGTGCCTCGAAGGGGCACGCTGATGACATGAATGTTGATTAGGCCAGACCATGGGAGAGAGAGGGGCTATAATGAACTGAAAAGACACCCAACCGAAACGCACTCATGTGCAGTGGGGAGAAAAGGTGGGGAGAAAAAGGGAAAGATAAATGACAGAGGATGCACGTGGTTCTTCTCTTCAGCATCACCTACCTCACGCACCCCGCACGTTCCAGCCACACCCAAATGGGCCGCGCTCACTGCCTGCTTGGGGTTTGGTTTGGCCTTGTGGCCTTTTCACAAGCTGTTTCCCTGCCTAGACTGTCTCTTCCCCTTTATTCGTGGATGACTCGTACTCTTGATTTAAGACTCAGCCCGCATGGTCTCCTCCTACAGGAAGCTTTCCCAGGTCAACTGCCACGGGTTAGGAGGAGGCTTGACCTCTGGGTGGGCAGCTGGAGAGGGCGCTCCCTGCACTCTGCATGGGGGGACTGCTACAGGGTGCTAGGCCTTAATTCCCTTTGAGAGCATTGCTACAATTCAGTTTTGAAATTTCTTTCTTTAATAATATCCCAAGGGAGCTATGAAGGATGTGATGCTGTGGCCGCCTTTCCTGTGCAGTTTTCCTGGTTAGCCCATAACTGGTGAAATGCCCTGGGTTCTGGACCCTTTCAGAGACAGTCCAGAATAAGAAAATGCACTCACAATTAGCTCACATTCCTTTCCTTTTCTAGACTAAGGATTATGTTTTTTTTAATCTCTGTGTCTCCAGAAGCCAGTAAGCTGGCACACAATAGGTACTTAGTATTTTTTTTGGATGGATGAATGGATGGATGGATGGACGGATGGGTAGATGAATGGATGGGTAGATGGATGGATGGGTGGATGGATGGATGGATGGGTAGATGAATGGACAGGTGGATGGATGGATGGATGGAAGGATGGATGGGTAGATGGGTGGTTGGGTGGATGGATGGATGGATGAATGGGTAGATGAATGGATGGATGAATGGATGGGTGGATGGATTGATGGATGGGTAGATGGATAGATGGGTGGATGGATGGGTGGATGAATGGATGGGTGGATGGATTGATGGATGGGTAGATGGATAGATGGGTGGATGGATGGATGGGTGGATGGATGGAAGGATGGATAGGTAGATGAATGGATAGATGAATGGATGGGTGGATGGATGGATGGGTGGATGGATGGATGGGTGGATGGGTGGGTGGATGGATGGATGGATGGATGGGTAGATGAATGGATGGATGAATGGATGGATGGATGGATTGATAGATGAGTGGATGGATGGATGGATGAATGGATGGGTAGATGTATGGATGGGTGGATGGGTGAGTGTTCTATATCTGGATGCCCCATGGCCCCTGGAGGCACGCTTGGGCAGTGTCTCCCCCAGTGGGTCTCCCCCAAGCCTCTCCCTCACTCATCTTCCCCACCTCTGTCCTCCTCCCCTCCCCTCCCACTTTGCACTCGCCTCTGCTCATCATTTTAGATTTACCTTGATTACATTATTTTCTCCCTCCTTCCTTTTCTCTCGGATCCACCCCCTTCCTAACATAAATCAGTCCCTTCCCTACCTTCTCTAGCTGTTTCATCCTGACTAAATAACCAGGAGGTGTTTTGTTTAGGGCTCATCCCCAGGGCCTCAGGAAGGAAGTGGTCTGAGGGTCAGAGTCCCTGGAACATTTCAGAAGAAGAGCTGGGAGGAACGGGGCAGTGAGGCTTAGATCCTGGAGCTGGGTCTGTCATACTGGCCCCTCCCCAGGGAGTTTCCACCACCTTTCACGTTGGCGTCAGGCCTCTCCAGAGGCCTGGCTGGTGGTGTGGGAACACACATGTGCCCAGCCCCTGTGGTGGAGGCTCTAGGTTTCGGCCCTCTCTCTGCAGTTGCTGGATTAAACCACCAAGGGGCGCACTTGCCCCACCCGTCCTGTGATGGTAGGGGTGCTAGATTCTCTCCCATCCACAGTGTCGAAGCAGAGGCAGGGCAGACCCTAAGGGAGCTGATGGGACTCTTGCTTTTCCTTAGAGATCTAGGAACTGTGGCAGGGACCCCTGATGTCAGGGCCATCCCTGGGGGCTGGAAAAATCACCCTGGGTTGGTCTGCTCCCTGCCCTGCCTCAGGCACTGTCACTGTTGTGACCCTAGGGGACCAGAGGTATACCAAGGGCCAACTTGCGGGGGACAAATCACGAATGGGCACCTGGAGAGGTCGAATGTGACTGGAGAATGGTACTGTGAAGCCATTTCATGCTGTGTGGTGTGGGGTCCTCCTGCCCACTCTACAGGTGAGGAAGCTGAGGCCCGGTGGGGTTAGGTGGCCTGCAGTGCCCGCTGGACCGGGGCAAGGACTGTCGTGTGTTACTTGGTTGTGGGTCTTTAGTTTTGCCTCAGCAGGTGGGGCCGCCTCCTTGCCCTCCTCCAGCTGCTTCTCCAGCTCGTCGAGCATTGCCAGCAGCTCAGGGGCCTTTGGCCTTGGAGACAGCCCTGCCCACAGGTACCCCATCCCCCTACCACTGTGGTTCTCGCGCTGAGGTCGTTAGGATGCGAGTCCAGGGCCAGAACCTCGTTAATCGTTCTCCCCTGACCCGCACTGGTTTTGAGGAGATGCCTGTCACCAGAGTCTCCCTTGAACTGCTTTTCGTGCCGAGACATGGGTAGCAGCTGGCGGACAGGCTCAGCTTGCCCTGGGAGGGAGGTGCACCTTGAGTGCCCTATTTGCAAAACGACCAGCGGCTGTCATTCTACACCTGCCTCTCATTTGGAGACCTGATCTAAAGCTGTAAAGGTGGTGCCAGGAAAGGGCTTTGCCAAAGCATCTCATGAAAATCTGGCCAACAGGCCTTTGGGGTCCACTAGCTACAGCTTCATGTGGCAGACACCTCAGCTCTGTTTTCAGATTTGGCAAGTGGCAGAGGTCTTGACTAGGCTGAAGGTCATTCAAGGGCCAGAATGGCATTCCTGGACCCTTCCTTTAAGTGGATGTACCTGCCCAGTCATGGAGGGACAAGGCCGTGCTTGGAAGAGGCCCAGCTCTGCCTCCAAGCAGCTGGTAGTGGGATTGGAACCACCCCGGCAGCCCCGGCCCGATGCTGTCCCGTCCTGACCCACCGTAGACCCCGCTCTCCGCGCTGCCAGCACGCTCCCTTGTGGATATCAGCTTCCCACCAGTGTCTTCCTCCTTAGAGCTTCTGTCTTCTCCTGGGGTGCTGGATGGGAGAAGAGAGTTCCCGGACCTTCACTTCTTCTCCCTAGAGCTGGGGCAGGGTCCATGAAAGAAAACTAGTTCAGCCACCTGACCTTCGAGGCGGAATATTCGAGGCCTGGTGATTTGCTCGGGTCCATGGGGCCGGTTGCTGGGAGAGTCAGGACTGTCCAGGGAAGGGCGCTGCCATCTGGAAAGCAAGAAGGCTGCGGGGGAAGGGAGGGGGGTTCAGGCTTCAGTAGGATTGCTGGTGTGAGCCTTCGGTCACGGAGAGCTCAGAATGGCAAGTGGGGTGATGGAGGTCCTGTGGCAGAAAGAGGCCCCAGTTCATCTCCACAGGTTCCACTTAAAAACAAAATTGAGGTATATTAAGACAATTCAGAATTGTACATGTTGAAACTATATAATTTGATGATTTGATATACATATCCACTGTGAAACGATCACCATGTTTAATCTAATTAATCTCTCTCTTCAGATAGTTGCAACGTTTTTTTTAATGGGGACAAACCTTAAGATCTACCCTCTCAGCAACTTGGCTCAATTTTAAAGTGTAGGGGGGCTTGGGGGGTGTTTTGTGGTCTCTTCTTACTCAGGCGGCTTCTGGGCTCGACTGAAGCAATTTCAGTTTGGTTCTTGTGGCTTAAAAGGTCCCTGAAACACTTCAGTGAAATTATAGCTCCTTAATTTAGCTGCCTGTCAGTTATTTTTCTTCCAGGTGGTTTAGGGTTGACAGTGAGTTTGACATTTGTAAAAATGTTTTGGAAAGCACATCAGAGGCCTTGAACTCAAAAAGAATATAAAGTACCTTATTCGGAGAAGTGCGATTGGAATTATTCTTCTGGCCACTCCAAGTCCCGTCTCTCTTCTTTCAACGGTCTTTGCAGACAAAGCCCAGTGATGGGTTGTGAAATTGTAGGCTACTTCTGAGCCTGGCTGCCTTTGTGAATTTCCTTCCGGCTCCCTGTCACCTCATTTTAGTGACTTCTGCTTTGTTTGCGCACAGCTAAGGAGAAAGCACTTCTATTTGGTTGGTCAGAGCGTTGTAGGATGTTAGAGATGGAAAGAACTTTAGGGACCTTCTTCACCTGCTCACCCCCACTTTTTTCCCAAGGGCTCGGAGGGCATGGGATGTGACCAAGTTCACGTGACGGATGCCTGCTGAGCTGAGATTCACCCCCAGATCAGTGACTCTGGACCACCCTTGCTCCACGAAGCTACACATTAAAATGCTAACCGTGACATTTACCTGCCACTTTTAGGACAGTTTATGCGCCCAGAGCTTGTACCTTAAATTAGAATATGCCTGGCATATTGGGCTGTGTCACCCTGGAGAACTGTGTGACTCCACCTTCTGTGCCCTTATGGATGGAGGGAAGTAGTAGAGCCTGTCTTGAACTTGGAGACTCTCCCTCTACCCCAACCTGCTTGCTCTGACCCCTTCCCGTCAGTTCAGAAACATTGCCAGGCACCCACCCTGCCAGTGCTTGGAATCCAGAGAATGAAAATTCAGAATTCCTCCCCTCCAAATAATGACAGTTTAATGTGGGAATCATCCCGGTGCCGGTCAGCGTGGAGCCTCTCCACACAGCCCCGGCAGAATTGCCTTCTTCGTCTAGGTGGGAAGGCAAAGGGTTTTCAGGCCAGAGGTTCTCAACTCTGGCCGCTCATTGGGGTCACCTGTGGAGTTTAAAAAACTCCTCCTGCCCACCCCTCAACCCCATTCTGATGATTAACCCCAATCTGAGGTAGAGCCCAGGCATGAGAAGTTTTTTTTTTTTTTTAGAAGCTTCCAGATGTTTCCAGGTTGCAGCCAGGATTGAGAACTGCTAGGTAGAAGGACTCACATTTGAGTCTTATTTGGGAACTGTTAAAAAATCAAGTGAAGGGCTTCCCTGGTGGCACAGTGGTTAAGAATCTGCCTGCCAATGCAGGGGACACAGGTTCGAGCCCTGGTCCGGGAAGATCCCACATGCTGCGGAGCAACTAATCCCGTGCGCCACAACTACTGAGCCCGGGCTCTAGAGCCTGCAAGTCACAACTACAGAGCCCACGTGCCACAACTACTGAAGCCCGTGCGCCTAGAGCCCGTGCACCACAACAAAGAGTAGCCCCCGCTCGCCACAACTAGAGAAAGCCTGTGCACAGCAACGAAGACCCAATGCAGCCATAAATAAATAAATAAATAAATTTATTAAAAAATAAAAAATAAAGTGTGAGTTGTTAAAGGCAATAAGGAAGATGTTATTCGAGGGGGGCTTCTACCATGGGCTTTGCCGTAGGGGAGAGCCGGGGCTTAACTCCCAGACAACAGGACGAGGGGGGACTTCCCGCCATGGAGCAGGGTGGGGCTGAGGGGATGGAGATTACTGAGAGGACCTATTGGGGTAAAGCAGCCTAACTGGATTCTTGCTGAAGGCAGGCTGGGGTGATCAGACATCACCTGGGAGACCCCATCAGTTAGGGTTATCTGACATGGAGGGCGAGGGTTCTGGTTAAACTGACAGAGCAGGATTCTTCCTACGACTGGACAATGTGGAGACCAACACAGAGGCCCTGAGGTCAGGCCCTGGTTGAGAGAGTTCAGAGGAGCCTGAATAGAGTTTGGTCAAGGAGGGAACCTGTCGCAACGGTGGGAGGCACGTTGCCGTGGAGGGTGTGCCTGGGGGTGGGCAGAGAGAGGGATGGGAGACGTGACAGGACGGGCTGGACCTTTATGACTGGGGTGGGGCGGGGCAGGGGGGTGAGGCGATCAAGTCTGTGATTCTAAAGGATTATTCTCTTGTCGGGAGATTAGGGGGGTGCATTCAGTGTGAGGCGTGTGGCAGCTGAGGTCCTCACTGGACAATCCAGGAGGGCATTTCCAGGAGGCACTGAAATAAAGGTCGGAAGCGGGGCGTGCTGGGGGAGGAGATACAAAGATAGGAGTTGTTAGCATGTCAAGACTGGTTAAACGGTTTCTGCAGCCAAGGGAGTGAATTGTGAATTTTCTCACCCACCCAGGGGGAGGTGTCCTATAAAATCAGGTCAAGGGCTGAACATCAGCAGTTGTGGAGAGAGCAAAGAAAAGAGGCGCTTGCAAAGGTGACTGAGAGTAAATAGTGACAGAGGAGAACAATGGGGTATCTTGGAAGCCAGGAGAGGAAGGGGGGCTTTCTGGAGACGGTGCCCCTCCCTTTGTTGTAACCCATTCCTTAATGGCCCCGTCCGTGGGAATTTCAGGGAGGGTGGGAGGGACAGACTGTCACATGTCAACTCTTAAAATTTCAGAGCAAAGGCATCATGCAAGTGTACATGTCTGTATTATTTCCTACTTATTAAAAGTAATGATAAACTAATGGATATTGAGTTTCCTTTAATTTTCGTATGTTCCATGAGATAAGTATTATCGTCTCCAGTTTGCAAATGGAGAAGTCAGAGCTCAGAGAGGTGAAATAACTCCCCAAAGTGGAAGAGACCGTCTCGGTATGTCTGACTGCAGACTCTCCCGCTGTCTCATGTGATTTTTGCACCAGTTACTTTTCTCTGATTAGACTTTAGGAAGATGTTGAAGGCAGCTAAGGAACTGGGGCAGGGAGGGTCATGGTGATGAAACACGTATACCTAAAGCAGAAAAGGAAGAGACTTCTGTAGGATAATGGTCATTCTGTTTCCCTTGCCCACAACCAGACACTTTTGCCTGAAGTTCAAGGCCATTCCCTAGTAGCCCCCATGTGCATACTAACAGCCTGGGTGTCCGATTGTCCCATGCCTGCTCCCGTGCTCTGCTCACCTTGTCCCTCCCGCCACAAGCCCAGCTCACCTGCCACCTCTGCTGTGTCCCCTGCTTAGATCCAGTCCCTCTCGCTTCTATATTCCCAAGATTCCCAGCTGGGCCACTTTCAGAATTTCCCAGAGTCTGTGTGACTTGGGGATACTCTATGCCATGTTGGGTGTCATGCCCAGTTGGGGTCTTGCTGTGAGGAAACGAAGGGGAGGGGGCGTGTTCAGGTTGAGTGGAGGGGGTCCTGGCATGGTCTTGTGTTGGCAGCCTGTCGTTTCCTTGTGCAAAAGCGGGGGCCTGGCACTTATCTGGTGAACGGGTCCATCAAGGGTAGGTGAGCAGCGGGCTAGTCTGGTGAGCTGTCAGCTCTGATCAGGCGCATCCGTTAGGGCTCCTTGCCCTTTGGATCTCTCAGCCCAGCTCCTGCCCCTTCTCCCACCCACCCCCGGAGGCCATCGGCATCCTGGCGGGCACTGGTGACATCACAGAGGACAAAATGAAAACTGCCAGTTACACCACATCCTTATACGGCTGATCATTGTCACACGATGCTTTGGGAAACTTGTAGATATTTATCAAGGCAAAGTAATAATTACAACAATAAAATGCCACCTTCCATTTGTTTAGAGAATTATGGCTGTCGTATTGTTTTTGTACATTTTATCTTACTTGAGTCTCCCAAGAGGTGTGGACACACATTAACTCCATTTTAAAGTTGAAAAAATGAAGGATATAAAATTACGTTTTAAAAACAACACGAGATGCTGTTTTTAAAGGTGAATTCTACCCATTCTTAAATGGAGCTCATGTTCTGGGGCTTCAAAAAACAAAAACAGAGGGAAGTAGTTCTGGAACTTACTTATCAATATTCTGAGTTCATAGGAGTCAACTTTTATAAAAATATTAACCTAATTCTGCATTGACTTTTATTTCCCCCTTCAGCCTTTAATCAACCCAGCCTGACCCAGTTAGATAAGAACTTTATTCGTCATCGTTGTGACAGCAGGGAACCCAAGTTCCAGTCCTGCTCTGACACGGAGGAGGCTTTATGCCCTTAGCAAGTTCAGTTCCAGTTTCTTCGTCTGAAAATGGGCATCATTCTTTAGATTGGCCCTGTCTGGGGCAAGGCACTAGACTGTCTATGAGGTGTCTTGTACACTGCCTGGAACCCAGCAGACAGTTGTAGGTATCTGTGGCATTCTGGGTGGTTAAACCAAGATCATATCTTTAATGAAAACTCTATTAAAATATTTTTCATCACTCACTGATAATTCTGTGCACATTTTACTAGTAGTAAATCCAATGAATGTGTCAAAGAGGATTTGCTAGAGGTCACGTAAAGCCAGCAGTGACGTGACAGAGGTGAGGATGCTGAGGCCAGAAGAGGTGGGTGATTCCCAGAGTCACACCTCCTGCCATCTGACCCCTGATGAGCCAGGCTCAGAAGCCCGTTCTCCTTCCACCCACCACACCTAACACGTCTGTCACCCGCTGTGCCAGCCTGCCCTGCCCTTGAGTCCAAGAAGAGTAATTCGTGGCCTCATTTGTCTGTGGCTTCACGTGTCCCACGTAAAAGGAAGTGATGGAGCAGTGAGTGGGCAGATGGTGACAGCTTTAAAGTACTGCGTTCCACTTCCTAGGGACTTGGGTCACTGGCCTGGTTTTGCCACAGGGCTGGTCATGCAGTGAACATTTCCTGATCTATAGAAACCTCTGAAACATTTCTCTACATTTCTAAAAGTTGGTGTTTTAGACTCAGTTTTCAGACTTTCGTATTTAAAAGAACTCACTGCATGAACGTAGAGTGCTTAGAAAACAAGGTGAATCACAACCTCCCCTCCTGGCTGTGCAGTGGCAGGTTCACCTCTGTGAAGGTAAGGAGGCCGAGGATGGTCCTTCTGTGTGATGATAACAGTTGCCCGAGGCCGTCACAGTGAGGGAGGGGTCATGAGGCTGGCCAGAGCTGAGTGGACGGATGTCTGTCTCCTTCCCTTGTAAATTTCATCAGGCTGACGCCAGGGCTTCCTTCCACGATGAATGATGCTTATACCTCCTGAATCTGTCTGAATTGTGAGCGTGAAGGGATCGTAGAGGCTGACTCCTTCCGTTTACAGCCCGGGAAGCGGCCGGCCAGAGAGGGAAGGAGGCTGCCCTGAGACCACACGGCTGGTCAGAGTCAGAGCCGGGCACTGAGTCCAGCCCAGTGTCCCTCCCTTCTGGACCCTCCCACCTCCAACCTGCTCTCGGTCCTGAGCCTCACATCCCACTCTCATCTCCCACTTCCTCCCTCTCTCTGGGTCTGGCCATGATGCTCTTTTTGTTATCAGTAAATGTGCTCAGTAGCCAAGTGTACACTGTAATTAAAAATTAATCTGGTGGCTAAGCGTGTCACTGTGAATACACATCAGCCTTTAATCAGCAGTGTGGCCAGCAGCCATCACTGTACCCCTCAGCCTCAGCTTGTCATCTGTGATGTAAGGAGGGTCAAATCAGCTGACCTCAGGGGAACATTCCCGTGCTGAAGAAATGTTCTGCAGTTCCTGAGCAGAGTTATACAACGAGAACGGAACCGACCTCAGCTGCCCGTAGCTACCCCTGAGTCCCGGGAGAAGGGATGGGGGGACCATGCAGAGCCCCACCATTCTTTCTGTCCAGGGTATGAGGAGGCGTCAGAGTCCCTTCTGCTTTTAGAGTGGATGCAACACCAGCTTGATGTGTGTGTCCTTGCCACTGGGCGCATTTTTACACCATTTTTCCAACTAACTTGCCATAATGGAGTTTTCAGACTTGAATCCAAAGTTATTACAGCAAATCCTGCTCTGTACCTAAGAGATGTTTCTTGGCTTTTGGTGACAGTGGGCCTTGTGGTCTAGGCAGAAGGTCTAGGCACAATCATTCCGTGCCTGGCACACGTCACCATGATACATGATGCACTCCTGGGTGCTGTGTGAACAGTGCTATGACAAGACATAGAATGCATAGTTATACATGCACAGAGAGTATATGGAAATACTCTGTGCGTTTGATCACAGCACGGGAATGATAAAAACTCGGGACCAGCTAGCATGCAGCTGTCCTGTATGGTTGATGACCTGCATCAGGCAGCGTGAATCCCTAGCTGTCTGGTTAGCCCGTGGTTAGCAAGCATGTGCAGTGACACACTGACAGGTGAGCATGCCAGTATTGAATCGAGACAGTTTGGAGACTGGCCCCTGGGCATCACGTGTGCCTTTCTACTTGGTCACTATGCAGGCTTCAGGCATTTACATGTATCAGGCTGGCATGAAGATGCCCCAGGGGCAGTCATGTGGTCTGCAGGCAGCGTGATGGATGCATAGCCACACAGCTGGCCCCTGGGTCTGGTGTGGCGTAAGCTTTCTACCATCAGTGGTAAAGTCAACGGCAGATGGGAGAGACCCTGAGACCACATGCCCAGTGTTAGTGGTTGAGTTTCTAGGGAGCTGATATTAACTATTAGCTAGATGGCATTGTGTCTTGTGTATTTATAATAACATTTAAATATTTTACCAGTCTCTTCATCTTCCTTTTTACGATGAGTTTTTCCTCATTGACCTTTCCAAAACCAAAAGAGACCATTCAATGTTTTTATTGTAGAGAAACCAAAGTTAACGCTCTGTATCTGTATTTTGGGCGGCCAGAACCCTGTGGTCCCCAAAGATAATAGCTTGCATTTTCAGAGAAGCTATCCCAAAGTATCGGACCCATTACCAACACAGGGGTGTTCAACAATAAATAGAGCTCCCCACTCTATCTATCCCATCCCTTCTTTACCCAGGCCACAAAGGGGGATTAACGTTGTATTAGCTACAAAAATTTGCTTATCACAGTAGGATTCACAAAATGGTTATGTAAGTTTTCTCATTTGAATAGCACATTTTTAGTTCTTAAATCCCTTTTATAAATATCATCTCATCTCTTCTCTGAGCAGCCTTGTTAACGGGGCAGAATTCTCACATCCGTGTTATGGATGGGGAAACCAAGGCTCAGAAGGGCTGTGGGACTTACCCGAAGTCACAGCTGTGGGAGACAGAGCCGATTCCACGGCCAGCTCATTTTCCACCCCTCCCACTCCTCTCTATAATAAACTAGGACCTCTTCCTTTCAAATGGCATCAGTTACTTTCTAAATAATGTGGACTGAAGTACAAATGTGAGTTGGCTCATCCAATATCTATCTAATATTGGAGTGGTTATTTGTCAGAGTTGGATCCAGAGTCCCTTTCAATATTGTCCATGCCTATTGACTGTAAATCAATGATCTGCAGTTACAGACTCAATTCAATTCATACACAGACTGAGTGGCTACCATGTTTAAGACACTGCCTTTAGGCCTGGGATGGGTGGGAGGGAGGTGAGACTAATAAAAATGATTTCAGCTCAGTCTCTGCCATCCAGCTGCCTTACATTCAAGTGGCAGAAACTAACACACACACACAGCCACCTAGAACAGTGTGATCAGTGTGACATCAAGGGTAAGCTCAGGATGCTCTAGGGACACACCTAAGGGAGCATTGAATTCTAACCCAGGGAACCAGGAAGGCCCTCCAGAGGAAGCATGCTCCAGAGGAATGTGCCTGGAAAGATGAGTAGGGTTTTAACCAGGTGTGGAAGCGTGTGTGTGTGTGTGTGCACGTGCGCATGCATGCGTGCACCTGCACACGTATTTGCAAAGGGCTGTGATGGGTAAGGGAGGAGGAGTAACCTAAACAGGTGTGATTCTGGGAAATCAGCGTGTCCACGGGGGCAGAACCACGGGATGCATTTAGAATGGGGGTGGGGAGTGGAGGGATTGAAACTGTAAAGTTTGGTTGAGCCGAAATGTGGAGGAAACATTTAGCCATATTTTTGAGCAGAGGGTTGACGTGGCCAAGGATGTGTTTCAGGAAGAGCACGCTGACCGTGGTGCGGTGAAGAGGGCAGGGGAGGCAGATGCTGGGGCTGAGGCCAGCGTGAAGGCTCTTGCAGGTCTTGGCAGAGCACGGACGAGCATCTCAACCGGGGGCGAGAACGGTCATTGCCGCCACTATTTGTAATGAAATGTTGAGAATGTCTGCATGTCCGCTGACCCTGGGTCCACCCTGGCTACCGACATAGCCTTTCGGCAGAGGACAATTTGAATCCCTCCCTGATCCAGCGAAAAAGCATTTGCCTACTTTTGAGAGTGTTTCTCAGCCTCTTTTTGCCTTGTATCCCCCAAAATGCCAAAGACTTGAGGTTGTAGATGCCCGATCTTCTGTGGGTCTCAGAGGCATATAATCTGTAGTAAGACTGTAAAGCAGTGCTCCCAAGCACCCCACAAAAGCTGGAATCAGAAGTTGCATTTCACCAAGATTCCTGTTTCTGTCCGTCTTCACGGGCCCTCCAAGTGGGGTCCAGCTCACGTGGGCTGCGCCTTGTCCACTGTGGATTGTGGTTTCTGTTGCGATAGCCCACTTGTACTGCCGCTTACTCCCCACCCCCTTCCCACAGTCCCTTGGCTGCACCTTTCAGCTCCCAGGCTGGGTGTCCCCCTCCGAGGCCGGATCCTCCACCTTCTTTTCCTGCAGGGTGCTGGTTTTTCCGCTCGCTAACTGGGACCGTTGGCCCCAACCACCGGTTGAATTACAGGGACAAGCAGGAGACGGTGTTGTTATTGAGGGTCCCGTCCTTGGTACAAGTACTGGGCCTCCCCGGGGAGATGACGCACGCGCTCAGCAGGGGCCGCTGTCTTTCAGACCCATCTGTCCTTCACCTGGGAAGTCCTCTCCCCTCCCCACCACTTTTCTCTCTACACATAGAGTGGCAAGGGCTCTGAAAGAAGATGCAGTGCTTCAATGGGAGAAGATGCCACTTTTCAATAACTTCTCACGTTCCTTTATTTGGAGTTTCAGTGCGATAAGAGGCTTTATCACTAAAGGAAAATACTATTTGGAGGAAAAGCAGATAAGCGTTCTAGCGCAACTGGGATTAGTTTTTGAAGTTTATGCATTGAGTACTCACGTTGTGATCCCCTGAAAGAGCGACCTGGCTGCTAAACCTTTGGGGAATGACTGTTGGTCATTTCAGATTCCCTAGAGTGACGGACTTCAGGTGCGGGGTGAAGCTGATTTGGGGATTATAACTTTCTAGATGGTGGTGTGTTTCTGACTGTTGAATGACCTTGTCTCTTTACCCAAAGAAACTGCCATCAGAAGGGTTCCATGACCAGTACCGCCAGGTAGAACCTCGAGGTTGTTCAGTGAATGGCATTGCCCAAGCCTAGGGAATTGTGGATCCAGAGTGTGGCCCTAAAACTCAGGTTCCAACCCCTATGCTGCCAGCACGCCCTGTTTAGTGGGGTCGCCATTGCTTGAGGAGTTGTGTGGCATTTTTCTTCATAGCACCACTTCCATCCTAGATGACTGGCTTGGGAACTTTGGGCAGTCTCCCCATCAAAGTAGCCCAACGGAGATGAGACCTCTTGAGCAAAGCCTTCTCTGACCCTCCCAGCCCAAGTTATTCAGCTGGATGTCATGCTTTGAGGAGTGACCTTGTGTTCTGATGCCCCCGTCAGCATCTAAACAGTGAATGCCTAGAGCATCCGCCGTGTGCCAGCTACTATGCTTTTATACCAAGAAATTGGTATAAGGGCTGCTGTCCATCCCCAGACGGCTTGGAGACTATGTCCTGTTCATCCACGGAGTCAAATTTGTGGTTTTACTTTACCAGCCATGTAGGACTCTGTGATGTGCGTGTGTGGTATGTGTATTCCTCCTTTGTCTCCTGGCTTGACCTTCCCTTAGAATGTCTATTTTCCCTGGTCCTGGTTTATTTTTGTAAGCCACCTCTAATGCTTGGGGAATAAAGTGGAGGTACAAACAAACAAATGGACACATATTTAGAAGCTACTCACCTTTGAATCCTACGCCTCCAAGGTGCTAACATTGACCCTGGTACTTTGTGAGAGTTTAACAAATGTTGCTTGGATTGAGCTCGTTTGTAATAAAAGCAACCAGAGGACAAACCTGTTGACCTGCAGAGTCCATGGGACTGGGCGGGGGGTGCGAGGAGAGGTGAGAACAGCCCAGGTGGGCAGCGCACTGGGTTGAGTGCCGTGGAGTGCGTGCGCCATGTCCCCAGAGGACAGGGTCCCATCTTTGGCGTGTCTTCATCAAGGTGGTAGCTAAGGGGGGGGTCTGACACATAATGGGTAACCTCTGAGTTTGAATTGGAGACTCTCTGCCAGTGAAAATTATTTTTTCTTCTACCGACTTCATGTTCTCTTGCTTTGGATTTTTGTTATTCCACATTGAATATGAAGATGTTTCTGGAGTACTGGATATCTGGATGGAATATAAATGCAAAAGCTTTCTTTGAAGAACATTGTTTTCCCATAGTCTTTAGGACTTTTTAATCCTGTTGTTCTAAATTATCACAAGTGAAAAAAGCAGAAGCAAAGAAGCGAGCCCATTATAACAACTTGGTGAAAAGCAGAAGTGGGCAGAGACCCTCTGTTCTCTCTCATGTTGATGTGGAAAGCCTTGAACTTGGGCTGTAGCATCAACATTACAAAAGATAGCGTGGATTCAGCACAAAGTAGAGAAGATTGGCTCTTACTCTGTGGTTTTAATCAGAGAAAATCAACAAATGTGTAATTTTGTGTAAAAATCCACTTTGGAGTCTATTAAAATTTAGGTGTCCCCTGTCCAGTTGCCTGTCCACAGTGATAATTTTCATCAACTCCTAACTGGTCTCCACTGACCTTCCCAGCTTTAAGAAACTAAGTTCCTTTCACTCCATCCAGGGATCCCTCTTATAAAATTTCTGGCAACTGGTAAGCCAGTCAGCCTCTATTTACACAGTTCTAGGGCAACTCATTCCACCGTCAGAGACCTCTGGATGAGGGGTTTTTTCCTTGTAACGAAGTGGCTACATTCTGCCTTTATGGGATCCCACCTGCCGGTCCTGGTCTCGGGTTTAGAGCAGGACAGAGCTGGTCTTCTCCCCTTTTCCAAAAGAGAACTTCCTTTGAGGCCAACAGTGAAGTTCCCCTGGAGCCTCCTTGTTGGGAGCTGAGCACCCTTTTCTCCTTTAAAGGTCCCTCAGAAGGTCCTTGGCCACCGGGGTTGCTTTGGCCCCGAGAAGCCCTGAATTGTCCCTGCGAAGCTAAGAGCCAGGTACCCAGGCCCGGACGGGGAGTTCTGCTGGGCGCTGTTGCCTCTGCATCCTTGCAGGGAGATGCTGCCTGCTGCCAGCAAGTCCTCCACCAGCTGTTTAGCCAAAAATAAGTTCTCAGCTGCTGAGGGCTGATCTTTCCGCTCCCCTTCTTCTCGGAAGCTGAGAGTCCAGCGGTCTGCCAGCTGGAACTGGGAGATTGGGGATTTTTTTTTCAATTCAGCTGAAAGGAAAAGCAGGATGAGGTTTTTCCTTTCTTTTTTAACCTTATTATGTCAAAGGAGTTGTTTTTAAGGGGGAAAAAATACCACCATTGCTTCTGAATTTGCTTTTAAAATAGCGCTCAAAATGCTAGGGCTGCACGGAGCCTCTCCCCGTTCCCTGGGAGAAGCCCCTGTCGAGAGAGTCAGATGTGGCTTCCGCTGGGATGGAGGGCCGGCTCTGAGAGAAAGCCTGAGGACTGAGTTCAGCTCAGCAGATCTGCTGCCAACCTTGGAAGTGATGAACTGCCTATTTGCACAGAGGCTGTGAGCAGCTGCCCAAACGATGGAATTTTCCAAGGGCTGCAAAACTTTAAAGCAGGCACTTGAAGTCATTCCTTTATTTAGCAAATAAGTATTAGCATCTGCTGGGTGCCAGATCCTGTGCTGGGGCTGTAGAGAGGAATAGAAGACAGTCCCTGTCCTCACGTCTCTCACTGTCTCAGGAAGAAACGTGCAAGAGAACAGCTGAGTGTGGCATTACTGTGACAGGTGGTCTCCAGGCGTCCCCGTAGTGTTGCAATAGACTCCACTTTGGAGTCTATTAAAATTGAGGTAAATCTTTGTGGAGGTGGGGCTGGTGGTGTGGAGGTTATGTAGATTATTACCGTCATTGTGGTAGCTAATAAACCACAGAGGGTGTGCAACACGTATGAATGAACAATGTGAAGTTCTGCTTCCAATGGTCTTGGTGGATGATCCAGAACTTGTCACGAAGGAGGTGATATTTGAGCTGCTTTGGAACAATAAGGTGGACGGTGGGAGCAAAGACTCTCCTGACAGGAGGAGAGTAACGTGCAAAGGCCTGAGGATTAAAACTGGATATTTAGGGACCAGGAGCAATTCCGGTGTATCTGAGGCAGTGCGTGCGTGCGTGTGCGTGTGTAGGGTGGAGGGGTGATAGACTGCCTTCCTTCCTAGAGGGGGCATCTTTGAGGAACTCTAAGTAGCAGAGACCACGTCAGACTGGCACGTTCCGTTCCGCGATCACTCTGGAGGAAGTGTTGGGGGCTGGGCTGGCTGGGTGGGCCTCGGGGTGGGAGATGGGTGATGGGTGAAAACTGACGAGAGAGAGCCTGGATTAAGGCAGTGGTGGAGAGAACGGAAGAGAGGAGATAAATTTAAGAAACAAGCCAGAGATAAGATTAGGAGGACTTCATGACCTATTCAGTCTGTGTGGGGAGTCGTGGTTACAAACGGTGTGTGGATGAGGGCTGGAGCGTTAAGGTTCCCCCTTGTGTGGCTGGCATTGGAACCGAGAAAGGGAAAACAGGAGTGGGAACAGATGTGGGAGAACAGAGAGAATTATGTTATCCGTGCTGACTTTGAATAGTGCACCTGCTTTTGGGGGCCGTGGCCCAGAGGCAGTAATGACCTGGTTGGAAGATGCAGGGGATGAGCAGTCGTCAGCCTTTCAGGGCAGCCACGATACTGACGTGGCGGCAGAAACGAAAGGGTAAGGGACAGTATTGAAAAGGAAGGCTGGACCCTCGCATATACGGTCAATTGATTTTTGGCAAGAGTGTCAAGACCATTCAATGGGGAAAGGACAGTCTTTTCAACAAATGGTGCTGGGAAAACTGGATATCCAGTTTTGTGACTGAATGTAAGGGTAAAAGAATGAAGTTCCCTTTCACTGCATATAAAAATTAACTCCAAATGAATCAAAGACCTAACATTCAGAGCTAAAACTATAAAACTCTTAGAAGAAAACAGAGAGGAAAATCTTCATTGGATTTTCAGTGGATTTAGTGCAGATCTACATTGGATTTGGCAATGATTTCTTGGACGTCACAACAAAAGCACAGGCAACAAAAGAAAAATAAATTGGACTTCATCAAGATTTAAAACTTTTGTGCATCAAAAGACACAATCAAGAAAGTGAAAAGACAACCTACAGAATGGGAAAGAATATCTGCAAATTATATATCTGATGAGGGATTAATATCCAGAATATATTTTTTTATTTTTTTATTTTTATTTTTTTTCAGAATATATTTTTTTAAAAAAAACTTCGATGACTCAACAGCAACAAAACAACTCAATTAAAAATGGGCAAAGGACTTGAATAGACATTTCTCCAGAGAAGATATCCAAATGGCCAATAAGCATATGAAAAGATGCTCAAATCATTAGTCATTAGGGAAATGCACATACCACAATGAGATACCACTTCACACCCATTAGGATGGCTATTGTCAAAAAATCAGAAAACAGCAGGTATTGGCAAGGATGTGGAGAAATTGGAACACTCTCGCATTGCTGGTAGAAATGTAAAATGGTGCAGCCACTGGGGAAAACACTTTGGTGGTTCCTCCAAAAGTTAAATGTAGAATTAGCATGTGATCTAACAATTCCACTCCTAGATATATGCCCAAAAGAATGAAAGTAGGGACTCAAACAGATATTTGTACACACATTTTCATAGCGTCATTCACATAACCAAAAAGTGGAAACAACCCAAGTGTCCATCAACAGATAAATAGATAAACAAAATGTGGTATATACATACAATGGAATATTATTGAGCCTTAAAAAGTAATGAAATGCTAACACATGCTACCACATAGATGAACCTTGAAAATATGCTGAGTGAAATATGCTAGACATTATGTTAAGTGAAGTAATCCAGTGCGTGATTCCACTTATATGAGCCAGAATAGGCAAATTCGTGGGGACAGAAAGTGGGTAGAGGTTACCAGGGGCTGGGAAAGGGGGAAATGGGGAGTTATTGTTTAAAGGGTACAGAGTTTCTGTTTGGGAAGATGGAAAGGTTATGGAAGTGGCCAGTGGTGATTGTTATACAATAATGTGAATGTTCTTAATGTATTGAACACTTGAAAATGCTTAATATGGTGAATATTATGTATATTTTACCATTTAAAAAAAGAAAGTAAGGCAGGACAGGCCCCGAACTTGGGAAGCTCTTTGCTTCGGCTCCCCGGAGTCTCCCATCTGAGTGCATTTGGCTGAGGGTCGCTGCCCACTCCTTGCACCATCCTCACCTCCCGGCGCTGTGCTGTGGGTTCACGCTCCACCATGCCTGGGCGTTGGGCTGAGAGGGAGCTGCTCCCAAACTGTGGGAAGCTCTAGTGAGGTGACCTCTCCTGGAGGGTCCTGTCTCCCACTCCACCTCCTGCCTGGGAGGGGAGACAGCCCTGCCAGGCACCTCGCGCTGAGGGCAGCGCCAGCGGGCTTCACCCTCTACAGTTACTGGCTGCTTTCTTCCTCTGCTCACAGCTTCCGAGCACCCACAGTTTTCCCCGGAGAGGAGAGCCCTGAGTCGGTCATCATTCCAAAGCAGCGAACCCTCAGGACCCCGCGTGCACTGTCCCACACCCGTGACGCTCCCTGGCGGCAGCTGGAAGTGCAGGCATCCAGATCATCCTTCCCGAGGCCGGCTCCTCGCTCACGGGGAGGGTGGGATAGGGACGGAGGGGTGGTGAAGCAGACCAGCCGCAGAAACACCGTGCCCACAGAGGCGGGAAGAGCCCCTTTCACAGAGGCTTTAGTTGTGGGTCACCAAGCTCTTTTTTTTTTTTTAATTTATTTATTTATTTATGGCTGTGTTGGGTCTTCGTTTCTGTGCGAGGGCTTTCTCTAGTTGCGGCAAGCAGGGGCCACTCTTCATCGCGGTATGCGGGCCTCTCGCTGTCGTGGCCTCTCTTGTTGCGGAGCACAGGCTCCAGATGCGCAGGCTCAGTAGTTGTGGCTCACGGGCCTAGTTGCTCCGCGGCATGTGGGATCTTCCCAGACCAGGGCTCGAACCCGTGTCCCCTGCATTGGCAGGCAGATTCTCAACCACTGCGCCACTAGGGAAGCCCCACCAAGCTCTTTTAAAAAGGATAGCAGAGTGTTACTTTGGGGTGTTATTTGTAGTTACTTTGCTTTGCGACACAGAGTCAGTAGGGAATTTTCCAGACTTGAGGTTTAAACCCAGAGTTGTATTTTCCCTGCACTGCATGGCCCCGACGCTGGGAGAGAGCTTGTGCCCTCCTCCCATTTGGGAGACTTTGTTTCTGGGAATCAGAGAGACCACCATGCCTACCATGTCCTTGGCCCCTGAACCCACGGCCCAAGCATGGACCTCCAAGTTACAGAGTAGTTTCAAGTACCGTTTCCAAAAACCACAAGAGAAAACAGCTTCTGAGCAACCAAAAGAAAAGTCACCAAGTCCCTGCAGTCAAGCCAGGGCCCTCTACCCCGCAGGGCTCTGGTGTTAGGCCTCCACACATATAAAGCCAGAGATTCTCGTTTACCAGCCCTTGCAAGTTAGAAGCCACCCATTCAGATGTCTCGGGACTGGTTTGAGGAAGGCCCTCCGAAGGCACCAGTGAAGCTTCTGGAAGTTTGGCAGCCTGATCAGAAAGAAACAGCAGCCAGCAGACCAGGGGAAGCCGATGTGAAAATTCCAGAAGGAAGGTGCCTCGCTGTGTGACATCCTGGGAGAAAAATGACGTTGACCAGCCAACAAGAAGTCCCCCTGTGCCGTGCGAGGAGGTGGGACGATGCCTTACACGATTCAGCAGGCTAACCGTGCAGCAGCTGCAGGTAACCAGCATCTAATAAATGACAGACACTTAAAGACACGGTGGGCAGGGGAGTACATAACTCACTTTGGAGAACTTGTTTATGAAAAGTGATAATATTAAAGGTTTTAATTTCACCTTACTGAAGTCAACTTTGTTTACCTGGAAGAAGATGCTTCAGAGGACCCGACCCCAGACCACGTCATCCTCTCGTGCTCGTTCCAACTTTCGGCTCACCTCCGACCCCTTGATGCGGGGGGGACGTCTCGCTGCCCGCGGGGCCAGGAAAGTGGAGTGTCACTGCCCTTTCTCCACCTACAGCGAGGCAGGGACCCTGGCGTGGGAGTCTCGGGCTCACAGCTCCAGGGGAGAATTGCCCCGGAAGTTTTCCTGAATGCCTTTCTCCTTGGCCCCTGTGACAAGCGACGGTCACGCCCGGTGCTGGGGAGGGAAGGGCATCGCTGTTCCTCCTGCCCTGCCCGCGAGGAAGTGATGAGAAGCGCGGGATTTCATCGCACCCCCTCCGAACTGGCATGGGCTTCAGAGTGAACAGTTGGTATTTCTGCGGGGACAGGCGGCATGCTCCCTGCAACAGGCCATCGGGGTGGGGCTGCTCCCCTCCCTCACCTACGGGCTGCCACCAGCAGCTGTTCCCGACAGGTGCTCGGGCTCTCCGCGGCAGATGGTGACCAAAACGGACCTGTTGGCAGGGCTTACTGCACGCCGCCCTCTCACCACACGCTGATGTGTGTACAAACACAGGCCGGAGCGCGCGGCTTTGTCCTAGAGGGCCCAGCTTGGGCTTCAGGTGACGCCAGCGGGCTCATTCCAGAGGACACTCTTGGTCCCCGGGGGCCCCCCTTCAGTCGGAGACCCCTCAGTGTTGGGCCACCACGCGGGATGTGGCCTGTGCCCGCCCCCAGGCTCTGCCTTCTCCCTCCTGCGTGTGGCAGCCGCGTGTCTCCTCACTGGGGTGTTTGCCCAGGGTTCTGCCTGCTTCCCCAGGGCGCCCGGCGAGGCTTTGGGCTCAGCCTGGATGAGGCCCGCGAAGGCCAAGCTGCGGTGGCCGCGGCACAGGACTCCAGAGCAGGGGCTGCGTCCCGCTTTGCTCCCGCCATCTGTATCCCAGAGTGTGGTCCTACGGACATAGGATGGGGACGCCTATGGGGGTCCCAAATGCACCAGGAGCCTCGTCTTCGTAAAATAGCAGGACACGTCTGTGCCCCGGTGCTGGGGACGGGACCAGGCAGCTCACCGTCAGGAGGGAGCCGAAGCGGTGAGCGGTGGGCACTTCCAAGGGCCCCTTGGCGTCTGAGCGAGAGCCCCCCTCTGACAGACCCGCCCCCGGCCCCGCCCCATGCCCCCCGAGGAGCAGGGCCTCACCAGGGCCGGCACCAGCGTCGCTGCCCGCAGCCTCCAGGAGCTCCCCTGCCCCGTGTTTGGGCTGCTCTTTCCAAACAGCTAACCAGCCAAGGCAACCAGATGAGGGTGACATCTGGCTTGAGACTGTTGCCAAGTCACTACTGTTCCATCCCTGACAGGAAGGAGGTGAGCTCTTTGTGCCAGATTCTTAAAGAGAGAGAGAATAAAAACGTGTGTTCCGTGCCCCGCATTTCTTTCTTCTCTTTACCCTGACACCTCAGCTGCCACTTTTCTTTCGCTGGAACTTAGACGCCAAGGACCCAATATCCATAACTATTTAGAGCAGACTTTTACCACCTGATGGCGATCAGGGCACTGGAGTGAATGATGTGAACGGGGCTGGAGTGGCACGATTTGAAGGTGAGCTCTGAGGGAAATACACACACACACACACGCTCATACACGTGTACAGGATGCATCATGAGGGGCAGAGGGTGACAGAGAGGAGAGAGGAGCTATTCACAGTGTTTTCCGTGGTTAAGGCTCTCAGCAGCGAGTGCATTTCTAGTGAACTGAAAAGAATCAAAATAATATAATAGAAATGAAGGCCCATGTTCCCTGCCTTTTCATGGTATGGAGAAGAAATGTTAATGATTTTCACTGTATCCAATTCTTTGTGGAGTGACAGGAACAGCCTGGTGCCTAGGCCAGGCTGGAACTAGAAGCAAGATCCATCCATTTGTGTGGGGCAGGGATAGCACAGAGGGACTGTATGAGCTCAGCCAGGGCAGCTAGAGAAAGTCCAGCTGGCAGGCTGAGTGTGGTACCCAACAGTCATGGCAGCTTGTTAGCTGTGTGACCTTGGGCAAGTTCCTTAACCTCTCTGAGCCTCTGTTATCCATCTGGAAAATGAGACATTTTGTGAATTTCCAACAAACACCTCTACAAGGTGATATTGTCATTTTTATTTTAGAGATGAGAAAATTGAAGTACAGACAGGATAGGTGACCTGGCCAGGTCATGCAGGTAAGTGGGGTAGCCTAACAGGAAGAGAAAGCACAGAAAGGGGAGAGGCGGCGCTGGGGAGCCCAAGAGCAGGCAGTCTAGAACTTACCTCAAGAACATCAGGCAGCAGATCTGAGGCAGCACAGCCCAGGGTGTGTTGGCTCTGTCCCCTCTGCACTGGCAACTATACCTTGCTTACTTATCTTCAAGGCACCCACTTTTCCCTCTTGGCATAAATCAAGCCAATATCTTACTCCCAAACAAAAAAAATGTGTTATTTTTCACATGTGAGCTGTGTCTCCCCTGTTCCGTGCTTGTTCCTTTGATTTCTATGAAGCGTAGGGGGGGTTTTCTTTATCCCTCTGAAACATGTTGTTTGGACCTACTTTTATGGCGAACTGAGAACACCTAGAAATACATACAGTTCAAGGAACCAAGGTGAGATTTGTGCTGAGGACGGCCTTGAGTCTTGCCTTGTCAGATGTGACATTTTCTTTGTGTCGTTTGTGAATGTGACAGAGTTATGTATTTCACAATGTGGAGGTTGACGAAGCACCCCCAGCCTTTCTTCAGCTCCCCTTGGCTCCTGGTCAGGGTTGGGGATAGATTTGAGGGTCATGACGTCAGTCAGCAGGTCCAGATGTGGAGCTATAGCAACGGTCGAGGCAAAGGTTGGTGATGGCCCAGCCTGAGAAGCGTCACTGAGGATGGGGTGGACTCGTGCACCATTCAGATTGAAGTGTCAAGGTTTGCTTTATGAATATGATTTGCTGGGAGACATCAGCGAGGAGAGAGTTGACAATGGCAGTGAGATGTATGGCTTGGGGAATAGGTGGCTGGTTGTGTCGTGTACAAAGAGAGGGAGCAGGAGAAGACGAACAGCTTTGGGAGAGGAAGAAGAATGGCTCCAGTTTGGGCTGTGCCGTGTCTGAAGCTCTGGGAGGGTGCGTGGTAGGATTCAGTAAGGAAGTAAAGAGAAGGGTCTGGATCCCAGGAAATATGGAGAGTGAGTCATTCTTGGTCTAAACAGCACAATACCCGGAGTGTAGGATGGTTTGTATTTTTATCAAAATTCTTACTTGTTCATTGCATTTCTATTTTATGCCTATTCTGCCTCCTATGGTGATTGCATTCTGAATCCGGATCAGATATCAATACTGGGAGTTTCATCACAGATCCCTTAAATCTTTAAGCTGCTCTGGCGATGCAGAGATTCTCTGAGTGGATTAATAGGATTGTAAAGAAGAGCCAGTAGACATAAAATTCTTTCTCAGAAGCAGTGGACACACGGACAAGCTTTGTTTCAGGGGTGATACTGAGATCAGCAGCACAGCAGAAAATCTGTGTTGTCACAAGCAGGGAACTAGTTTAATGACAGGAATCAAAAGCCAGAGATAAATGGCCACAGCTCTTGGAGGAGAAGTATCAAAACGGAGGTTCTCAGGATCATTAACCCGGACCAGTCTTAATTGACATCCTTATAGTGATATTCAAAGGGGAATATGTAATAAAAACATTCAAGTTTTTAGATGAAGTTAATTTTTTCCATCATGTTGAAAACAGATAATATAAATATTCCACTGTGGGCAAAGTATATTGTCAGTGGACCTGAAATACTTTTTAGGTAAAAGGCAGCCACAGTGAGCGGTTAAGAACAGGGGCTCAGGGGTCGGTCTGCCTGGGTTCGAATCCTGGCCCCCCACCTCCCTGTGCTGAGTCAGAGGGGCTGTCACGAGGATGGCACACGTGATGCACGCAGGGCAGTGCCTGGCACAGAGTAAGGGCTCAAGGGACGTCAGCTCTCAGCTCCTCTTCACCTCTGCTGCTCTCCCTACACACACATTCTCTTCCTTGCCTGCCAGAAACACGGGATTTTCACTGGGGTCTTAATCGACTTCAGTCAAGATATTTCTTCATAGAGAAAATCAGAGGGAAAGAGATTATCCCCCGAGGACTGTGTCCAGGTTCTCCCCCAGGAGCACTGCCAGTGTCCTGCACGGCTGTGCAGCTGCGACACCCAGCGCTCGTGCGTGGACGAAGCCCCAGCACTCTGGTGCGGCAAGTCTGGTCCCCAGGCAGCCTCCAAAGTACCGGAAAATCTGCATGGCATGTAAAACATGAAGTCACTCATTGGATGTGTCTGGGAAAACAGGAAAGGGTGAAATGAGGCTTCAGTTAGTAGGCTCTGGTTTTCTGACCTTCTCTGGGTGTAATCCCTGCCACTTCCCGCAGTGGGACATTCCAAGGGCTCAAAAAGATCATAACATCTTAAAAAATAACTAACCATATGAGCAGGGCTGCTGGAATGGAATATGTAATCTTATCTGTTCCTCAAAACAGCACTGAGAGGGAGGTCACTTATCCCCATTTTGCAGAAGAGATGGCCAGGCCTCAAGGTCATGTGGTTTGGTAGAGCCAGGAATAGGATTCAGACCCGTCTTGTCACTAACATCCATACAAACATGATCTACTTGAGAACCCCTGAGATACTGTAAGCAAGTTTTGATACTTGGGGATACAAAGTACTGCTTTAACTATATAGCGCCGTTGTCTTCATTGTCTTACCTCCGGGTTACATGGGCTCAGATCGCCTTCACCGGAAAACGTGCTGGTTACATGGTGGCGTTACCACATTGAAGTTGTATAATTAGCTTATGTTCCTGCCATCTTCTCTTGAGAGAGTTCCAGTTCTCCCGCTGGTTCTGAGCCTTGAAGAAAATTTAAATTATGCTTTGGCAAAGAACGCCCATAGCCTATTTCAGATTCCTTCTTTTTTATGTTCCCATTTCTTTTCTCCCTTCTTCTCTCCCTTCCTTTCTTCTTTCAAAAAAAAAAAACCCTGACTGTACTTCACTGCTAAGAAGCTTAAACAACCTGAATAGAGAGTCTTCATTAATCCAGACCCCTCCGTCTTATCTCCACTCGGGTGTCATTTGTTCCTTTGTGATTGTATTAGCAATTAGAAGAAATGAAGAGGCAAGAGTCCTCCAGTGATGCCTGCTTAGAAGTTGAGATGCAGTTGAAACTAGGAAGCAGCGCAGGTTCGTCACCTACAGCTCCTAGACCGCACACTGAGAGTATCACAGGGAACATCCTTTTGTGGGCCATCCTCCCATTGACTTGCACTGTGTCAGCTTTAAGCCTTAGAGGAAACCAACAAAAGCTTCTTTTCTTTCTTTATTTAGCATCATCATATATTCTCTACCATGTGAGGCTGGAAGTGAAAGCATTAAAGCAAAATAGATCTTAAATGCATTTTCTCTTAGAGATTTTATTTTACTTCATAGTCCTATTTTTAGTTTCCTTTGATAATAAAAAAAATTCCAATCATTTCATTCTTAGCCCTAGACAATACAGTGCAAGGTTATACATATTGCAGCCCCAGGAAGAATTTCTGCTTGCAAGCTGGCCAGCCTATTTGCAGTTGACAGATGTAACCTGCTCCAGGGCAGAGGAAGTCTCAAGGGAGGTTTTAATTTCTTAATATTGAAATGAGCACAACTTTTATTGTCTTAATCAGTGAATAAAAAAACAATAAAGTTGCTAAGTCTCATTTTTTAAACTCAGTGTAAGAGGATTTTAAGAAATCACAATTGCCTTTTAAGTTACTGTTGAAAGTTAATTTTCTCTGTGTTCGAGAAGATTCTTCCGGTGGTTCTGCAGATAGACAGTTGTACTGCAATTACGTGAAACATTTTTCTGAGCTGCTCTGTGGACACCACTCCTCGGCAGGGAAAGGGTGTGTGCTAAGATGTGCAGAGTTGGTGTACTTTTGTCTTTGAAGAGAACATGACTTGGCTTTCATCACATTTCGTGAGCTCAGAATACAGAAGCATTCATTTAAAATTGCAGCAGAAATCTTTTAATGCAAAGTGCGTTCTTTCACAATATATGCTACTTTAGGCAAGGGACTATATGAGGAATACTTCTGACTATAAATAAAGAACGGATTTTCTAATGAGAATTAGTGGCCTCTATAAAGTCATAATAAACATGTTTCAACTGTTTGAACAAATAATTAATTTTATACACAAAAAGCTGATGTATTACATGCAGTCATTCTTATGTATTTCTCAATTTAATCCAACTTAAGACCACATTTCTTAAAAACTAAAGTTCACCAATTTCTGGGGCCATATGCTAGTCAATTCTGGTTCCCTGGTACCTTGTATGGTGCCTTCATAGGGACACAATAAATGTTTCTTGAACTAAATTGAAAAAGAAAATTGCTTAAAGTGCTATATGTGTGTGTGTGTGTGTGTGTGTGTAGAAAGAGAGAGATACAGACATTATATACAATATAAAATATGAAACAGTATGTTACAGATGTGGAGCCAAGATGCTCATGGGGAACATAGAGTTTAAGGGTAGGGGTTGTGCATTTGAAATCAAAATGCAACTTTGGAATATATATTCTCAAAACCCAAGAATAAACAAGTAAATCAATTTAAAAATGGGTAAAAGATCTGAACAGACACTTGACCACAGAAGATATACAGAAGGCAAATAAGAACATTAAAAGATGCTTGACATTATTAGTCATTAGGGAAATGCCAGTTACAACCACACGGAAAGACTGCTACACACCAGTTAGAAGGGCTAAATTAAAAAATAATGGCAATACCAGGTGCCGACAAGATGCCACGCAGTAGGAACTCTCAAACATTGCTGGTGGGAATGCAAAATGCTCCAGAACTTTCTTATCAAGTTCAATGTACATTTGTCACATGCCCCAGCAGTCCCACTCCTAGGGTTTTGCCTAAGAGAATTAAGACTTAGTTCAGACAAACCCGATACCTGAATGTTCAGAGCAGCTTTATTCATAACAGCCCCAAACTGGAAACAACCCAGATGTCCTTCAGTTGATGAAAGGATGGCCAGACCGCAGTATGTATATACCTGAGAAAGCCCTGCTCTCTCACCTCTGGCTGACCTCAAAGCCCTGCACAGGTAGGGGAATTCCCTGGCAATCCAGTGGTTAGGACTTGGCGCTTTCACTGCCGGGGGCCCGGGTCAGGGTTAGGGTTAGGGTTATGGCTAGGCCCAGGTTCAATCCCTGGTCGGTGAACTAAGATCCCACAAGCCCTGCCGTGCAGCCAAAAAAAAAAAAAAAAAAAAAAAAACCCTGCACAAGCAAAGAGAGAAAAGGCAGAGTTAAAAACCACTGTAGCATTGAAGCTGTGTTTGCTCCAACACACAGAGGGCCAAAGGGTAGAAGTCTTGTTGCTTCCCGACAGGTAAGGAACCCTGTGCCCAATCATTAGCTGATGATTTGCTGACCAAGCAGAGACACCAGTGACACACATGAAAGGGAGCACACACTTTACAGAACTAGTCCAAGAAGTCAGTGAACAAATGAACAGCAGCAACAGCAACAAACAGAGGGGGAGGGTGGTCTGGTTTTCAGTTACCACTGTATCATTTAAGATGCCCAGTTTTCAAGAAGAAATTATGGGACAAACAAAGAAACATGGAAGTAAGACTTACTAGACAAAGACTTTAAATCAGCTATTGTAAATACACTCAAAGAACTAAAGGGAACCATGACTGAAGAATGAAAGGAAAATCTGAGAACAGTGCTCACCAATAAAGAATATCAATAAGGAGATAGAGATTGTATTAAAAAAGAGAACTAAATAGAAATTGCAGAATTAAATATAACTAAATAGAAATTCAAAGGTACAATAACTTAAGCAGAAACAAAATCACTAAAGGTGCTGAGTTAGTGGAAGAAAGAACAAAGTTAGGTTAATTGGAATCGGAATTGTCCAGTCTGAGCAGTGGAAATGAAAAAAAATAGTCACAGCTCTGAGACTATTCTAAAAACCACTGAAGTGTCAACTTCAAAAGGCTGAATTTTATGGTATGTGGACTATATCTCAATAAAATAGTTATCTGAAAGAAAGAAGCACAGTTTAGAAAAGGCTCTGGAACACATGGCTCAGAGAGACAACATGGGTAACAGAAGGGTGACCTCCTAGTTTAATCCTCTCGTTTTACAGTTGGGGAAACAGAGGCCCAGACCCAGACTGGTGAAACAAGGTGCCCAGTGCTTGAGGTGTGATCGACAGGAACTCTTTACCCATTTTACAGTTATGGTGACCAGCCAGCCCAACTGACCCCAGACTTTCCTAGTTCTAACACTGACAGCCCCGCATCCTGAGAAGCCCCTGGTCCTGGGCAAATCAGGATGGTTGGCTGCACTGTCTGTAGTTCCAAGTGGGACAAATATTCTTTCCTGTGGTTCTGAATCCCTGAAATTCATACGTAAATGAGAGATGGTGGTACTCGGAAAGTTCCTTTGCCTTGCTGAACTCAATGTTCTAAACTTAAGCAGCTGGCATTTTGCTTTAAGTTCTTTTCTATTCAACCTTTCAGAATGAAGGATCTTTCCTTTTAAAGAAATCTGCATTTCATCCACAAGGTGAAAGCCAGTGTCCTTGGCTTCCTTGAAAAGTGACAAGTGGATTCTTTTGTATACTAAATGCTAAGGATATAATAGAAACAGAGGTTGTCGTTAATTGATTTCAGATATGAAAAAGCAGATTATAACCCCTTAGAGATATATTCAGAGGAGAGGGGGAGAGGGAGAGAGATCCATTTCCTGTAAAACTAAAAGCCATGAAAGGAAAACTTGTATAGGAAAAGTCACTTGAATTCCATTTCAAAACCAGCAGACCTCAAAGGCAAGGGAAAGCAGCAGTCCTTGAACGTGTGATGGATGTCGGTCACCTCGTGGCTGGAGGAGACGCTGCAGAAGCCAGAGCAAATGGGCAGTGGCACGTTTCAGCCACACAGCTCTGCGCCTCTCCCCCTGGCCTGCAGCTGGGGTGCCCAGCTCAGCCTCCCTCCTTTCCAGGCCAGGGCTGCCACCCAGCCCAGCCTGACACGGGGCTCCTCCTCTCAAGGCACTCAGTAGAAAATGAGGAAGGACCCAGTTCCTCTTGCCGCCAGGAAATGGTGCTTGGAAGTTATAAGGTATGGGGAGGTGAAGGATGACAACTAAGTCGTGGAAAAATGAGCAATAGCCACCTCCTTCCCATCGTCCCCACCTTGGCTCACTTTGCCTTAAAGCCGTGGCCGCGGCCAAGCAGATGAAACTGAGAGGCATCTGCCAGCTTTGCCTGGGTGCAAGCGCTTCCTCTAATCCTGTAGAGTGTTTCCACGTGTCCCTGTGATCGCAGGGCAGTGGATGAACAGAAAGTGTGTAGCTGGGTTACCTTAAATGGGAGCAAACAGAAAAATAGGCCATAAACTTGATGCCTCCAAAGGCCTCTCCCCCCATCCGCTTTCATCTCTTCTTGCTGTTCAGCTGAGCCCCTTTCAGCTTTCGCCCGCTCCCCATCCAGGCCCTTCAGCACCCCTCAAATATGCCTCATGACCCCCTCCCTCCGGGTACTCGGAGCAGACCCATCACTGCCCTCACAGCCACCATCGTGAGATTCCCATATCAGCATCCACCTCCTTCAGGACCCCTCTTCCCAGCTGGACTGGTCTTTCCTTCCTCCACAGCCTCAGTGGAGTCTGCACCTCCAGTGTTCCAGCACATTCCCTCTGCCTTCACGTGCAGGTATGACCTGTCTCCTCTAGCAGAATTCTGACCTCCTGATGTTGGACAGTGGTCCTCTGCACTCCCCAGCCTGTGGGCATGGCTCCCATTTTGCCACCTGTCAGCCATCACTCCGCACCCTCAGGCCATCCCATCCTCATCGTGTGACCTGACTCCCTGCCTAAACCGTAAACTCCTTGAACTCAGGGAACTTTTCTTCCTCAGTCCGGCCTCACAAGCACCTGCTACGTACATAGTAGGCACTTAGGGTGTGATTGCTCGCATGCCCGTCCTTATTCCTGCTTTAGAGATTGTCTTACTCACCTCTCTATCCCTAATGTCTAGCACAGTACATGGCGCCTAGCAAATGCCCCACCATGATTGCTGAAATTAGTTAATTAAGTCAAATTGGAGAGTTAAAAAAAACTTATTTGCGGGGAAGTTGCACGACTAGCTCGTGTGAGCAGTGCCTGCCTTCCCGGATCTTTCAGCATCACACCCCGAACCAGGGAAAACCAGGGTCTGTAATAGAGGAAATAAAGTATTCCATGTGGGGACTTGCTCCAGATTGTCACTGCCTCACAGCAGGGCCAGCTGGGAGCAGTGCTGCTGCTGTGGCAGAGGGGAAAGCACGAAGCTCATGCTGGTGCCGGACGGTTTCTTCCTAGGAAGAACGTCAGTCCCTTCCTCTCACATCCTGGTGATCAGAGCAAGTCACACAGGCAACCTGACATCAAGAGGGAGGGTAAGGGATGTTGGTGACCATGAACGCAGTCTTCCATGCTTGTCTGCTAGAGCACAGTTTCTCAAATCCATGCACGTGGATCGCCTGGAGATGGTTTTAAAACTCAGATCCTGATTCAGTAGGTCCGGGAAGGGGGCCAGATTTTGCATTTCGAACAAGCTGCTGGCCCATCGTCCACGCTCTGAGGACCAGGGGGAAAGCTTCGAATCCTTACTGGCCAAACCGAACTCCTTCCCTGTCCCCTTCTCTGCAGAGACAGAACTCGGCTCGTAGCTCTATCATTTTGTGTTGCAAACCAAGAAAAACCTCTTTGCCAGCCAGCAGACACTTGTGGTTTACCTCACAGGCAAGGGGGACACAGAGGAATAAATAATGAAAGTCATTAATAGCTCAGCACAACTGCAGAGTCTGGGGAAGGACAGAACACAAGGATGCTGCAGCTGTTCTAAGAAGCCAGAATCCTTCCATCCAGAGGCCACCATTTGCATAAGCAGGTTTGGTAAATGGACCAAATTAGACCTAATTGTGTCACCTCTCTGTCTCCTGTGCCTCCCATGGTTTCACGGAGCTGGGAAGGGTCAGTGCAGCTCTGACTGGGCCTCATAGAAGCTTCAGCCCCATCGAGCACCCTCCTCGTCCGTGTCACGTCTCTGTCCCAGGATCTCCTGCTCGCCCTTGCAAGTGCTGACGGCCACTGAGGGGTTGCAGGGGGTGGTGCCCATGGGCCCAGCGCCTGGAGCTCCTGTTGTCCCAGGGTCCTCCCCGGCACAGGAGGCGGGCAGCCTGTCCACCGCCTCCTTGTGGCTGAAGCTGAACCACTGCGGGCAGTGGCAAACCTGCTCCCCACGCAACTGCAGTTGCATGGTGCTGAGCTGCCAACACACGTGCCTCTGCTCAGCTCAGAAGAGATGCTGGTTTTCTTTCGAGTGGTTTTATTTAAAAGCCATGCCAGTCGCTTTATATCCTTTCTCCGAAGTTTTGATTGATGGCAATCTGGTCAGCCAGAAGCTGCCAATGGAATAAAACTGCTGACTTGGGCATTGGCATTGGCTGAGCTTATTAAACCTGCACGGGTGTGTGGGGGGTGCGTGTGTGTGCACGCGTGCACGCGCAGGATGGAAACATAGCACGGGATTCGATGGAGTTAGATCTGGAACGACCTGAAGGGCCCTCAGTTCAGAAGGGCAAAGTAGGAACCAAGGAGGGGCTGTGCCTGTATATGCTCCCTGCTGCCACTAGAGGGCAGAGTGCAGGCCAGCATCAGGGTCTCTTGGGTCCTGCCGGGAGCCTTTTCCTCTAAAGGAGAGCTGGTTGGCCTGCGGGGCAGCAGTCTCAGGTTGATCTGTTAAAAGCCAAACCAAACGCTAATTTCCTGTGGGCTCAGTATCATAAACTGGATTTCAGTTCTAGGACACTACTTTCTTACCATTAAAATATCTTTTAAAAATGATCATAAAATAAAATGAAACACACTTACAGTTTGCAAATAACTATATAAAAACCGAACACTTAAGGTAAGGCTAATTTCTTTTGGTGGGTGGAGGAGACGGGGTTTGCTTGGATCAGACTTAATGAGGCTTTAAAAAATATGCATCTGATGAGGTTTGAACTCATCAGGTAACTTCTCCCTTCCTGGTGACTTTCTCATTGTCAACAGAGCCATTTCTCATTGGGCCTTCAAACTGTCTTGAAAATGTTCATTGCCCATTGGACATGCCGCTGGCATGTTCCAGCACCCTAAGAAGGGGGGACGGGCCGTTGCCGTGATGACTTTTTGTGTCCAAAGGTTCTGAATACAGGGCCCACGGGTGGACTCCAAAGGGTCATAGGATACTTTGAAATTATAAGCAAATATTTGATCGTGAGTTTATGTGGGAAGAATGTCCGTGGTGTTTATCAGATCCTCGAGGGAATCCATGACCCGCCCCCCCAAGATGTTAAGATCCACTATCATAAATTGGGGTTTCTATTTTATGATGATATATTTTCTAAAAAGAGAAGGTGTCCATAGGTCACTCCATCTAACATGGGGGTTGAATGTATATCACTTGGCATTCTCATGTGCACTTGTATTCACATACGTGTGAGGACACACATGCAAATGTGTACATACATCCTCACCCACACACGTGTGTACACACACGTGTGCCAGTGTCTCTAGAGCCACCCCCCCCACCCCTCCCTGTCCTGCTCTGTAGAATTCCAGCTCAAGGTTCCTGGTGGGTTCATACTGACCTTCTGTACCTCAGACACGTGTGTGGCAGGACAGGGCAGACTCAGCTCCCTGGGGTCTCACCCATCCTGTATTTCCAAATTCCAGGGACAGCATGTATGTGGGAAGGAGCATGAAATCCAGAGCCAGACAGATCTGGATTCTTATCCCAGACCCACCACTAACTCTCCAGGCACATGAATTTGAGCGTGATTCTTAACCTCTTTGAGTTTCCTTGTGGGTGGAGTCAGAATAACTATTCCCCCACCCCTACAGGATTCCTAGCATGATGAAATGAGAAAATGAAAGACAGGGCGTCCTAAGCTTGCGTCTGCCCCTTTGGAGGGCCCTGCAAGCCCCTCCTCTGACATCCATCAGAAAATCGATGTGGAGCCTAGCATTTAACATGCAAACTCTGCTTTCCTGACACTTGGAGTAGGTCTTCTGCCATCTCTTGGAATCAGGTGATACTTGGAAAGTTTGTGGAATTCAGTATTTGGGGGGGGGGGGCATTTATCCCTCTGAGTGGATGGGAGGCAGGCAATGCCAGCTGTCTATCAGGGGGCCTTAGAGGAGCTCTCTGATTGGCCCTCCATCTTTACAATGCAGTCATTGATAGGTGGCATCAGTTGAGGTGGGACAAGATAAAGAATAACCGAACCACATGTTTGCAGCAAGTCTTTTTACTGTTGAACTCCTTTTTCACTTCCTTGGAGGAGATTAACGTCAAAACAGCAGGCAACTGATAAAAACAAGCCAGGAAGGATCTGTGTAACTGTCATGGGGTGGGCTTGTCATTCAGCAAGCTGTGTTATTTGACAGCTAAAAAAAAGCGATGAGAGGCAACCAAGTGTCCATTGATGGATGAAGGGGTAAACAAAATGTGATACATACATACAACAGAATATTATTCAGCCTTGAAAAGGAAGGAAATTCTGACACAGGCTACAACATGGATGAACCTCAAGGACATTATGCTGAGTGAAAGAAGCCAGTCACAAAAGGACAAACACTGTAGGATTCCATTTATGAGTACCTAAAATAGTCAGATTTACAGAAACAAAAAGTAAAATGGTGGGTATGAGGGATGGTGGGGAGGGAGGAATGGGGAGTTGTTATTTAATGGGGACGGAATTTTAGTTTTGCAAGATAAAAAGTTCTGGAGACTAGTCATGCAACAATGTGAATGTACAAAACACTACTGAACTGTACACCTGAAAATGGTTAAGATGGAGAATTTGAAGTTATGTGTATTTTCCCACAATTTTAAAGAAAGTCAGTGAGATGACCAAGAAATATGTCACATGTTTTGAGTTCCAGGGATGTGAGCAGGGTGGGGAGAGTATGATCCAAATATAGGTGTCTAGGTCTCTTTTGGATATTTTGAAATAGTGACCTGTCCCTCTCTAAGGGGAGGGTAGCTCCTTCATCTGGCCACGGTGGTCGTGTAGCAGTGCTGGAAATAGGGGACGGGTTCTCATCCTGTCACTGATGAGTGGCTCTGGGCAAGCCTCCTCTCTGCCTGTGCCTTGGTGTCCTCCGCTGAGAAATAAGAGGATAATTCTCCCCTCTTCAGTCAGTGAAAGCCTCGCGTGGACTACGGAGCGTGCAGAGGCCCTTTGGAGACACTGCAGTTCAGGATGAACACAAGGACTTGGGATTGAGGCTGCTTCTCTGCCTTGATACACTTCTCGCCCTACCTGTTGGTGCTCCAGCACGGCCTGCACTGCTGTGGCCTCCAGGCAACATTCAGGGTGACCTCAGAGTCTGTTGTTTCCACTCAATACGCTGAGTATCCCTGGGCACCTGGAGAATCTCAGCGACGCTAACAGTGAGCTTGTTAGCGGGTTGCAGTAAGCAGAAAGGTCACGTGTTCATTGATTTTATTAAAAGAAAGGCTTCCTGCCGGCAGCCCTGGAAGGGTGGGTTGGGCCCAGGACACTCCCGCTGGCAGAACATCTGTAAGGGAACGGCCTGGCCACCTCCTCCTCCTCCAGCGGGCTGGAGACACCGCTTGGGAGCTGGGAGCTCTGCCCCAGCTTATTGACCCCCACCTCTTTTTCCTGCTCCACAGAGATGGGCTGTGCAGCTGCAGAAGTAGGGCGTGCCCGTGCGTGGAGATGGAGACCTGCCTAAGGAGGGCAAGATGGTGGGCTCCTTTCCCCCGGGTGGGCATTGATGGGAAAGTAGGTCAGGACTACCACGTAGTCAGAATGTGCCAGGATGCTCTGCGCCATCTTGGACTCATCATAGCACTTTGAGGGAAGTATTGTGCCCGTTTTACAGATAGAAAAGCTGCTTCCGGGAAGAAAATGATAAGAGAATAAAGGCATAGGAGGCTTCCTGGGGCCATCTAAGAAAAGGGTGAGGTAAGAGTCTGTGAGAAAAGCATCTGATCAGTTCCACTAGGTGCCCCTCTCACAGGAGATCCTGAGCCAGGTGTCACACTGACATGCGTTATTTCACGTTAGACCCTACTTACTTCCTTCTTAAAAATCAGCAAAAAAATTAAAAATAAAAATAAAATGCAACAAACAAGGAGCTCTAGCTAGATAACTGTTTTGGCGTCAACAAGAGTGGAAGGTAGAAAAATGAGGGCTGGGAGTGGGGGGCAGTTAGGCCCAGTAGCTCCTCCTCGGGGGCTGGTCCTGGTGAGGAACTGAGCAGAGCAAGTGGGTGTGCAGGGCTGCCTTTCTGAATGGCAGTGGGTGAACAGCCCCGGAGCCTGGAGTGACAAAGGATGAGTTGGGCCTGGGGTTTGACCAGCGAGAGAGGGTGTTTCCTGGAGGCATCTGATGGGGGTTTGGGCCATCTGGGGGGGTCACTTTGACCTCACACTCTGCACTCCGTTTCAAAGGTGGCTCTGTAGAGTCTGAAGGAAGAACACAGTCTCCTGGGGCAACGTCAGCCCGGTCTGGAGGCAGGGCCCGCTAGCCTGGGGGCCCCCAGGGATGCATCCTGAGAGGTTGGCTGTGCTTGAGTCCAGAGCGTTTGCTGCAGCTGCTTTCAGCTCTTTATCTGCCATGATTTTCCTATGGGCAGCCCACTCTCATGGGTACAGCTTCCTTTTTATAAGATACCAGGAACCTCTGTGGGTGATGTGATTCATCATTTCTATAATCAGGAATGGCCTGTCATTGGTGTGGTCCCTGTTGTGGACGATGGGGGAGGCCACACATGTTCCAGCTCTCCTGACACTCCCTTCCCTCCCACGCGAGTGGGCAGGTGAGCGGGAATGATGCGAGGATCGGGGTAGCCTTCCATCTGCCCTAATTCATGAAGGAAAAGTAAGTTACAAACAACGACACAGCCGTTATCAGTCACAAATTACTTATGACACCCCCAGTAACTGATTGGGGACCTGGCGTATGGAGATGCTGTAGGAGAAGGGTCTGGAGACTGAGGTGCACCCATCAACACCAGCACAGCTTGGGCATGAGGCCAGATTAACCACTGGACTTTGGGGGCCAGAGGGACCATCTATAACCCGGTCTTCATCGCCCACCTCCTCCTGCTCCGCCACCACCCCCATCACCTCAGTCACCCCCACCCCCAAAGAGTGAAAGGGGTTTTTCAGGAGCTGCAGGTGATGCTGAGGCCATCCTTCTGTGGAAGATGATTGGCCCTCTCTCCACGGACACGGCCACTGCAACGCATGGTCTAAAGAGTAAACCCGTCCTGGGGAACTGGCCGAGAGTCTGTGACAAGGAAAGTGATGGACAGACTCAGCTTCCTGGTCCCCGAGCTCCTCCTCGCTGCTCCTTCTCAGGTCCCCAGGGAAGTGCTTTGGCTTGAGGCAGCAGCAGGGACACAGGTGGAAACCCAAAGGTTAAGAGGAGCGCCAAGAGATCCCCAAGACTCGTTCACTCATTTCTTATATTGATACATTAAGCGCTGAGATGAGGTAGAGAAACAAGACAGTCCATAATGTCAAGGAGCACGCGGTCCAGCACGTGTAATGCCAGAGGGGAGTGGAAGTGGATAATTACGATGCGATGTCTCAAGCGCCATAAGGGGTGGTAGTGTCGTGGGAGCCTGGAAGATGGAGTAAGTTCAGCCCTAATGAATCAGGAAAGGTTTTATACAGGTGGGGACATTTGACCTGGGTCCTGAGAGGTGGGTAGGAGTTCGTGCCATAGAGAAGAGGGAACATTCTAAGGAGGTAGTGTGCAAGGGAATGGAATGTTCAGGAAATATGTAGGGGTCTACACAACCCAAGAAAATAGTACACAGAGAGGGAAAGGAAAGAGCTAGAAAACGGGGAGGGAGTGAGGCTGAGGAGGTGGGGTGGGACCCAGCAGGAAGAGGGAAGAGCCTGCAGGTTCTCCCAGAGATCAGGGTTTAAGGAGGCTGCTCCTATTACCAGCAGCCAGCTCTCCCAGCAGCTCTAGGGTGTGCGTGTGCGTGTGTGTGTGTGTGTGTGTGTGTGTGTCCCTCCGGATGCCAGTGAGGAAGCAGAGGGCCGGGGCTCTGGGAAGGAGGGAAATAGAGACAAGATAGCGTTTTCGTTTTCCCACTTCTTCTGTTTTACATCCAGTTTCTTTTGGGCGCTTTTGTCCCCTTTCCCCAGTTTCAGAGCAAGGTTGAGGACAGCCCCGTGCTAAGTGAGGCCTCAGCCTGGAAGCTGCTGGCCCAGTGTACGGGGGCGACGTCCACCGCAGAGCAGACGTGGCCTGAACGTCCCAGCCTAATGGGAGGTGCAAGAGGGCAGCGTGTGGGTCTGTCTCCTGCGGGTTTTCATCGCTTTTTAGTCTCGGTTTTTTTCTGCCATCTGGTGGTGGAGCCTGGTACTGCAGCCCCCTCCCCACACCTCTCTTCTCGCTGCTCCCGGAAGGATGCTGCCCTGGGGTGGTCGTGGGCAGGGGTCGCTCGGAGCTGGCGTGAGAGGCGGAGTGTAGCCGGGCAATAGCGCCCACTGGCACCGGCCTCCCTGCCTCGGGGAAAAGAAGCTTCTGGAGACGGCGGCTGCGGCCTCCAGGGCCTCGGGAAGGCCGTCCTTGTTCGTACCAGGAGGATGGCCATTTGTGAGGGAGACAGATGCGGGCAGGCGGGAGGGCGGCGAGTGGGGAGGAGGCCCGCGGAGAGGACTAGCCAGGATGAGGTCACTCCCGACTCGAAGTCTGACCAGAGAGTTAACCAATCCCGGCTCTCGTGCTCGCGCAGGTTCTGGTTCCGGAAAACATTCCTGACACTAAATGCCATGTTCATCGCGGTTCATCACAGAAACAGAAAGTGTTGGAGACATTTTAAGCGGGGCGGGTTTCACAAAGGGAATTTGGTGCTTCCAGAATCATTTGAAGGGCTGTTGGAGTGAAGGTCAGGGAACAGCACCTCTGGATTTCAAGATGTCACGAAGTTACAGAAGTGGCTGGAAATCACTGCGTTGGCTTTGATTGCCTGCAGCACGGGAGTGAATGATTCTCAGGGGGAGCTGTCAGAGCCCCAGGTCTGCTCTCTGCCGGTGCTCGTGCCCGTCCCCACAGCTGCACCTGGCCGATAACAGCTTCTCCGTGGATTTACCCGCCAGCTGTCACATGCCCTTCTCCCATCGGTGGGATCTAAACCGGGGCGCGGCTGGCGGTGGGATGTGGGAAATGCAGTTTCCCAGCTTGCAGCCAATGCAATAGCAGGGCGAGCCGAGGATGTCAGGGGCCAAGACGCAGTATCGGACACAGACTTTTAAATATGGACGATAACAATAGCATCAATACTCCCTTCAGACAGCTGCTGTGAGGCTGAAGTTAACCCAGAGCGTGACATGTGGTAAACCCTCGATAATTGCTCGTTTACAAAAAACTGCCAAAACTAAAGTCAGAATGGCTCCCCATTCTCCTTTCTAACCCTTGTAAGGAAACTGGCCGCCTCTGAGCTGCGGGATCCAACCCGCCCGCCTTAGTGAGGATCCTTCCTTTACCCCTCCTGGGCCTGCCTGGCGTCAGGTCCGCAGTCAGCCTCATTCTGGCTCAGAGGGCTGGGAGGAGATTCAGAAAGAAGGTGAAGGTTCTCAGGGAAAATCAGTGACTCGTGCTGAGTATTAAATTGGATTCCCTGTGCTGTGCCAATTTGAGGACTTCATCTTAAATGGACCAACGACGGTCAGAGCCTGGTCAGTTCCGTCATGAAAACACAAGTTGGGGCTCAGCCACGCACCCCTGTCCAAAATGGAATCAGTGAACCCGGGTGGAGTCTCTGCGGCCTTGCGCTCAGATACCCCGAGCAGCCTGTACCAGGAAAGAATTAGGGCACAGCTGAAATCCAAAAGGGAAAGGAAACGGGCTAAGATCCACGGGGAACAATGACTAGTTCTTCATCCGTCTCCTGCCCCAAATAGCTCCGCTCTCCTCCCCCACTGGTGTTTACATGTGTTCCTTGCCTGGCAGCAGATGCCACCAGGCCTTAAAGTGGGTCACAGAGGGCAGTGAGGAGCCGACCAGGCCCTCAGGCCACCTCCTCCCCTGCCCTCACTGCCCAGAGGCTCCAGCCTGGAGTGGCAGAGCCCGGACCCCAGGTGGCCCCTGCCCTCCAGGGCATCCTGGCAGGGTCCCTGTTGCCCAGAGCCACAGCCGGCGAGGGGGATCCTCCGTCCAGCCTGTGAGGGGGCAGAGGGGTCGGCATTGGGTGCGGCTGCAGCCTCCCCACCCACTCCTGCCCTGCCATCCCCTCTCACCGCAGCCAGGCGCACATCCCCTCAGGGACCCCAGCCTCCCCCGGGCAGTCGGGGAGCCACACGGCCCTGCTGCTTCCCCTGGAAACAGGGTGGCTTCACACAGACCCACAGGGCCTAAACCAGGGCTCCCCACACCCACGGGGGCAGAGGTGGTGTAGAGGGTAGAGCATAACTTACAGTCAGAACCAAACCCAATCAAACCCAACCCGGATTTCAGACCCCAGCGCCCTGGGGCCCACGAAGGGAGATGGTTGCCCAGAATAACCCAGCAGGGAAGTGGCCGAGCCCGGGCCCCAAGGACCACTGCACACCCCCAGCCACGTGTCTGCCCCTCCCATCCTGACCTCCTGGCCCTCCTCCTTCCCAGGATCCCTGCGCTTCGGGTCCTGATGGCGCCTTTCCCTCCACAGGTTCTGTCAGAGCACGGCTTTGGCCTGATCACCACTGACATCCGGGAGGGACAGACTTTCTACTACGCGGAGGATTACCACCAGCAGTACCTGAGCAAGATCCCCAACGGGTACTGCGGCCTCGGGGGCACCGGAGTGTCCTGCCCGCTGGGTATTAAAAAGTAATTTCTTCCCACATGGTCAGCCCTTGAGGTCACAGCAAAAATGCTTCCAACAAATCGGGCAGTTCTTTTGTGGTTCATTCACATCAGTTGCTTTTTGAAGTACACAAAGGCATTCATAAAAATCTGGTTTATTGAGGTATAATTTACATGAAGTGCAGTGGCAGGTTGATAACATGTAATTTATCTTCTAATAAGTTATGGTGGGAGGAGAGCTGTGAAATTTTTTGGATCATTTGGTGTCTGAATGAGAATAATGAATAATCAGTGTTCACCCTTCTTGTGCCTGGGTGCCTGCCATGGATGCTAGGGAACCAAGCTGGCAGATTGTCGGAGGGGATAGGGCATCCTTTATCTGTATCTGTGCCTTGTCCCACCTCGCAAGCCCTCCTGCCCTCCAGTGCCTTAAAATTTGCAAACATTTGTAGCCACAATGAGTCGTTCACTGAAATACTTTGCTCAACTGATCCTATATTTGTGTAAAGGGCTTTCTCTCTCTTTTCGGCCCTCCTCGTGGCAGAGAAAAGATGTGAGTTAGCTTGATGAATTTTAACGCTTTGCTCACAGCTATGAGAAATGCTTGTTCTAATAAAAGTCTACAGTCTAATAATACAAACTGTCTGATATCTCATCTGTCTGTTACTTGTTTAGGTAGGATATTTCTAAGTATTGTAAGATAAATTTTAGAGCTCTCAAAGAGCTTGCGGGGGAAAAAGTGTTAAGAATCATTTTCCCCCAAATGGGAAATCTGATTGAAATCTTTAGGAAACAGGTCCACCTCTAGCTCCTTGCAACTTTAGTAATAATAGCTGTTTTCAACACAGCTATTACAACCATCACATCAGGGGCTATTCTAGAGAACAGACACATGGAATCCCTGCCCTTAAGAGTCTTTATATTCAAGACCAGGGGTGGGGGAAGTACACAATAAACAGGTAAACACATGAATAAGTAAGATAATTGCTGGTCCTGAGAAATGATAGGAAGACGGTGAATAGGGTAAGATGTTAAGTTGTGTCTGGGTGCTGTGGAGTTGTGTTCAGAGCTGTGTTAGCCACGCTGGTCAGGGGAGGTGGTGAAGCGGTGAGGTCCGTGAGGTGGTGACACGTAAGTTGAGAACCGAATGATCTGAATGATGCAAAGGAGAAACGGACACACGAGTTGGGAGAGGAGAGCGGAGCTCTGGGGGCAGGAGATGGACTAAGAAATAAGACATGGTTCCCCCTGGATATAGCCCATTTCTTTCTTTTCCCTCTTGGAATTCTGCTGTGCCCTAAACACATCAAGAATGCTTAAGTGAAGTAGCTATCCCTAACCACTGTCGGCATCCCCGCTGTGGTGCTTGAAGGAAAAGCTTTCCAACTACAAGGACCAGGAAGCATAAATGGCCCAAGACAGGGGGGATTTTGTGGTGTTTGAGAAACAGAAAGGCCAGTAGGGCTGGAATAGTGTGACTGAGGAAGGTATTGGGGAGAAGTACCTCAGAGAGGTAGGAAGAGCCAGACCATGCAGGGTCTTCTAAGGACATGTTAATAGGATTAAAAAATTTTATTCTAATTTATCCCTCCCCCACCCCCTTTCCCTTTGGTAACCGTTAAGTTTGTTCTCTATGTCTGTGAGTCTGTTTCTGTTTTGTAAATAAGTTCATTTGTGTCATATTTTAGATTCCGCATGTAAGTGATATCATATGGTATTTGTCTTTCTCTTTCTGATTTACTTCACTTAGTATGGTCATTTCTAGGTCCATCCATGCTGTTGCAAATGGCATTATTTCATTTTTTTATGGCTGAGTAATATTTATATATATATACACATATATATACATATATATACATATATATATATATATATATATATATACACACACATACACACACACACACACACACACACACCCCACATCTTCTTTATCCATTCATCAGTTGATGGACATTTAGGTTGCTTCCATGTCTTGGCTATTGTGAATAGTGCTGCTATGAACATAGGGGTGCATGCATCTTTTCGAATTAGAGATTTCTCCAGACATATGCCCAGGAGTGGGATTGCAGGGTCACATGGTAGTTCTATTTTTAGTTTTTCGAGGAACCTCCATACTGTTTTCCATAGTGTCTGTATCAATTTACATTCCCACCAGCAGTGTGGGAGGCTTCCCTTTTCTCCACACCCTCTCCAGCATTTGTTATTTGTAAACTTTTTAATGATGGCCATTCTGACTGGTGTGAGGTCATACCCCATTGTAGTTTTGATTTGCATTTCTCTAAGAATTAGTGATGTTGAGCGTCATTTCACGTGCCTGTTGGCCATCTGTATGTCTTCTTTGGAGACATATCTATTTAGGTCTTCTGCCCATTTTTTGATTGGACCGACAAGGGCGTAATTTCCAAAATATACAAATAGCTCATACAACTCAATAACAACAAAACCAATAAGCTGTGTGTTTCTTTCCCACCTCATCTCTAGGACATTTCTACATCAGTGATTTCCTGATCCTGAATCTCAGCATTGTTACTCATGGTCTCTGAGAGCCAAAAGCAGCATTTACTGGGGCTCTGAACCAGGTAGAAGCAAAGGAGGGTAAAGAACAAGGACCTTTCTAGAGACCAAGTCTGCAGGTCTCAGGGATGAGCTTACCAATGAAGGGGGAGCGAGGAGCTGGAATGTTTCTCATTGCAGGAGCAAAAGAAATGGAAAATGAAAGAAGCTGTGGAAGATACCTGCTTGTGAGAGAGGGAAAGAATAGGCCTTCTGTTTCAGAGATCCTTGGCATACCCCTCCCTGTGGAAAGATGCTCCATCCAAACCTTTGGAGAGGCCTCAAGCTGAAGTTGGTGACCTGCCTCTGAGTCCCAGGGGAACCATAGGCCTCTGAGTGGGTCCCAGGTATATTTTAAGCATTCCTATAGGTATATGATTATTCCAGGCACAGCTATTCGTATGAGAATCCCTCCTCACAACCTGCACCCCACCCTTGACCTTACTCCACAGACTGAGAAGGACACTTGGTTGTGAGGCAATGCAGTGTTTAATCACGGGGATAATAGACACATCACAAGATACAGTAACAAGATGGCCCAGGGTGATAGAAGCAAACTGTCCCCGGAGTCCGGTTCATGCTTGTAGGGCCTTTTTGACAGCTTGGTCTCCTTCTCAATCCATGACAGATAACTAGACACCTTCGTGTATACTCCAGGCAGTTTCTTCCGGCCACAGCCCACTCCCCAGCTGACAATGCCCAGCTGGTACCATTTGCTTGTGCTGGGTTTTTTCTGGCAAACCAGAGGCCCCCCACTGTCACCCTAGGAGAGAAGAGTTGTTTGGGAGTGGAAGGGATGGTGGCAAGTTGCTCTTACAGCCTCTTGAGGGGTGGGCGCCTGGCACGAGGCACAAAGCACTTATGGTGTCATTGGAGGACGGGTGGATGTTTCTACTTTTGGTTCGGCTCTCCAACAACATGCCTATACTCCCAGCTCTGTGACTGTCAGAAAAGGGAGCGAACAGTTTGGTCAAAAGCAATGGTGATGAATGACAATTTGGTCAAAAAATAAATATCCATCGTCACTATCATCATTATCATCCAGTAACATGCATTCATTCTGATATACCAAGGAGTGGTTTTCTAATCCGTTCTGCCTCTAAGCACTTTTTTGTTTTTCAGAATTCTTTCAGTTTCCCCAGAAAGACCTCATTTTGCTCTTTCTGTGTTGTTCACGACAGCAAAAAGTAAAAACTGAAACCCAAAAGCCATTATGCTTTATACTAGGTCATTGGTTGAAGACAGCAGGCATACAGACTGTATATACAGAATGCAAAAAGTACAAAAATTGTGTCAAAATGTTAGATTGTGGTTCAAAACATCAAATTTTAAACAATTTACAAATTTTAAAGCATCATGAAAGAGATTGCCAAGTAAGCACAGGTGGAGCAGACATCATTGACATGAAAATGAAGGAATGCACTACCTTTCATGCCCCCGAACATTTTAGACCATTTAAAATTTTCTACTAAAGAATAATGTATCTTCAAAAAAAAAAAAGAAGAATGTATCTTCATCAAAAAATCAGAAAACTGGGATATGGAAAAAGAACATGAAGAATACCCATAATTATATAAGTAAATTTATATATAAGCACACACACACGATTGTGTATAAGAAGAATTTTCAGGTAAGATACAGTTAACATTGTTTCTCTGGGGAGTGAACAGGAGAACAATTGTAAGAGGTAAACTTCCTCTTCACTGTACACCCCTCTATACCCCTGGAATTTTCTTTACTGTGTACTGAAATAAATAAGTGAAATAAACAACATTTCTAATTTCAACCATGCAGAGGCAACTCTTCAGCCAAATGTAACTTTCCACATCCTCATGTATGCAAATACGTACACGTCATTATTATTTTACAGAAATAGGATCCGGCGGTACATAGTGTCTCACAGCTTACAAAGATCTATTTTTGAAAATATTAAGTAACACATAGAAGAGTCAGAAAGAAGCACCATTTAATGATATGCCAAAAATCCAAATACAAAACAAACAACAACGCCCCCCAAATAGGATATGGGTTTATTTGGTTTTTTTTAAACCAGATTGTTATCATGAACAAATTGCTGTGCCCATCAGCTTCCTTTGAACCAAACTGTTCTTCATCCAGTTCTTTGAAGTCATTGGAAATTCCCATGACCTTTCTTTAAAATAAAGAATTACACTCGCTTCTCTAGGGATGAGGGGATCTATGTGAAAGATGTACAGTTAAGAATTTAAATTTCTGGAGGCAAACAGACCTTGGTTCAGATCCCAGGGTGAATACTTAGTTGAGAGAATGTGAAATTTTTCTTCAGCGTTTTGAGGCTCGTTTTTATGCTGGTGATGATTGTACCTCTCCTGCAGGACCACGGTGTGAAGGTAAGCAAATGACACCTATAAAGCACTATGCCTGGCCCTAATATAGAGCAAGCCTGTACTCACTGGCAGCTCCCACCATTTTTGTGGTTGGTAAACCAGGCACATCTGGGCGGGGCCGTGCTGGGCTGCTGGATTTGGAGCCCTGTCTCTATTGGAACCCAAAAGATGGCTCTCACCCCTGAAGTCAGCGCGCCTTGGTGGGAACTCGGGGTCTGTAATTTACCTTGCTGGTGTGTCCTCCGCAAGGCTGTCAGCTTTCCTGGTCCTCCTTTTCCCATCTAAAATAGGCCTGCTTCCTAGAGCTAGTTTGACGTATTTGTGGAAGCAGTTTGTATGCTATTGAGCACTGAACAGATGTAAGAGATGATGATGGAGAAAACAATATTCGTAGTGTTTACCATGACCCTCCTCTGCGCCATGCTCCTGTAAATGCTTTTGTGCATTGACTCATTTTATCTTCACAGCAGTCCTAAGAGGACTCTTAGTAGTCCCATTTTACAGATGGGGAAATCTGAAAAGGCACAGGCACAGAGGGGACTCCAGGCAGTGAGTAGAGGAGCTGGGAGGGAAGCTAAGGGAGCCTGCAGCCCTAACCGCTGGCCTGCACAGCCTGCCTTTGGTTGCAGAGCATCCCTCCCAAATTCATGTCCACCTGGAACCTCAGAATTTGACCTTACTTGGAAATACGATCTGTGCAGATGTAATTAGTTCCATTAAGATGAAGTCCTACGGGATTAGCATGGGCCCTACTCCAATAACTGGTATCCCTATAAGAAGAGAGAGGAGAGGAGACACACGCATACAGGGGGGAAGGCCTGTGAAGATGGAGGCACAGATCGGAGGGCTGCACCTACAGGCTAAGGAGCGCCCAGGGTTGCCGCAACCACCAGAAGCCGGAAAAGGCAAGGAAGGATCCTCCCCTAGACCCTCCAGAGGGAGCGTAGCCCTGCCGATGCCTTGATTTTGGACTTCTGGCCTCTGGGAGAGAACACGTTTCTGTTGTTTTAATCCACCTCCTATCCAGAGGAGAAAGAGGGCAGCCAGGTAGCCCGGCACTGTTGGCCAGCTTTCTGGGGCAGCCCCTCTCCAGGCCATGGAGAAGCTATGTTACCTGGCAGGTGTCCTTCCCACCTTGAAGGTCGCCGGCGCACAGCATGCTCTTGGTGAGCAGAGGCATCGTGTGGAAGCATGTTTCCCACTCGATCAGCTGGATGTTGACTTTCCGGAGCGCTGTTTCCGTACTTCGCTTAGGAACTGACCCAAAGAAGAAGCAGATGGGGAGAGGACCCTGAGCTCAACGTGGTCCCTGTGGAGGACCCACCCACATCATGTCTTTTCACCTCAACAACAAGGGAACTGCTCTGTGGCCCCGGCAATGACCCAAATTTGGACTGGGTGAGGAGGGGGCAGGAGGGGTGTCCGGGAGACTCTTGAGCCCACCCTCTCTGAATCAAGAGCTCCTAGGACTGGGTCTGTACTGGATTTCAGCCTCAGTGAACTATTTTCTCACCCTGCCGAGGGTGCCAGGTTCCAGCTAGGGTCCTAAAAAGGAGTTTCATTCAAATCCATGAGGATGTAAAGAGAACCCACAATGACAAGTTCTGTCCTGGGACCCACGGCACAAAAAGATGGGCTTGAAGCTCGTGTCGGGGTCCTTGAGGAGTTCACTGCCTGTGGGCTCTAGCTGAGCCCAACTCCTAGAATGTCCACTTCCGAAGATGGGGATGTGTTCCTCTTTGTATGTTGCTGAATCCCCGGAGCCTACAACACTGCCTGAATCATAGAGGAGTTTCAAAGAAAATGAGGTAAATGAAGCATGAGGAACTCTAAGTTAAGAAGGTGGCCTTGTTTTTGAAGCTATTGAAAAGCTTCTAAGGGCAATTCCCAAGGAGGAATCTAACACAGCTCTGAGTTTTGGGACCACGTGGGAATCCATGTAGAGCCATTTGGGTGCCTCCTTGGAAGGGCAGCACCGAGTGGAATGTGACTTTTCCTGCTCTGTTGATTATGGGGAAAGTCACGTTCACCAAGAAGGAAGACAAGAGGACACCATTTTGTGGGCTGGCTGGGCAAACTGGCAGGAGTAGGTTACAGGTTGACTCTAGAAGGACAAATTACATTCGGTTTATCCCCTCCTCCTTGGCCTGGATCTGTGGTTTTCAGAGATTTTAGCCACAGAGCCCTTTATCACAGGGGGCGGAACTGGCCCCATCAATTGGAATGGAGCTGCTCTGGCTGACACTGGAGTGGACTTCCCGGAGCCCAGCCCCTTTTCCCATTGGTATGTCCCTCCACGTTCCTCCAAGTCACCCTGAAGATTCTGAACACTTCTGCCTGGCTTTTCCCTGAGGCCCTGTTTAGGGTTCCTGTTTCACAACATGGACCTAAAACTTGCTACACGCGCCCAGGGAGGATGGCTCCCATGTGGACTGAACAGAAGGGTCATCGTGGGACTTTAACTGAGAACCGGAAGAGCCCAGGTGCACGAGGCAGACCTCCTAAGGCCAGCAGAGCCTCCAGACTTTGCTTCTCATTGCAAACCTCAGCCAAGGTGCCGCCCCCTCCCCGCTGGGCTATAGTAACTTACTAGTAGTGCCCCATCCAGTCACCCAGCAGTTTCTCCATCTCTCTATGTCAGTGACCTCTGAAAGGCAGATGGGTACCTTCTTGACACCCAAGTTCAGTGGGGATTTGAGCAACAGCAAAGCTATGTCATTAATGTAGAACCAGCTGTCAAAATAATAGTGAGTAATTAGCTTGTCCACTTGTATCTTTGTCAAGTTCTCGGTGTCAAGATTTCCTTTACCATGTACGACCTCCAAGGTAGATCTTATTCCAAAACAAAAGAAAGAGAAAATAGGTAAGTGGTGGGAGGGTGAAAGGTGAGCCTTAGGAGAAAATAACTGCACTCGTGTGAGACTGTGATCCTGAGAGCATCTGCGGCTCTGCACTTGACACGGAGCCAGGGAGGAGGAGGCTGACCTGAGTGCCCAGCCTGCCCTCTGGCCAACCAGCTCTTGCCCTGATGGCTTTTTGCTTGGGCAAATTCACTTGTAAATTTCATCAACAAATGTCTTGGAAGCCATACTATGGCATAAGTAATTGAGGGACTTGACCTTGATTTGCAAGAAAAGCTGACTGGCTATATCACAGACGCCTTGGAAGTTTTGCAAAAATATTTTGTAGGCTGGGACTCAGACAGCATCTTCTGCCATGCAGCCAGGCCTGGCACCCTGCCCTCGGGGCCTAATCCTTCTATGAGTTCCCCAACTCCGTGATCTCTGTCAGCCCACTTTCTCCCTGAGTGAGAGCAAATGCTTAGGAAAGGACTCTCTAGGAGTTTGGGCCAGGACTACATGCACTTAGCAAAATGCTGAGAAGCCCAAGGAACATTTGCTCTGCAGTGTACGTCCCACACAGCAAGCTGTGCAACACCCTAGGAGGAGAACGGTTTCTTTCCACCTGCAAAGTGTGATATTTAACACAGGTGTCTACCTCCTGGTATTTTGTTTTATGGCTGATGAACATGAATAATAGGCATGTCGGGGCAAATATTCTACCACACTGGTTTGAAAAACAAATTCTATCTGCAACACTTACTTATTTTTGTTTTTGAAGCAATGGGCTGCAGTTAGAATCCACCACTCACTGAGGATCGATCCTCCACAGAGATGATTCCCACTGTCAAGGATACGCATCTGCCATGGGAAATCTACAATGTCTGCAGGTACCCCGCCTATGATATCCAAAGCTTCTGACTTCTCAGAACTGGTTAATCTTTGACCACATTTCACTAAGAGCAGAAAGAAGGAAGAGGGAGGAGAGACACAGAGCCCAACAGTCAAGGTTGGTTGGCTTGGAAGACACTTAAGTATGATGCCCCTTTCTCACCCCCCCAGCACACAGACAGCAGTGGCTCAGCCAGTTTACTACCAGGTGGGAGATCCATCAAACAAAAACAATACCCTCCACGCCTACCAAGGGCACCGCAATTATGAGATTGTACTTTTGAGTGCCTTCACCATAGTTGTGCTTCTTGGAAGGGTCTCCGTCTGAGGGCCTGTGGGGAGGGGCACACAGCCACAAGCCCTGGGGCCGGATCTTGCTCTTGCACCCTAGTAGGGAAGCCCAAGGGAAATTGCCCCGCCCCTCCTTTCCCAACTGATTCCTTTCCTGCATTTTCTATTGTGATTTATGGCACCACCGTGTTTCACCCAATTTTAATTCTAAAGATCATCCCAATTGCACCTTGAGAGAAATTAAAATTTTGGCATTTCCTATGTGACAGGATTGTTTTGACAGCTTCTAATGGGTTTCCAACATCATCTGAGTAATGGGAAACAATAAACATCATAAAATCTAAAATGTTGAATGCTTACTCTTTGCCAGGCACCATTCTGTTTTGTCTAAATTAATTAATTTAATTCTCGTACAAACCTCACAAGATAGTTGAAATTATCATCATCTCATTTTAAAGGGTAGACCACAAAGGCAAGTTTACCATTAGGACAACTGGCCAAGACCAACAGCTAATAAATGACTAAGCTAAGATTTGAACCTAGGCAGTCTGGCTCTGGAGTCTGTCCTCATAACCACTGGGCAAACTGCCTAAGTGTTAACCGTACTTATACCTGGGGAGAAAAGTCCATGACGTTCATAATATTTCACAGAAGAGTCTAATCTGAGAGGTGTATCTATTCAAACTGTCTCTGCAGCACACATGGTACCATCACCACACAGCCTCGCCGCCATGTATGTCCCCGCCACACGTCACCGTCAATCACACCACTCATCACTACACGTTTTACCGCCACCTTTGCACGTCGCCACCACCACTGCTGCCTCTCATCGCTGCCTTTGGGTTTCTGTCCTCTGACTTCCCTGGCCCTTCAGCTCCCCGGAAGTGCCCTGCTCCTTCCTACCTCGGGGCTCTTCCCCGTGCTCCTGCCAGAAAGAGAGGCTCCTCCCTCATCTGTCTCGCTCCTCTTTGCCTGTTTAATTCCTGTGTATCCCTCATATCTTAGCTCCTTCCTTGCCTTTTAAGATTACACCAGCTACCCTCAGTATAACTTTCTTACTCAACACCCCACCTTCCCCTCAGGACACTAACAACGGTGATGAAGCATTTGTGAAACTGTTAAAGTCTACCTCCCCCGCTAAATTGTAATCTCTATGAGGGATTCCCATTGCTCCTGTCAAGGAAGGGCACACGTTGTAAGGAACCTGCAGCCCAATCTCAGATGAAAAGGTTGAATTTTCAGAGCCAACAAGGGAATCTTGGACTTAATATACAATAAAACAATGTTGGATCTCTGGAAAATTTTTTAAATACTTAATTAAAATAATAATTTGTGAAAATTTAAACAAAATTACCAATGATTAGTAGTCAAATTGGATTAATAATTTAAAAGCCCCATATATTAATCTTTTTGCTACATAATGATAGCCACTTACTGAGCACCTACCAGGAGTCAGCCTCTGTATTGTGTGTGTGAGAGACACTTAATAATGCCAGCAAACCTCTGAGCTATGGTTTGTTATCCCCATTTCACAGATGAAGAAACTATCTTGGAGAGATCACGTGATTGCTCAAGACCATTCAGCTTACAAGAGACAGATGGGGATTTTTCGGCCAGGTATGTCTGGTTCTAAAGCCCAGTTGTTTATTCATCTTGCTCGTAGCTTGCATGGTATGTCTATATTTCGACAAATCATCCACTCAATTCTTTGCGAATCTTATTTGGCTAAAATGATGGTATGTGGTTTGGATGATTTCTCTCTAAGGCGAACATCCAACTGGTTGAGATATTATATCTAAAGCATTGATCATTGACTGTATCCTGGAAGGGAGGCTTTCTGAGTGAGGTGGGAAGAAGGTTTCACCTGGAGAGCTATCTGATTGGTGGGCAGTGGCAGTCTGCCATCCTCTGTGTAGAACAAGATGTTCAACACAAAAGAGAAAGCAAGATCTGTTAGCAGTTTCTGCTGACGGTTCGGAGGTGTTGGAGCGGCAGTAGGATACCAAGCCAAGCTGGTACTAACAGATGCCTTTAAAACTTAAATGGGTAAAAAGTCGTCTTACACTTGGGGAAAAAAGTGCATAATAATGCATGACACAAAACTGAGCAAGAACTAATATTTAATAGATTACAGAATAGAGATTGAAAACTATCTGATCACATCTGAATCCTGGGCATGAACCGTCAATACTGAACTCAACAAGGACTAGAAATAAAGTCTTGCAACTCCAGTCAAAAAAAATAATAGATCCCAAACTCGAGGTTGTGAGAGGAGCTTTGACTTGGAAGTTTTTCATATGAAAATATCAACCACAAGATGCTGATGAGATGACCTGACCGATAAGCACGCCACTTCCTAGACTTTAGCATTTGATGGTCATTGGTCTGGGGGCTCGAGGTGTAAGAATAGCATTAACAAATGGAGCGTGTTCAGAGGTGAGTAACTAGCATATTGGGAAGCCTGATTATAGGGAACATAAAAGGACGGGCCTTCAGACTTCTGCAGGGTTTTCTTAAAGACGTGGTATCAGACTTGCTCAGATCCAGTGTCAGTGGGTGAAAAGCATATGTTGGCATGAAAAGATCTTACAGTATAAAAATTCTGCCGTACTTTTACATTCCACTTTGTTGGACGTTACACAGAATTGAGGGTGACCTGGACAATCTGGGGCCTGTGGTTAATTTAGGGGAGTCCCTGGGAGTCCAGGGAATTTGTATATTTTTCAATATAAAAATGCACTTCATAGAATTCTCTATAGTGGAATAGGCTACCTCTAGGTTCTTCAATTTTCTCACCTTAAAATGAGGGGACTCAATAAAATCATCTCTAAGGTTTTTCCCAGTTCTAAAATACTCTACTTTTACAGTTTAAAATGACGAGGGGGAAACATTTTTACTTAAATTACATTAATATAAAACATAACTATTTTTATTAAAATTCTTTTTTTTTTTTTTTGTAATGAAAATGCCACTTTTATTCAGAAACATCTATTTTAGGATATATATGGTTCTTAACATCCATCATTGTTAAAAGCCCCAAATGAGCCCCAGAGACTAGTCGGAAGCAAGCATGACAGGCATTTTTGAAGGTTGGCTAGTAGTATTATCCCCATCATTGCTTTTGAGGCAAAACTGGCTGATTTCTTGTTCATTATAAAGACCTTCCTTTCAGACACACCACGTCTATTTCACATCCTGCTTTGGCAACTCATTTCATTTTGCTTCTTATATAAACATTGAAGCAAACTTTAGCTTCCTTATTCTGAATTTTTCCTTAAGAGGTATATGATTTTCAGTACAACAGTTTAAATGCTGTATTGATATTGATGTCAGGCTGCCAGTGGTCATGCAGACTGAAACGTGAATGTATTTACATGAAAAGTCTTATGCAAGTCCAAAAGTTCTTCTATATTTTTACATGCTCAATGGCTCAACTTTGTTGAAAATTAGAATTGGGGCTGTCCTGGAAACTAAGAGACCCACGGTTGTGAATCTTATCAGAGTTCCTGTGAGCCTAAGGGGTTTATATAGTCTGTAGATAAAAAACCAAATGAAGTCTTGGGTCCGCCAGCACTACAGAGCAAACTCCTGGTGGGGGAGTTTGGAAATCTTCCCTTGCAAATTCCACTGGAATGAAATCACTGCAGACTGTAGATTTTTGCCAAGTGACTGGTTGATCCAGACCCAGAGATGTGACCAAACAAATTAAGATAGGGAGGTCTCATCTCAGCTTTTTAGTTGAGTGTTTTCTCTTTGCCTGCACCATCAGGGTGTCTCAGAAATTCTTTTTGCCCCAAAAGACCCTTTCAATATATTGGTCACCATGAGAGAAAGAGAAGCATGACTGGAGAAACCACTCAAGTCTGCAGAAGGCACTGGTTTTAGCCTGGAAATTTCCTAGCTGGCAGGGCACCTGGTGAAGAGGGAAGGAGTGAGATTGGGAGTCAGAAGTTCTGAGTTGGCTCCACTGGCTAGCTGTGTGACTTGGAGCCACTGATTTAACCTCTCTGTGCCTCAATATCCTCATCTTTAATGCAAAGATAAGTATTAACACAGTCTAATGCCTATTTTTTCATGCCACATTGATTTAGAGGGATGACATTTGGTTTCATTCTAGTTTGGACCAAGGAGAAAGAAGTCTGAGTTTTGCCCAAGACTTTTGGTTCAATCTGGGGTCATCTCTGGGCAACATTTCAGTGAAAGGATGTACCTGCTGGTCGTCTTCCTGCATCAGTGGCCATTCCTTCTCATACTTTTCTGCCAAATCCACCTCCTCTTCCAAAACTCACGGCTTAATGCTCAGACCACTTCTTTCTCTATGCACTTTGGCTAGAGTATCTCATCCTAGCCAGACTTCAAATATCATCTTTATACAGATGCTCTCACGTTTACCCTCTCAAGCCTCCCCACTGAGCTCCCAGCCCATTAACCAACTGCCCTACTCAGTATCTCACAAGAACGTCTAAGAGGTGCCTCAAACTTGACGTGGCCCAAACTGAACTATGGAACCTGACCCCACTCCACATCTTTCTTGTAAGCCTTCCACAGTTCTATGGATGGTACCACGCCCGTCTGTTTGCTGAGGCAAGAGTTATCCTTGATGTCTCCTCTTTCCCTCACTCCCCACGAGCAGTGCATTGGTCAGTTCCATCAACTTTACCAAACAATGTCCTTCGCCAGCCATCCTCTCCATCCCCCCTGCTATAAACCCATCCAGGCCGTCATCCTGTCCTGCCCACGAACTCGTCCCCCTCCTTCCACTCTTGCATCCCCACTCCTACACAGTCTATCCTCTGAAGCAGCCAGAGTGTTTTCTCAAGCACCTCTCATTTCTCACTCTCTGATGGCTTCCCACTGTAACCAGAATAAAATCCAAAGTCTTCACTGTGCCTTTACGAGCCCGTCTTTCTCCAGTGGCCCCTTCCCATTCACTCTGCCCCAACTTCACTGGCCTGTCTGCCTCTAAAACGTGCCCCGCGCACTCAGCCTCAGAGCCTTTGCACTTGCTGTCACTTGTGCTTGGAAATACGTCTCCTTCTCATCAGATGGGTCTCAACCCAAGTGTCGTCATCTCAGGAAGGCTTTCCGTGACCACCTCTTAGAACAGTCTCAACTCCCACCTGCAGACCTCCCATCGCATTAGCCTGTTTCATCTGCTTCATACCATTTAACAGGAACTGGAATTAACTTATTTATTTATTCATTTCTATGTTTAATACTTCCCTCCCCTCACTAGATAGCAAAACTGCTTAAGGGTAGGAATTGAATATGTCATTCTCTGATATAAAACATCTCTCTCCTAAAACAGCTCCCAACACGTGATAGAGGTTTGATATCTGTCAACCAGCAAATTGACAGCATAACACGAGGCTCCATAAATTCTCCGGACTCAGGGAGATGAATCCATAGTAGGTATTAAGACGCTGCCTTCATTACAGTTATATTATTTATGTTTTGCATTAGACCAGTTAGGCTCCAAATGATCCTTCAGGATGTTTTCAAAGAGAAAGCAGCAGAGAAATTCCTTTTTCTGATCACACAGGACCTTAAAGCTGCAGGACATGGCTAGTTAGCATCTCCAGATGGACAGCTAGTTACCCCTCTCAAACGGTTTACTTACATTGGCCCTTCACTCTGGAAAACTCTGGTACCTAACATAGATGTGAAATACACAAACACACACACATACACACGCACACATGGCTTCTCCACATGTAACTTTAAAGTTGGGAGTGCGTGGGGAGCAATGATCTGAAAGTCTGGTCCAGGGGCCCCGGCATCAGATTCACTGGAGGGGCCTTATTAAAAGTGCAGTTCCTCAGATCCCACCCAGTACTACAGAATCAGCATCCTAGAACTTGACCTTTTGAACAAGCTCCCCAAGTGATTCTCCCGGCCGCCGAGGAGAGAGAGCCCCGGAGAGGCACAGACCCAAGAACACCATGAGAGACCTACGTGCCAGGCCACTGTGAGACCAGGGAAGCAGCAGGGCGGCTGGCAGCAGAAGCACCGCTCTTCTGTCCGTCCGTCCTGTCATCGGCCCTGGTCTTCACTCGAGTCGATGGAGGAGCTTCAGGTGAGACTGCGCATATTCAATTCAGAAGGACCGAGTCAGGGCCTTGCTCTCCGTGCCTGCAGTCTCACAGCCCAGCCTGATGCCCAGGTCACAATAGGGCACTGGGTGGAACCAGCACAGTCCAGACAAGGCAGCCAGGGGGCCTCCTGGACCAGGACCTGATGATTCCATGAGCCAGCCCTCTGGGACGTGGAGGCCAGTGTGGAAGCGGGGGCAGAGGCAGTGGAGCGGGAGGGCTCCACACCAGTTGGGCTCCTGCAGAGCAGGGCCTCTCAGACCCACTAATGCATCAGGAAAAAAGAGGTGAAGGCCTTCCTCAGGAGAAGGGACCTGAGGCTGCTGGTCCAAACAAGTCAGGTGATACAGTGGAGCGAGCACAGACTCAGAGTCCTCCAGCAGAGCGCTCACATCACCAGTGGGACCTGAACTTTGAGCCTCAGATTCCTCATCTGTAAAATGGGGATAATCACAATATTTCCATCAATATATTGTTGGATTAGTGAGATAGTGCGTGTATCTAGGACCTGGCAAATACCAAGCCCATGATTTTAATTCTCTGCCAATTTCATGTCTTCCAGAAAAGGAAGGCACATTGACCAGCCGTTTCTATGAATAGGACGTGCATAAAGTACAGAACCCATGCATAGATGGGCTGCAGGGTGGCTTTTGTTCATATATTTCATTCATTTGTTTGTCCACTAGGTGACCTAGCACTTTACAGAGCATTTTCTATACGCCAGGCTTGGAGAATGATGCAGAGATAAACAATATTTGTTCTCTGTCTCCTAGAATCTGGGAGAGACATGTGAGCAGAGACACCACCACACTGGGGCAAGTGTATCACTGGGAGCTGCGGAGGGGCACCCAACCCAGTGTGGGGGGAACACAGGTGTGTGGTGGGTGGGGAAAGAGGCCACCAGGGAAGATTCTCTAGAGGAAGAAATAAGCCCTGTCTGGGCTGAGTCAATCCACTGAGAGAGATGATGTTAGGGAGGGGCCAGAAGGCATACGTTATGGGTTGAATGGTGTCCTCCCCAAATTCATCTGTTGAAGTCTTAACCTCTAGTACCTCAAAATGTGACCTTATTTGGAAACAGGGTCATTGCTGATGTAATTAATTAAGATGAGGTCATACTGGAGCAGGGTTGGCCCCTAATCCATTGTGACTGGTGTCCTTACAAGAAGGGAAAATTTGGATACATAAACCCACACAGGGAGAGCGCCATGTGGAGATTGGAGTTATGCTGCCACAAGGCAAGGAACTGCCAGAAGCTGGGAGAGAGGTCTAGAACAGATCCCTCCCTTCCGAGGGGGCACGGCCCTGCCAACACCTTGATTTTGGACTTCTGACCTGCAGAACTCCAGACAATAACTTTCTGTTGTTCTGAACGACCCAGTTTGTGGCACTTTGTTATGGCAGCCCTAGGGAACTAATACAGCATTCTAGATGGGCAGAAAATGTGTGCAAAGGTATGGGAACTGTAGGAAGTTTTAAGTTAAACCATATAGAGTTGCTGGTTTAGTAGCTCAAAAATGGTCTAATACTGGCAAATTCGAATAGTTCAAACTAAAATGTTGAGTTGGAATAATGTGCAAGATTGAGCAGTAGACAGGCCAATTTATTAAATAAAGTTCGACTCTGAATACAGTCTTCCCCACTATACAGCCACAGAAGTATTCTCATGAGAAATCACCATGGACGTGACAGGTGTGTGGAGAACAAGTATTATTACTAAAGATTGGCAAGAGCTGTAGGTGTAAATGTTTTCCAAAATTCTATACATAATGGACTTCCATTTTAGGGAAAATGACTATGGGACTTTTTCTTTCCCTAGCTCTTTTAAGGCTTTACAATTTATTTTTAAAGCTCTTGGGGATATCCTATCAGAATAAGCGAAAAGCAGATGAAATATTAGGAAGTTAGTTCGTGTTATTGGATGTGGAGTTTTAACATAACAAGCATTTACTATCCATCTCATAGCTATAAGCAAAGCATTAGAATTCATCAACCTAACATATCTTTTCCCTGCCAGGAGGGGGCCTGAAATGAGAGACACAGCCTCCTTATCTCTGTTCTTTAGAAAACCACACGAATTTGAGCTCAGCAGAGAGAAACATTTCATTGCAGCTATAAGTGTTTGCAAACTTTGGGGCCCTGGAGGGCACGTGTTCATATGAGGTGGACCAGGGCATAGGTAAAGAATTCCCAAGGTCACCGGGCTTAACCACGTGGCTTCCATGGCTGGCCCTAGAGTTCTGAACAGGATAACACAGCATATGCATGATCTTCATTCAGATCCCAAAGAATCCCCAAATCTCCCAGCACATATGTGCATGAATTCACATTTTTATCAAAATACCATTGCATGAAGACACATGTCCACACCAAGACCCGTACACAATGTTTATGGTGTTTTTATCCATAAGTACTAACAACTAACACCCTACATGTCTGTCAGTTGAGTGGATAGCCGGTGGTCCATCCAGACAACAGCGATAGTCCTCAGCAATAGAAAGGAGCAGACCACTGACTGCAGACCACATGCTATAACCATGAACCTCCAGTGCCTTCTGCCGAGGAGAGGAAGCTGGATAACTGCTACCTTCAGTATGATGCCCAGACAGGCAGAGCTAGCACATCAGTTGTCGCCAGGGGCTGGGACTTGGGGAAGGGGATGGGTTCCAAGGGGCACCGGAGAGCTTTCTGGGGTGGTGAAAGGTTCTGTGACTTGACTCTGGTGGTGGTTACATAGCCATCTTGCCCTTGTCAGAGTTCATGGAACCATACCCCTTAAAAAGGTAATTTACTAAATTTAAATTATATGTCAAAAACCAGACTTTTAAAAAATGCCTTTGTGCACTTCAAAAAGCCACTGTGAACCACAAAAGAATTGCCTGCTTTATTGAAAGTGTTTTTGTTGTGATCTCAAGGGCTGACCGCGTGGGGAGAGATTCCTTTTTAATTCTGGCTTAGTCTGCTCAGGCTGCCATAACAAAATACCATAGACTGCTGGCTTACACAACAAAAATTTATCTTCTCACAGTTCTGGAGGCTGAAAGTCCAAGATCAAGGTGACAGCCTACCCGGTTCCCGGTGAGGCCTCTCTTCCCGGTTTGCAGAACGCTGCCTTTTCACTGTGTCCTCTTACGGCCTCAGTGCAGGTTCACGGAGGGAGAGAGACCACTCTGCTATGCCTTCATGTAAGGACACTAATCCTATAGGATCAGGGCCGCAGGCTATGACCTCATTTAACCTTAATTTCTTCCTTAGTGGCCCCATCAACAAATACAGTCACACTGGGGGATAGGGTTCCAACATGTGAATTCTGGGTCCATAATAAATACCCAGCGGGCAGGACACTCCGGTGCCCCCGAGGCCGCAGTACCCGTTGGGGATCTTGCTCAGGTACTGCTGGTGGTAATCCTCCGCGTAGTAGAAAGTCTGTCCCTCCCGGATGTCAGTGGTGATCAGGCCAAAGCCGTGCTCTGACAGAACCTGTGGAGGGAAAGGCACCATCAGGACCCGAAGCGCAGGGATCCTGGGAAGGAGGAGGACCAGGAGGTCAGGATGGGAGGGGCAGACACGTGGCTGGGGGTGTGCAGTGGTCCTTGGGGCCCGGGCTCGGCCACTTCCCTGCTGGGTTATTCTGGGCAACCATCTCCCTTCGTGGGCCCCAGGGCGCTGGGGTCTGAAATCCGGGTTGGGTTTGATTGGGTTTGGTTCTGACTGTAAGTTATGCTCTACCCTCTACACCACCTCTGCCCCCGTGGGTGTGGGGAGCCCTGGTTTGGGCCCTGTGGGTCTGTGTGAAGCCACCCTGTTTCCAGAGGAAGCAGCAGGGCCGTGTGGCTCCCCAGCTGCCCGGGGGAGGCTGGGGTCCCTGAGGGGATGCGCGCCCGGCTGCGGTGAGGGGGATGGCAGGGCAGGAGTGGGTGGGGAGGCTGCAGCCGCACCCAGTGCCGACCCCTCTGCCCCCTCACAGGCTGGACGGAGGATCCCCCTCGCCGGCTGTGGCTCTGGGCAGCAGGGACCCTGCCAGGATGCCCTGGAGGGCAGGGGCCACCTGGGGTCCGGGCTCTGCCACTCCAGGCTGGAGCCTCTGGGCAGTGAGGGCAGGAGAGGACGTGGCCTGAGGGCCTGGTCGGCTCCTCACCGCCCTCTGTGACCCACTTTAAGGCCTGGTGGCATCTGCTGCCAGGCAAGGAACACATGTAAACACCAGTGGGGGAGGAGAGCGGAGCTATTTGGGGCAGGAGACGGATGAAGAACTAGTCATTGTTCCCCGTGGATCTTAGCCCGTTTCCTTTCCCTTTTGGATTTCAGCTGTGCCCTAATTCTTTCCTGGTACAGGCTGCTCGGGGTATCTGAGTGCAAGGCCGCAGAGACTCCACCCGGGTTCACTGATTCCATTTTGGACAGGGGTGCACGGTGGGACCTCGGACTCGTGTCCCCAGTAAGGGAACTGCTGTCTGCTGACGGCCTGCTGGCTCATGGGGATGGAGTCCTCACCTCTGCCAGGAAGGGTGGGTGGGTCTAGTCTCTGAGTCCAGCGTGAATCCATGGCCTGACCTTGTGCTGAGCCCTGTCGTGACTTTCTGAATTTCCATCCAGCCCCCTGAAGTGGAAACAAGGAGGCTGATGGCCTCAAAGCCTCAGGCCCGGGGTGTTTAGGAAGATGACCTTGAACAGAGGGATTCGAGAGGGTCCCAGAAGGAAATCGAATTCCACTCGGCAAGTTGAAATGAAGCTACTTTCATGAAGGGACAGAGAGCTGTGGGCATCGATCGTGAAGTGTCCCAGTGAAGGAGGGCATTTCAGAGACTAGCCACAGGGACAAGGGCAGAAAGTCTAGTCGCTGGAATCCAGTGAGAACGGCAGGTACGGAGGAGAGATCGCGGCAGGAACTGGGTCAAGGAGGGACCCTGCCACTGGCAGCACAGTGGCCCCAGCCAGAAGGGACAGGGAAGAAATACCCCAACCCCTTCCCTTCCTACCTCGTGCCTGCCGGTGCCTCCCATTGCCCAGAGCAAGCCACGTGACATTTAGGGTCCCCCAGGTGACCAGTCCTCAAGAGCCAGCCTCCCGGGACACAGGGAAGGACAGCCAGGGCATTTGTCGTGGTAAAATGGGGACAAATGGAAAATTATTGCACAGCATCATCTAGTGCTCCCTCCCAGAGAATAGAATTGAAAGCTGTGAGCCATTCTTATCTCAGGACGGGTAAAGATAGCCAGCTGCCCAGTAAGGCTTTTCATGGTGATGTGTTGGTCTCAGCCTATTGATAGCCTGGCTGTCAGCTAGGAACGCTGGTGGCACTCGTCCAGACCATATTACTTGCAGCCAGCCCCCGCGGATATCTCCCCTAATGTGTGGCTGGACCAGCCTTTGTGGTTCGTATTAGGATTGCAGGATGTGCTTCAGCAAAAACCATCAGGGAACTTTGAGGAACAAGATTTATTCCTCACAGGTCCTGGAGGGTACACAGCACACCTGAGGGGCCACACAGCCAGGTTGCAGGGAGAGAGAGAGAGAGAGAGGTAACAGACCCGGGGATCTGCTTTTATTAGGGTTGAAGGTAGGGTGTCTAGGGTCTCACGAGTTCATTCTTTATTGACTAATTTAAAGCACGCGACCAGGAATTAGGGTGCAGGAAGGAAGAAATAGGTCACTCAAGCAGTTATGTAGGTTACCCGGGGCTTTCTGGAAAAGGGACCTTCATGGGTGAGGACCTTCACAAGCCTGATTCCTTATCTGGTTGTTTTGCTAGTGGCTGTGTCATACAGCTGGCAATATGTTTATTCAGGATGGATGTCTTTCAAAATGGATGACTCAGCAACCAAAAACTTAAAATGTCAAGCACTTAAGTTACACATATATAATATACTGTGCTTAGGACTTTGCCGGTGTTCTCTCTCTTAATTCTCATAGTGACTATTTGAGGGATTGCTCGTCTATTTTCCACATTTAGTTTATCAGTGTGCCAGATACTGTATCTTGATGTTTAGCCCCATCTCTGCCTTTCTAAACTGTCCTAAGAATTGTAGTTGCTGAAAGCTGGTCACGTTTCTCAGAGTCCCAACAGGCTTCAAATTTAGATTCTCAGGTGAGTTTTAGGAGGCAGAAGACAGAGGTGTTGTCTTCCCTTAGCACTGTACACAGGCATGCAGATTTCAGCAGAAGACAGTTGTGAGGTTTTGCCATTAACTTTGGATGTCCTCTGGCAAATTGTTACTCTAATGCTGAAGAGAATAATAAGATCATTAGCAGTGAGTTCCTATGATTCCTGAGGCTTACAGAGCTTCTCGAAGCAAGCAACTGTTTTTCCTGGTCTTTGCACTCAAACCCTTTTAATGGTTCTGTAAGCATCCATCTCTATGTACTATATCCCTGTCAGTTTGAGATACATAGAGTATTTTCTATTTTCCTGATAGAATCCTGACTGATACAGTTATTTGGTATTGAAAGTGGTTTTAGGAAATACAACTGCAAAGATGGGAATCGAAGATTTCTTGTCAGGCTTGATTTGATTTGAAGGCAGTAATGAGCTCGTCACTGGTGGAAAATGCGATTCTGGGAGTCCAGGGTATGCAGGGTCAAACAGTCTCTCAAATTATTACCTGTCATTCTTGGAATCCTATTAAAGGAGAACAAGTGGGTTTTGCTATAGAATTTTCTGGTGGAAGAGATAAGTACAAGGGCTACTGTCACCAAATGCAATGGAAAGTTTACCAGAAAAACAGCAACGATAATATTGGAGTTTTACATTTTCAACTCAAAGGCATCATCTAAGGCCCAGAGAAGTTTCTACAACTACCCTAAAAGAATCTCTCATCTACTGTATCAAAAATCAGTCCCAGAGTTCTTCCTGCAGGTAGCAGAATGACAACATAACTTGAATTCACGACTTCTTTAGTTGCTTGCATGAAAGGTGATTAATTGGAAAAGAAGGTGACCAAGAAAATTGCAATGGAATATTTGGATGGATTAAGATGAATTAGTGTACTTTAAAACTTCAAATCCCGGGACCTCCCTGGCGGTCCAGTGGTTGGGACTTCGCCTTCCAAGGCAGGGGGTGCGGGTTCGATCCCTGGTCGGGGAACTAAGATCCCCACATGCTGCACAGTGCGGCCAAAAATAAATAAAATAAAATAAAACCTCAAATCCCACTGAGCTTCCGTTCCTATTAGAAGCAGCCCTTCTACCCCTTTCTGGAAAGGCTAGTCTCCGTTTCCATGAAGACTTTGTAATGACTTAACTGAAATACTTTCCCAGGGGATGCTGATTCTCCCCATAACCCACCCCTACCACCTCTCAGGGCAGTCGGAACCATAAGTAGAGCCATCACAATAGACTTCATAGGGGATCAGTTCATCTGACCCGGCAGAAGATATTATACACATTAGAAGAACTGCAACATTCTGCTAATGTATGTTTGTAGACACCGGAGGATTATGTGGGAGAAGAGATTCTAAAGGAGTTAAGCAAAGGATAAAGTAAAATGTGACTTGGCCAAATTTATCAATTTGGGTGCACTTAAGAGAAAATCTGTGTTCAAATGAATTATCTGGAGCAGCTAGAACTGGCTCTGTTTGTTTAGTTGACAGACTAAAACCCTGGACAAAAATAAATGGCCTACATTAAATGGAATTCTTTTGTAGAACATAAAAGAAGGAATACAAAATCTTGGATAGGAATGTCAGAATGGATTTATTAAGGGTGACCTGCTCACCCATCCCCTAACTCCATCCCTTAAATGAGTCCTGAGGACACCATGTTAAATTAGGCATTGAAAAGTACATTTCCATAAGGAGCATCAGCATCCTTGAAAGACCCTGTTGTGGCCGTCGTCTGTAGGCTGAGGATGATGTAACACGTAACCTATCTTGTGGGAGGTTGATTACACTTGACTTCTTCCCTTGTGGAGTAAGCAGTAATTTTTCGTCATAGAAATAGGCATTTATTCTGTATATGGACGTGTCTGCCTTGCTCACAAAGCTTCCGCCACCCCACTAGATGCCTAGTTACTCATCATATGGTTTTCCACTGGGCACAACTTCTGATCAACTGATTTTAATGCAACAGAAGTGAGGCAACATGTTCGTGTCCGTGGGATTCACTGCTCTTACCATGTATCCCAGCACCCGGAAACAGCACGCCTGCCAGAAAAGAGGAACGGCCTACTGAAGTTTCTGTAACTGAGTCTATTGAGATCTAACAACTTACGAGGTTGAAGTGCCCTTTTACAACGTATGGTGCATCTCAAGGGCCAGTATTCAATATAATGTGCTGATTCTCCCATGACCAGAAAACATGGGTTTGTAAATCAAGGGTTAGAAAAGCAACTGGAATAGTAATTGATTCCAATTACTATTCACCTAATGATCTGCTCTAAAAGTATTTTGCTTCTTATCACAACTTTGAGCTGTGAAGGTTTACAAGTCTTAGTTCCTAAGGGAGGAATGCATTTATTGAGAAACACAATGGATCTATCGACCTGAGAGTTGAGACTCCATCCTGGCTGCTTGGAGCTCATCAAGCCATTGAACCAGAAGGCAAAGAAGGAGTTAATGTGTTGACTGAGATGATTGACGCTTATTTTTTTTTAAAGACTTATTATTTATTTATTTATTTACTTTATTTTTGGCTGCATCGGGTCTTAGTTGCGGCATGCGGGATCTTTCGTTGTGGCGCACGGGCTCTTCGTTATGGTGTGCGGGCTTCACTCTAGTTGTGGCGCACAGTCTCCAGGGCTCATGGGCTCTGTAGTTTGCGGCACGTGAGCTCTAGTTAAGGCATGCGAGCTCGTTAGTTGTGGCGCGCGGGCTTAGTTGTCCCGTGTCATGTGGGATCTTTAGTTCCCTGACCAGGGATCAAACCCACGTCCCCTGCATTGTAAGGCAGATTCTTTACCACCGGACCACCAGGGAAGTCCCTGATTGACATTTATTATCGAGAGGATAGAGCTATGCTGCAAATAGAGTTTGGACAAGGAGGAATATGTCTGGGGGGGGGGGTCCATGCATTCCTCTGGGGATGCTGTTAGTATTTCATTATCCATAGGGAGAAATTAATGGAAAAGTATAGTAACCCAATCTAGGCAAACCACCAAGAGCTCAAAAGTGAAAGTTTGGGTCACCCCACCAAGTAAAGAACCACGATCAGCTGAGCTTCATTGGAAGAAGGAATGTACAAATACCAACCTCAGAATCAGCTGTAGACGAGAAGTATAGTAGCTATCCAGATCTTCATGTTTGCTTTGTTATGTATTTGGTTCAGCACTTTTTCACGTGTTGTTGGTGGTTAAATTTATTATGTGGTCTTTAGGATATAAGACTGTGGTTGCCATGGAGGTGCACGATTCCGATCTGCTTTAGGGAACCTGTTGCAAGGAGCGTAGCTGACGGCAGCCTTTGGCTGCTGTTCCTTTGGATCCATCACGGCAGTCAGGCCAAGACCACCCTTCTCTTGGGCTGCATTCAGCCAATGTCTGAGAGTGGCTAAAGGTACAGGAGTGGGTCCATTACTACCCAATGTGGCAATCTGCCAGGAGATCCCATCGACCTGATTGAGACTTTCTCAGACCTGCACTGGAGTCTGGAGACGCCCTGCCTCATGCCACTCCCCTGCCCTCTATCCTTCCCAGACATTTCCCTCAGTAAGTTCCTTTCACATATAATTATGCCTTGGCATCTGCCTCTTGGAGGACACAAAGTGACACAAAGATATAAAGGTGGAATGTGATAGAACTGAAAGAGAAATGATTATCACCCGGAGATGGGTATTGTGATTTATGAGACTTTGGTTCCCACTTTGGGGAAGAGAATCAGAGTGTTTTTGTTTGTATGAAGGATATTTGTACTTGTTTGGCAGGAGCATGCTGTTGTTACTATTCTTTCTTTCTAGAATGTTTAATGTGATAGAAGTTTGTGTGTGTGTGTGCTGAGAAGCCAACATGGCGTGGGTTTGCTAGATAGTGTCTAGTATCACTCAAGATCCATTTCCCTGAATGCTGAGTCCCCATTTTTCTGTGTCATAAGATCTGGAAGTCTCTGAATTGCACTGGCATCATGCAGGTGACTTTCGGTCCAGTGAAATGCACTTGCTAATATTTGAGATGCAGAAAGGCAGGAGGCAGTAGCAGTGGCAGCTGAAGCCAGTCTCCAGTAGAAGTGAGTGTTTACAGTGGCCTCTCAGTTCCCTGCTGGTCACCAGTTTGAGGGCTGCAGGACAGCTGGGCAGGGAGAGAGGGAGCCAGGTTTCCTTCTCCTTCCCAACCACTGGCTGCAGCCCTGGCCTCCTGGCCTTGGGTCAGAGCCGCAGTGATGGGGCCTGAAAACTAGTAGAGGTCCCTGACTTCTGTTTATAAAATCACTGGAAAACTGGAGGAGCAGCCTTTTAACTAAGCCTGCTCTTATGGTAAGAGTTTCTGTCTGCTAACTTTACCCAGAACCGCTTTAACTCTCTTACCTGAACTTTCCCTTCAACCATCTATTGGGCTGGCCAAAATGTTCCCTCGGGTTTGTCCGTAAGATAGTCTCACCATTCACTGTGCATTTTGCTTTGCAAGATGAGAAGAGCTTATAAATACTTCAAATGTTCTTCCTCTTTTCTCCTCTTCATTTCTTTTTATAAGTTATGGTAAGGTATTTAAGGTTAAAAATGGTGTAAATAATAAATTGTATTATTATTATAAGACACCATGTACACTTCACAGTTTAAGAAATAAAACACTGTGGACACGGTTGAAGGTCTGTGGGTCCCCTCACCTCCTCCAGTCATAATAAACAGCTTGAGCTTTGTGCTTATCTTTCCCTTGCATTTATAATTTTTCTATACCCGAATAGATACTAAGCAATAGTAATGTCTTACATATTTTAAAAATTGGTAGAAAGGGTATCATACTGAACACATTTTTCTGCAACTTGCTTTTGCCAACACTGTGAGATTAATCTATGTTGATCAGTTTAACTGTAATTCATATACATATTCACCTCTGAGTGGCTATACTGAAACTAGTTATTCATGTCTCTGATAATGAGCATTATTTTTTTCAAATTTTTTATTACAAACTATGATGCTATGAATATTACTGTATCCACCTCCTTGTAAATTTTAAATAAAATGTTTTAAAATATTAAACAAAAATAGTGAATTAGTTTATCACCCGTTAATGATAAACTTTTTTTTTTTCTGGCTAGAAACTTTATTATTTCAGAAATAGGCATCCTATGTAACTTGAGGTGGTTAGAATAGTTATTTATGGATTACTGTAATAAATATTTGTCAAAACACCAACTATCTCAATAATCATACGCTTATTTCATTCATAAGAACTTCCAAAAATAACTCTTCTGTATCAAAAAACTTATAAATGGCACAAGGGAGTTAAATAATGGTCTATGGAGGAGAGAAGGAAAATTCTGCTAGGGGAAACTCTAGTGAAGCATTTTCTCCATTACATTTTTGATTGATATAGTTCAGGAAAGAAGCCTCGCTTTGCCTTCCTTTTTTTTAGTGATTCCTCTGAGAGGGAATGCAAGAAACTAAATCTGAGGGGGAAGACTGCTTTCATAATCTCAAGTGTAAACCATGAATAGGCTTTTCTGATATAAGCTTTAAAACCTGAAGAGATAAGAAAGGCAAGCATGTATTCCTTTAAACATTTCAATAAATTTGCAAAATATTCAGCAACTATGCACATATTGTTTGTATACTTAAAAATGCAACAATTTTCATGCTTCGAATATTTTTTCCTGAGTGTTTTAAGGATATTTTGTTCTAGATGATTCAAAAGTAAGACTTACACACACACATAATATATATAACAGGAATTCTCCACAGGATTAGCATTGTGGACTCTCCTAACAGTGTCAAACAATGAGAAGCCAAACATGATCACATCCATATTGTAAGGAGAGCCCGGAGAATCACCTGTGTCTTTGTTTTCTGCTCAGTGCTTCTGGTAAGTTCAGCAGATGTACAGCCATGATTTGTTTCCAAACATCCAGACCCCCTCACTGGCTCACCACAATTACACGAGTGCTAAGTTCTAAGTATTCAAAGAAAGACTGCAGGTGTCGCTTTACTTCTCTCTGGTCCCTTCACCAAACCCCTACATCACTTATGACATTACTTGTTAATATTCCGCATTCCAAAATGAAAAATGCAGGTACACAAGTTTGCTAAATTTCACTTAACCAAATAAATTTAAAAATAGATAAAATACTTAAATTCCTGCAACACAAAACTTCGTTTTCATATTCATTAGAACATTTTAGAATTACTCAAACACGAGAATTGAAAATGTGTGTACTGTTTGGAAGAGAACTACTGAATTTATTCTCCAGAAGAAAAAGCACACCTGAAGCATCACATTACAGGAACACCTGAAACATGTTGACAAGTTCTTACCTTCTAAACTTCAACGAAAGCTGCTTGCACACACTATTTAAAGAATATCTGCCCCTATTAAGCAAGCCAGATATCTGATGTATTAAGGAAGTCAGAAGCTGAATCACTTCATTTCTTTCTGTTGCCTCCAGTTGCTAGAATACTGGCCACTCACATAAATATGTTTAATGTATCCATGTAGATTCCCAGCATCGAATTGATGGGATCATATTTTTGAACTGCATACACTGGTACTACTTCTGCACGCTTGATTACTTTCTGTGCATCATACAGAAGAAACATGCTGAAAAGAACTAATCCACCATAAATTGCCACTGAGTACAGAGTGGCACCAGCCACAGTGGTAGGTGGAAGAAACATAGATCCTAGTGAGGACACAAAGATGACACCCAGGCCCACACCCAGGGATGGTCCCATGTTCAAAAACTTCTCACTGGGCGCACACATGGCCACAGTGGAGAGGCCTCCCACAATGCCAGCTGTGTACCATGCAGCTCTGACAAGAAGAGGCCCCCCTAATATCGTCAGAGGAGCCACCACTGCACCCATCACACCAGAATGTAGTAACCAAGCAAGATGCTTTGGGCCTGGGCTCTGGTCATATGATATCGACTGGACCAGCATCCCAGCTCCAATCCTGCCTGCAAAGGTTGCACCAATTGTCACCCAAGAGCCTCTCACCATGAATTCATGAGGGCAGGAGTTCTGCTCCCTGCCAGGGCAGACAAAGCTGTTATGCCAATAGTTCCTGCTAAGTACACATAGGTGGAATGAATTCTATCCTTCACATACTGAGGCCGAATTACAGCTTTTTCAATAGCTCCAATCTCATTAGACATTCCCAAGCCATAGTAGCACAAATCTCCAAGGCCAACAGTAGCCCCTCCAGCAATAAACCATCTTCCCATCTGATCAATTTTAAATATTTTTTCCAATGATGGTTCCAAAGCTGCCTCCTTGAGTTCTTGGCTAGTTTTCCCACGCCGAATTCCAATTCTTGTTTTGGTGGCATATCCCCTGCTGGGTGTTAAGAGCCATCGAATTTTTGTGATGGAATTCTTCACAACAGGGGAGGCCTTGGTGAAAGCTGGGTGGAAAACCCAGGAAGGTAGTGTCCGGAGACACACAAGTCTTGCGGCCAGCATGGTGGTGCACCAGGTTTACCAAGCAGATCTGAAATGCTCAGTCCCTGGTCAACTCAAGCGCGCAGTTCGCCTTCCGGGCCGGCGAAACGCAACTGCACCCACCACCCGTACCCTCCGCCCACCTCTTACTGATAAACCATTTTTAAAATCTGCTTTACGTGAATGATAGTTTGGTGTAGACAATTTAAATATGGTATTATTCCAGTATCTTTTGGCTTCCATTGTTGCTGTTGAGAAGTCTGTCAATTCAGTGTTCCTTTATAAGTACACTCTCTCTTGCATGTGCTGATTTTGAGATTTTCTCTCTCTGTTGTTTTGCCATTTCACTAAAATGTGCTTAGAGATATATTTCTATAAATTCTGCTTGGGATTTTTGGTTTCCTGAACTGGAAGATTCATATCTTTCATCAGTTATGGAAAATAATTGGTCATTAATTTATTGGACATTTCCTTTTCTCCATTATTTCTGTTGTCTCCTTCTAAAACCCCAGTAGTCATATGTTAGACCTTTTCAATTTACCCTCCTTATTTCTTAACTTCCCTTTCACATTTCTCATGTCTTCTTTTAGCATTTTGGGTAATTTGTTCAGATTCATCTACTGGTTTACTGATTATATTTCTTATTTCTATAAAGTCTGTTTGATTCTTTTTCAATTCTGCCTGGTCATCTTTGACATTATTTTGCTTTCAGTGTCAAGTTTTCAGTTCCCTCTTTTTTGAAATACAATTGTTTATATTTATTATCTAGTAACTTATATGGCTGAAGTGTTTAGATGTATAATCTTCTATTCTTCCTGCACTTTCTCATGATGGCTGTTATATGAGTTTAGCAATTTTACATTTTGGACTCATGTTTTGCTGAACTTAATCTATGGGAATATGTAGGGAACTATGATTAGAGTTGCCAGAATTAGGAGAAAAACAACAACAGGATACCTAGTTAAATTTGAATGTCAGGTAAACAACTAATATTTTTTGTATAAATATTTCTCAAATATGTTATGCTGCATATTTATACTAAAACTTTTTTCATTGTTTATTTGAAATTCAAATTTAATTCTATGACATGTATTTTGTCTGGCAGCCCTACCTATGCTGGAGATACATGTCTCTAGAGAAGATTTTTTCTTCTTTCTTGAATCTCTTGAGAGATTAAATTAAATTAAATTAAATTTTCAGTTTGGTGTTTTTGATCTATGTACATGGTTATCTTTGAACTCTAGACACCTTTGAGGGTAGGGTCATGTTTGCCATTTCTCTAAGGAGAGTTCTTCCCCCTTCTGTTGCTGAGACTAAAACAAAGAATAGTCTCCTTTCATCAGAGGATTTTTTCTCTGAGCCCACACTTTCTCTGAGGCTATAACCCATTAAGTGTCCATTCTTTGTGAATGGTTCTCAGTTCCTACAACCTACCCTCCAAGAGCTCAAGCCCTTGTTCCCTACATCAAGGGTCCCCAACTCCCCAGGCCACAGACCAGTGCCAGTCCTTGGCCTGTTAGGAACCGGGCTGCACAGCAGGAGGTGAGCGGCCGGCAAGTGAGTGAAGCTTCATCTGTATTTACAGCCACTCTCCATGGCTCGCATTACCTCCTGAGCTCTGCCTCCAGTCAGATCAGCGGCAGCATTAGATTCTCATAGGAGCGCGAACCCCACTGTGAACTGCGCATGTGAGGGATCTAGGTTGCACGTTCCTTATGAGAATCTAATGCCTGATGATCTGAGGTGGAGCTGAGGCAGTGATGCTAGCACTGGGGAGTGGCTGCAAATACAGATTATCATTAGCAGAGAGGTTTGACTGCATAGAGACCATAATAAGTCAATTGCTTGCAGACTCATATCAAAACTCTATCGGTTGACTTCCCTGGTGGCACAGTGGTTAAGAATCCACCTGCCAATGCAGGGAACATGGGTTCGAGCCCTGGTCTGGGAAGATCCCACATGCCTCAGAGCAACTAAGCCCATGTGCCACAACTACTGAGCCTGCGCTCTAGAGCCCGCGAACCACAACTACTGAAGCCCACATGCCTAGACCCTGTGCTCTGCAGCAAGAGAAGCCACCGCAATGAGAAGCCTGTGCACTACAACGAAGAGTAGACCCCGCTTGCTGCAACTAGAGAAAGCCCGTGCACAGCAACGAAGATCCAACGCAGCCAAAAATTTTAAAATATTTTTAAATTTGAAAAACCCGTCAGTGAGCGGCAAGTGAAAACAAGCCCAGGGCTCCCACTGACTCTGCATTATGATGAGTGGTATAATTATTTCATTATATATTACAATGTAATAATAGAAATAAAGTGCACAATAAATGTAATGCGCTTGAATCATCCCCAAACCATACCCCCTCCGGTCCGTGGAAAAATTGTCTTCCACAAAACCGGTCCCTGGTGCCAAAAAGGTTGGGGACCACTGCCCTACATGACCATTAAAACCCAAGAGTCTGGATTTATACCTCTTGTTGGCTTTTTAGTCTGCATAACAACTCTGGACTCTTACTTCTGTTTTGATTTTGATTCCCTAAACATTTCCTTTCCTGTAGGCTCAGGATTTTAAAGTAGCTTCTGGCCTTCTCCTCATCCCACTCCCACATCCTTGTCTGGCCAGCCTGGTGCCTTGGGAAAGGAGCAGAATAATTGATGACTATGCTTGGTTGGGGAATCACTGTCTCAGAGTTATCTCAGGATGGTGGTCTACATGAGCTTCATCCAATGATAAACAGTTGGGGGGATGCGATTATAAAACAGCCCAGGAAGGAAGAATCCTAACTTTCTTTCTACAATGCTTCTGGGTACTAAAAAAAAATTACCATCATTCTCATGTTTTGAGATTCTTCTGTGTTCCAGGTTTCTACTAAGGACTTTACATGTGTAATCTCATTTAATTTAATCCACATAACTTATTTGAGGGCGGCATTACTGTCATGCTACAGATGAGAAAAGGTGCAGGAGAAGAAGGTGAAGGAGCTAGGTCAGAATCACAAAGCTAGAGTAGTGAGGCCAAAATTCAGACCTGAGTCTTCCAAAGCATCATGCTATCTAGCCCAGGGAAACCTAAATGTGGGCTTTCTGTGGGTTCAAAAGGGAAGGCACATACCATACGTAGGTGGCAGGAGCCAGGGGTCTAAACTCAGGCAGAACTCTGAGGTAGTGAACAGCCAGCCCAGGGAGACTTCCCCATCGAAAGGTAGTGGGATGACTCCACCCAAGAGAATAGACTGTGAGCTCCTTGACCACAGGGGTCTTGACTGTCTTGTCAACCACCATATCGCCATCACTTAGAACAGCACACGGTAGCCTGGATGTGTATGATGAATGAATACAATGTGTTGTCTACACAGATGGCAGGCAGGGGAAGAGAAACTTTGTACTGATTTTCCAATACTGGGTGCATAGTCGCAACTAGCAGCCAACCTTTGGATGTGGTTAACCTCAGAGGAGAGAGTAGGTGTAGAACAGATACTTTTCAGTACAAAGCCAATGGGAACCACTTGGTGTAGAGCCCATGGCTTCACAAACCTTGTGTACTAACCCACTAAGCTACAAGCTACCCAGCCCAGACAATATGTTGAGGAGACCTGATATAAATTAAGACAACACATCAGGAACTTACAGAGTTCTTGAGAAGCAATGTGCAGCCATCAGAACCCACCACCGATGTATGATTGAGCCTCCACAGAGGTGTTTCCGAGAGATCTGGATACTCACTTGCCATGGGAACTCACCTTCCTGGACTTCAAACAGTTCATGAACTTGTACCAATGTTGAGTTTGAAAACTTGGGTCTGTAGCCACATGGAGCTTCATCTGAAAGGGAAAAGAAAGAGCCATTTGCACATGAGAAGCACTGAGAAATCCTTCTTATCCCGTCTTCCCAGCATCTTCCCAGCTAAGACCGGTGATGGAGCTGAGTGAAGTGAGGTGGTGCAGGGGGGATAGACCTCAGACAACACCAGCCAAACACACCTCCTTTACTGTCTGTCCCTCACATTTAGGAAGAGCTGTGAGATCTGGGGAGGTCAGGGTGGAGATCCATCAGAAGCTGTGAAGGTGTTGGTGGCAACGGAGAAGTGCCAAAGACGTGCCAGGTCCATTCAGGAAACAGGAACCATGCAAGACTGGAACAGGGCAAGCTTAATATCAAGAATTATAAACTACAACAGAAGAGTAACTACAAAGGGTCAAGAGGACTCCAAGAATACCTCAGGGTTAGGGAAGAAAGGAAGGACCAAACCTGGAAGGGGAGTCCCTCCGCAAGGCTGGGATTCACAACTCACTTTGCAGCCCAAGAGAAGGCAGACGTTTGCTAGTCCCCATTACTACACATGCAGGAAACACCCCTCCAGAGTACAGCTGGGCTAGAGCATCCTTCCTGGGTGCAGGTGGACTGATGGCTGGGGGGCAGGTGCATGGAGGGAGCTGAGGTATGCTATTTACTAACTGTTTTTGTAAAAAGCTATTTAGATATTAGGGATAGTAATTCTTTATCTGCAAAAATATTGTAATTACTTTACCCAATTTGTCAATTTCTTTTGTCTCGACATTCAGGAAATTAAAATGTGTTGCTGGGTCAAAACTTTTCCTTTATAAATTTTCCCTTAGGTGCTTAGAAAGTCATTCCCTTTGCTAAAAAAATTATTAGAGGAGTTTCTCTTTAAGGAGTCTGCCCATGCCCATCTGTCATGGTTGCCTTTGACGTGGCATAAGAACATCAGTAATCTCTGGAGTCCCTCCTTAGCCAAATCAGCTGTATCATCTGCTCTAATCCTTCTCATCCAATACTTCATAGGAAGAGTTTACCTAGTGGCCTTCTTCGGTTGATTCAGGGTGGATATTTCTTATCTCATCCCTTGCCCCTGCTTTTCATGTTGTCTCTGAATTTTGGAATCCAGACTTGAAATATTACTCAGCCATAAAAAAGAACAAAATAATGCCATTGGCAGCAACATGGATGGACCTAGAGATTGTCATACTGAGTGAAGTAAGTCAGACACAGAAAGACAAATATCATATGATATCGCTTATATGTGGACTCTAAAAAAAAGGGGGTATAAATGAACTTATTTACAAAACAGAAGTAGCGTCACGGATGTAGAAAACAAACTTATGGTTACCAGGGGATAAGAGGGGGAGGGATAAACTGGGAGATTGGGGTTGACCTATACACACTAGTGTATATAAAAGAGATAACTAATAAGAACCTGCTGTGTAGCACAGGGAACTCTACTCAATACTCTGTAATGGCCTATATGGGAAAAGAATCTAAAAAAATAGAAGAGTGGATATATGTATATGTATAACTGATTCACTTTGCTGTACAGCAGAAACTAACACAACATTTTAAATCAACTAGATTCCAATAAAAAATTTTTTTAAAACTGCAAAAATAAATAAATTAAATTAAATACATAAATCAGTTTGAAGGGTCCCTTTCTCTCACCTTTGCCCTTGACCTCCTTCTCTCCTCCCCACCATCTCCCCCACCTCCTCAGAGTCTCTCACATTCTCAGGTGAGCACACACATACGGATACACACCTGTCACGTGCTCCAAAGGTCGTTTTGGATGAATACATGGCAGTATTTCAGCACAGCTCTTCCAGATACCCCAGGCTTGTTTCAGGTTGGCTTCTTACATTGACACTCTGTGGTAGGCATCCTTCTATATACTCTGGCTGCCTCACATACAGCATCTGAGACAAATGTTTGTTCTTATCTTAGGAGATTTAAAGTAAATCAGAATTCAGTGCTTGAATCCTTCATCCAGACTTTATTTCAATCCTCTGAGTTTGTTGCCACCACGTTTAGGAACATGTCAGGTAACTGGTTGCAATGACTGAATTAATGTATTTTGCTCAAATCACTAATGAGAGCTCTACAACTAGGAGCATGTGAACAAATGATCAACATTCGCTTCCTGTCTAATGCTGACAAAATGTTTAAAATGAAATGAAAAGAGTTGGCTGAGTACACTGAGCTTATGACAATAAATTAGGAGATATTTATTTTAGGAGATGTCACTTTCCAGAAACTGGCACTGTCATTTTTTTTTTTTTTTTTTTCTTTGCTCCTCCTCTGCTGTCAGAATATTGTACTTCAAGTCAGTTGTTCTTAACATTTCTCTTTTCCCTCAGTTCATCCCCGGGTGAATGCGGGGATACAGGGAACATAAATTAGCTCTGGCCCATCTTGCCCGCAGACCTTCTCTCCCCCACCCCCCCGGAGCTGTCACTTCTTCCACACAGTCCCTGCCACCCCGACATTCCCCCGTACCCAGACCCTGACCCCGGGCAGATTCGGTCCTGGCCGCCATCTTCTCCTGTCTTGGCTTCAGTTCAGCATCTCTTTTTAGGACCTTGGCGATGGTCTTCTTACTATCGTCCTGGGCTCTGGTACCTCACTCTCTTCTTGCTCCACCTTGTACCTTGCACGCGGCTGTCTCAGTTCTCTTTCCAGCACCTCAACATGACCTTGCTCATTTCCTTCTCAGCACCCTGGGATGGCCCCTTCCAATGACCCTAAACACAGCAAAGTCCCAATCCTCGGCATGACACGTAGACCCTCAGTGATCTGGCGTGATCTACCTACGTTTCCGGCCTCACTTCCCGCTACTCCCCAATGCCTTGGCTGTGCTGTGAGTCATCCTTAATTATTTTCACATCTGGGGCCACAGTGACCTTCTTCTTTGCCTTCATGCCTTTGCAGTTGTTTTCTCTTTGCCTTAGATACATCCTTTATCCACCTGGGAAACTACGTAGCCTTCAACAGTTATTTTCTGCTCTGTGGTCCCAAAGCACCTTGAAAATGCTTCAATAGGGCAGTCACCACATTGTGTTAATTACCTGTTGACATGTCTCCCTGACTGGACTATAAATATGTGGTGGATATAAGCCATATCTTGCCATCTTCGCATTGCTAATATTTAGCACAGTCTTTGAACGTGTTAAGAATTCAATAGATGTTTGTTGAATAAATGAGTGAACAAAAATGCTATACATTTCCTAAATGTTTTGAGCACTTTATAATTTCAGCTTATACAACCTTTTGGAGGAATTCTGTACAAGGGTTCACTACCCATGATTTTGTTTAGTATTTTCTGTTATTTATCTCAATCTTAGCTTTTTAGATCTTCAAGTTGTGCTCTGGACATCTGGTTTAGGGAATCGAATCAGGAAGTCTTAGTTTGGTAGCCATGAACCTTGGAAACATCCTGTACTCTCTCTCTTGAACTGGTTAAACCTGGAATAGTGGTGAAGATCTATGAATTATTCATTCATTCCTTCACTTAAGAAATATTTATTGAAAAGCAACTAGATATATGTATGACCTTAGTAGCAAATTTGGGCTTCAAACCCAGGTCTACTCATTTCTAGTTCAATGCTAGTCCTTCCACATAGACTAGCCATCAAATCTAGCCCAGCCTCTTCTTCAAGGAGCCTACAGACCTGGTCATTACAACAGTAACAGCTAACACTTTCTGTGGACTAGACACTGTTCTAAGTTCTTTATATTATACATATTAACTCCTTTAATTCTCACTCGTGAGTTGGGTTCTATATATTATTATCTTCAGTTCACAGAAGAAGTAACTGAGGCACAGAGAGGTAAAGTAACTTTCTCACGGCCACACAGCTGGTAAGTGCTAGAACCAGGAATTGAAGCCAGGAATTCTGGTTCTAGAATCACTGGAAATTGGCCTTCAGTACACAGTTCTGGCCACTGTAGCACTTGGGATTCTTGTTTCAGGGTTGCTTCTCAGGACACAGCCCTTTGTACTGAAAGATGCAACCTCTCTATTCTAACATACACTTTATATATCTTCCTCACACTAGACCCCATGAGAATTCATTGTTACTTTTCTGCCTTACGAGCGTAAAATCCTAGGAGACTTTGCCATCAAGGATTTCCATTGGCTGTGCATTTTCCATGATGCATCAGCCTGAAACCCATCCCCAATTGTTTTCAGGCCCTGGAATGCATCTCTATTCCACTTCCCTTATGCAAATGCTCATTTATCATAGCTCCACCACCATTCTGCTGGATTACTCGGCCTCTTTGTTAGTATATTTAGATATTTTCAATAAAACTCAGTAGTTTCAAATAAAATTGGGTTTGTGGTTTGAGTTTTAAGATGTAATATTCCTGTTGCTTTGTTGGAACTGTAAAATAACTGTAAAATAATTTGGAGGAAAGATGGCTTATAAATACATTCATACATACTCACTCACACAATATACTCACGCAGCAAACTGAGGATATTCAGACTATGGCCTTATAATTTTATCAGAATGAAAGAAGACACTGAGAAATAATATACACAGCCTATTCTAGAGTTCCTCACGGTGCAGAATACTGTAAACAAAGTGAAAAGAAATCCATAGAATCCCACTGCTATCCACAGATCAGAGGGCAAGAGCCTGCGGCCCAGGCAAGAGAAGGCAAGGACAGGGAGCTGCTTCTTTTGAGCTACTTGACCTCTCCTGGAACAGTCTGGAGATGACAACCAACCATGTGATACTTCCTTCACCCACCTTTGACGTGGCTTTTTTTTTTTTTGGCTGCACCATGGGGCATGTGGGATCTTAGTTCCCCGGCCAGGGATCGAACCCGAGCCTCCTGCAGTGGAAGCATGGAGTCTTAACCACTGGACCGCCAGGGAAGTCCCTGGCATGTCTTCTTAATGGTCAGCAGCAACTAAACTTCACAGCAGACACTAGAGCTATCTTTGCAGAGAAAAAATACATTCCAACTCAGGAAGTAAGAAAGGCGTTGAGGTCCAAGAAGATTACCACAAAGAGGAAAGAACTTCCTGAAATCCAAGGCTACCCCTACACATGAAAAGATTTTATTTGAGCTGTTGGAACTTCACCCCCTGCCCTGGCCCCCTTCAGAGGGAAAGCATCCAATAAAATATCTCCAGATCTAGACTGGTCGTGATCCCAAGTCCCTCACCACTCTCCTCAGGCAGACTGAACAGATATTATAAATTATCAATATCCAGCCCTCTGGGTAAAGAGAAAAGATTATGGAAAGGCTTATATAAAAAGGGAAAGGCAGTAATGAGTTTCTATCTATACAGTATAAGGTGGAAGGCAGGTCTGCTGCAACTGGCCCCAAGTTAAAAGCAAACCAGCAAGAATATATAAACACCATGCAAAAGGGCTTCCCTGGTGGCGCAGTGGTTAAGAATCTGCCTGCCAATGCAGGGGACACGGGTTCAAGCCCTGGTCTGGGAGGATCCCATATGCCGTAGAGCAGCTGGGCCCGTGCACCACAACTACTGAGCCTGCGCTCTAGAGCCCGTGAGCCACAACTACTGAAGCCCGCACGCCTGGAGCCCGTGCTCCGCAACAAGAGAAGCCACCGCAGTGAGAGGCCCGCGCACTGCAGGGAGTGGCCCCCGCTCGCTGCAACTGGAGAAAGCCTGCACGCAGCAACGAAGACCCAATGCAGCCACAAATAAATAAATAAATTTTTTAAAACCATGCAAAAATATTACAAAAAAAGAGAAACAGAATGTACAAAATACACATGAATAATATATTTGTTTAGCTATTACCAGGAGGGAAGAAACAGGTTAGAGGTGTATCATGCAAGGACATTAAAGAAAACGTGGAACACTATGAAATAAGAGAAAAGGAAGAAGTAAAAAGGAACTAGCAGAGACAAAGAAAAAATAAAGACACATAATAGCATTGAAAAATTAAAACCGGTTAGATGGACTAGGAAATTTGGACCAACTTTCTTGCTGAGGATAAATAAAAGTGTTAAAATATCACTTGCTTGAAAGCACTAGACAGCAAAGTTAGTGAAGAGTTATGGGCCAATATTTAGGAAGAGAAACAAATTTGTGGGCACAATTTGTGGAGAGTCATCTGACAGGCTGGGCGGTACTTCTGACAGCCTTGCAGAGTGAGGAGGGGGACCCCAGGACCCATCAATGGCGAGGGACCTCATGAATTCCGTGGCTTTAGTTAGGAGTTTAATGGTCTGCACCCTAGAAATAAGGGTGCATCAGAAGTAAACCAGGCTGCAAGTAAGTGTACCTGTGGAATAATAACCACAAATTTCATCCCTCAAGAGCTGCTATAACATACTAGGCAGTAACATACAGTGCAGAAGCTTCACATACATGGCACATGACAATTTGATCATGGATGTGAGGGACAGAGGTGAAGAAGAAAACGTTTTTGGAGTGTATTTTTAACTGTTAACATAATTACATAGATAATAAGTAACAGAGGTAATCTTTATCAACTTCCCCAAAACACACACACACACACACACACACACACACACACACATGCACACAAAACCAGAGAGAGAAATGGAAAAGAAATGTGGAGGAGATGCCACAAATAGTGTGATGCTGGATTCAAACTTCAATGTATCAGTAATAAATTAAATTGAATCGAATTAAATTAAACGTGTTTAAAAAACAAAACTATATTCTTTGCCTTTTGTTATTGTTTTTGGCTTGAAATCTATTTTTTCTGATATGAGTACCCTCACTTTCCTTTTGTTACCACTTGCATGAAATATCCTTTTCTGTCTCCTCACTTTCAGCCTTTGAGCTGAAATGAGTCTCCTATAGGCGGCACATAGTTGGATCTTGGTTTTTTTTTCATTCATCCCACTACTCTGTGATTTTTGATTGGTGAATTCAATCCATTTATATTTGGAGTGTTTATTGATATGTAAGGACTGACTACTGTCATCTTATTGTTTGCCTTCTGGTTATTTTGTATCTTCATTCTTTTTCCCTCGTTTCTATCTACCTTTGTAAAGTGGTAGCTTTCCATGGTGATTTGCTCAGTCTCCCCTTTTTTTATGCTTTGGGATTCTACTTTTGGGACTTTTGCTTTGTGATTACCATGTGGCTTACATAAAACATCTCTTAGATAAAACAGTCCTTTTTATGCTGATAGCTCCTAATCTTCATTTGCCTATAAAGTTTCCACTCTTTTACTCCTTGACTTTTATATTTTTGATGTCACAATTTACCTTTTTTTGTCCTGTGAATTCGTTGAGAAATGTTAGTACCTATAGTTATGTTTAATGCTCTTTTCCTTTAGCCTTTATACTATAAGTGGTTAACAACCATTCTAATATAGAGTTAGAGTTTTCTAATTCAGACTATTTTTCACCTTTGCTAGAGTATTGTGTACTTTCGTTTACTTTTATGTCACTCAGTAGCATCTCTTTATGTCAGCACAAAGAACCTTTAGCATTTCTTGCAAGGCGAGTCTAATGGTGGTGAACTCCCTTAGCTTTTGTTTTTCTGGGAAAACCTTTATTTCACCTTCATATCTAAAGGATAACTTTGGCAGATAAAGTATTCTTTGCTGGCATATTTTATCTTACGACACTTTGACTATGTCACTTCACTCTCTCCAGGCCTGTAGTTTCTTCTGAGAAATCCACTGATAACCTAATGGGGGTTCTTTACAGTTACTTTCTTTAAAAAAAAGAAAAAAAGTTAATCTTGAACTCTACCTTATATTGTATACAAAATTTGAAACCAAACGAATTGTAAATCTAAATGTAAAAGATGAAAATAAAACTTTTTGGAAATAACATACGATAATATCATCTTGGGATGGGGAAATGTAAATTTAAGAAGTAAAATCATAAACATTTAGGAATAATAACAGCTAACAAATTTTTGGTATTTACAGTGTCTGGCACTGTTCTCTGAGCTTTGTTCATATTTAACCCTCACAATAACCCTAATATGGCCATTTTACAGATGGGGAAACTGAAATGCAGAGATATTTAGAAACTCCTTCTAAGGTCCCATAGCAAGTACTTGGAGGAAAAGTAATTAGAAAGCAGACAGTCTAATTTCAGAGCTTACACTCTGCTACAGGTCTGATTGTGTTTATAATTTTGGAATGAAGAGGTCCTTCTAAGACATCAAATAAAAGCCAAGAACCATAAGTAAAAATATTGCTGAACTTCTAACATAAATTTAAGATTTGTTTAGTCCAAAATAGAATTGGAAGAGTATTAAAGAATTAGGAGAAAAGATTTTGTGGCACACATAAGAGAGAAAGGGCTAATATCATTAAAATCAAAAAGGTTCTGCCAATCGACTTACGATACCCACTCAAATAGAAATGATGGGAAAAGTATACGAACAGGTCAGTCTCAAAAGGATAAATAGAAAATGTTACTTATTTATAAGGCTGGGAGTTAGGGTAAAGGGTAGCCTTGTGGGCAGATACATTTCAGAAATGCCGGATTAAATAAAATTAAACCACTTTGTCACTGTGAGATTTCTCGGAACCTTTAACATGTGGATATCCACCGTGACTCCAAGGAAAAGTACTGAAAGGAGCATTTGCAAATTTTGTCTAATCGTAGAGCTTTTTTGCTGTGCAGTTTCTAACAGAACGCGCTTTGGAAACTGCTGTGTTAACTCGTTTGCTCCCCACAATAGCCCTTTAAACTTTTCCCACTTTATGAGATTACATAATCTAATAAGGTGCTCTAAAGTCATGAGGCCCTTATTCTACCGAAACTCTGCTGCTCTCCCAGAGTACTGAGCCCAGAAAGATCCTTAATGTGTTTACAAGGAGGGCAGTGGAGACTGGAGAAGCAAAAGCATTTGCTAATTGTTGCTCCAAGTCCCCTGTTCTTCCAGAACTCTGGGTCCAGACACTGGGGGGTCATTTTAACTGGCATGTTCACTGAGCCCAATACATCTTCTTCGATTAATCAACTGTACTCTCCTCATTTCCTGAGCCATTTGCTCTGACTTAGCACCCCCTTGGGCCTCTAAATCAACTCTATAGGAGCCAGGTAAGAGGTTGCAGGCTTCTCCCCATCCTCCACTCTGGCTTAGACTGGCACAGACCTGGAGCTTCCTGGGCACGTCCCTTGAGCGCCATGAGCAGTGGAATTAGAAGCTGCAGCATTTTCTTTTCATTCCAGTCCAGAATTTCCCAACCTGGGCTTCCAGCCAAAGCTGACAAAATGCCAGCTGCAGCTGCTTCAGTGGGGGCCATCACAAATGCACGGCAGAGCTGGTCCTGGGTGACATCACAGTAAGCCCAGGGTTAGAGAGGAAGCAGGGGACACAGGGCAGCCTGGCTCAGTGGCGTCCGCACAGCCCAATCCTCCCCTGTCTGCATTCTCTCTGCAGCGGGGACTAAAGGGGCACCGTATCAGGCACTCTTGTCTGTACCCACCCCTCCCAGCATAACTCTGAGCCTCTTGAAGAGCCATGTGTTCTAGTGTCTGCTTGGGCATTAAAGAGCTTTGGGTCTTTGGGTGAGTTGTCGTATTCTCTGGAACCAGATCTCAAAGCCTGCTATGACTTGTTAGGAGACTTGGACTTTATTATGAGGTTAATGGGGAGAGCAGTGGAATCAAAGCAGGTCATACAGACACATGTGCATTAAAAGATTACTCTGGGAGATTATTTTAGAGAGGATAAAACTAGAAAAGAGACTGTCATTTAGGAAGTGGCTCCAATAATACAGATGAAAGATGGTGATGGCCTAAAGTAGGAAAGAGGACAAGTAGTTTGCCAAGGCTGCCATAACAAAGTACCACAGTCTAGGCAACTTAACAGAAATTTCCCAGTTCTGGAGGATGAGAAGTCCCAGCTCAAGGTGCCAACAGTGTTGGTTTCCTCCTGAGGGCCACAGTGGAAGGCTCTGTTCCAGGCCTTTCCCCTTGGCTTCCAGACGGCCACCTCTTGCTGCCTCTTCGCATGGTCATCTCTCTGTGCAGGGTACACTCCTGGTGTCTCTTCCTCTTTTTTTTAAGTTTTCTTTTGTTTTGTTTTTTTGATGTGGACCATTTTAAAAGTTTTTATTGAATTTGTTACAATATTGCTTCTGTTTTATGTTTTGGTTTTTTTGGTTGCAAGGCATGTGGGATCTCAGTTTCCTGACCAGGGATCAAGTCCGCACCCCCTGCATTGGAAGGCGAAGTCTTTACCACTGGACCTACAGGGAAGTCCCTCTTCCTCTTCTTATAAGGATGCCAATCATATTGGATTAGGGCCCCACCCTGAGGACCTCATTTTGACTTAATCAACTCTTTAAAGATCCTATTTCCAAATATGGTTACATTCTGAGGTACTGAGCATTGGGACTTCAACATGAGAATTTTAAGGGAGACACAATTCAGTCCAAAACAGTGGAGTTACCAAGAAACAGATGTAATTGAGAGAGACAGAGGAGGCTGAATATAGAAGTACTGTGATTATTAAGCTACACAGGGTGAGTAGGCAGATACACATACAGTTCTGAAGGTTTGGGGGTAGAAGTAGACACTGGAAAGCCATCAGTCTGTTGAGATCACAGGAGTGGATGAGCTTGTCCACAGAGAATGTGTGGACAGAACAGCAAAAAGGGCCTCGGGCTGAGCCTGGAAGAACTGCCGACATTTATGACCATGTCCAGGAAGCAGAGCTGGAAAAGGAGGCTGGAAATTGCCAGAAGTGCTGGAGGAAAATCAGGAGCTGGTGTTGGTGTGGAAAATGGTACTAGAATGTTCCAAAGAGGAGCAATGCCTCCTGATTAAGGGAAATCCCTCCCTGTGTCCTCTAAATCTCTCAATCCTGCTGAAACTGATAGGTGTTGTTTCCGGGGCTCTCTGAAGAGCCCGGTCCTTTATGTCTCAGTGCAGAAAGAATTCAGCGAGAGGCAAAGTGATAGATAAGAAGTGATTTATTAGAATAGGACGCTCGTGAGGCTTACAAGCAGGTGGGCAAGAAGGTGCCACGCCCTGAGAACTTAGTGGGCTACAGTTTTGTAATCAAAGGAAAAGTGGGGAGGGTGAAAAGACCACCTTCTTCCTCATTCTTGAGTAGACGTCACGCTTCCGTCATCAGCTCCTCCTCCAGATTGGGCAGGGGAGTTTTTTTGTCCCTACATGGTCAAGCCAGGACTGTCAAAATTATTTCAGGTCTCTGTACAATGAGCACCTTTCCATAAAGTATTGGTTTTTATGTGTGCAGAGAGCATGTCCTAGGGATCATTGACTTACTGAGCTCACTGGGCAGGATGTGGGTCCCATGCCACCATTGTTTTATTGTTTTGGGGCTTGTCTCATGCTTCTGTCACATGGTTTTGCTGCTAGGCAGGCCTGCTTGGTTTTGCAGTTAAGCAAACCTGCTTTCTTGAGTGATCATTAACTTACAGGAGTCTCCCATACTTTTTTCTTTACTTACAATCCCCTAGTGGGATTAACTATTTAATTGCCTAATTTGTCCCTTTACTCTGTCCCTATCACTCCCACAGGCACGGGAATCTGATGCTATCAATTACATACTCTCCCCCGCCCCTCTTCACCCTCTTCCACATCTTCCTCACCTCTCTGTTTTAGTCATCCCCATCTTAAAACCTTCTAAATAAACGAGAGCCCCCCAAAATGCCCTCCCTCTGCTCTGACCCCCTTCCTCTCCACCCATACCCCATCTCTTCTCATTCACAACATCCCCTGTTGTCCAAAGAATGACTGTTTGGAGGATTGAGTGAAGGATGTACACACTGCCTGAAACAGCTGTTATCTACATGCGAAGGGAACACTCCTGCTTTCCTCTACTCCCACAAAACTTCTGACACCAGGCACTTCCCTGGGGGTCCAGTGGTTAAGACTCCACGCTTCCACTGCAGGCGGCACGGGTTCGATCCCTGTTCAGGGAACTAAGTGCAAGCCGTGCACCGATGGGCGGGGGAAGGAGTTGGGAAGCTCCTGACACCAGATGTGTGGGTTTTTCCACGCCGAGCTCTTCTCCATTTCAGGTGGACACTGACGGGGTGCCCTACAGTTTAACTCAATTCTGACCCTGCCCGCCTGAGGTCCGTGCAGACCCCACGGGTCACCGGCTCAGCCCCACAAGACCACCCTCACTTCAGATGCCGACTGGAAGCCTAGGTTGTCACCTAGACTTCTAACCAACTGGCTATAGATCAGGGGTTCCCACGACCCCCTCTTCAGGTTTGCTAATTTGCTAGAATGGCTCACAGAATTCAGGAAAGTGCTTTATTTACTACTACCAGTTTGTTAAAAAGAGCCAACTCAGGCACAGCCAGACGGAAGAGATGTACAGAGCAGGGTGTGGGGAAGGGGTGGAGGGCTGCCGTGCCCCCTCCAGGCGTGCCATCCCCCCTTCCGCGTGCACACCAACCCGGAAGCGCTCAGAACCCTTTCAGTTGGAGTTTTTATGGCGGCTTCATTACACAGGCATAATCGGTTAAATCACTTGTCATTGGTGATTAACTCAACCTCCAGCCCCTCTCGCCTCCCCCAGAGCTCAGGGGGTGGGGCTGAAAGTTCCAACCCTCTCATCAGGGGGTTGGTCGCCCTGGCAACCAGCCCCCATCCTTGGGGCTTTTCAAAAGTCACCTCGTTAACACAAACTCAGGTGGGGTCAAAAGGGGCTTGTTATGAACAACAAAAGACACTCCTTTCACCTTCATCACTTCCGTGGTGAGCGCCGGGCGGTGGGGATGCGTGGGCACGCTGTTGTACCAGGCGTCTGCCTCCCTGAGTGACTTGCCCTGGTTTGTAAGAGAGTCAGATTTCCACGGTCGCTGTTCCGCAAACGGCTGTAAATGGAGAAACGATGAAGTTCCGGGTGGGCCGTGAAGGCACCGAGGAACGTGATGGAAATGCAAGTGCGTCTTGCCTCCCTTTGGCTTTGCAACTCCACTGAGTGGTGATGATTTGTCCTGCCCAGAAGGAAAAGCCCCAGGGACACCCTCGGATTATCCTTAGATAGTAGACCTACAGTCACTTGAGTCCCAAACCAGGTTTCAATTTAGGAATTAGAGCATCCAAGCCCTCATCACGCTCCGGGGGGCGCTGAGCCTGACTCTAAATCAAACCCCCTCCGGGCCTGGGTCGGGGTAGGGCCTGGGTCGGGGTAGGGCCTGGGTCTCCTCTCACCTCTGGCTCTGCTTACCCTCCCCCTACTCAAGCTGCTCTTTTGCTCCTGCCAGGGATCAAAGTCGGGGGAAGGTGTGTAACAGGGAAGAGCCAAATCAGACTACATGTTGGATCTGTTTCTTTTCCTTTAACCTTTGCTTTCCACTGCTTTTGTTCACTAAAAGGATACTGTCTATACATAATGGCCAACCTCAGGGAACCCTGCCCCTCCGCCTGAACGTTAAACCAAAGTGCCTTTGTTCAGGGAAACACCTGGACCCTGTCCACCTGTGGATGGATGCAAGAAAGAAGAAATGAACACATCCCCAGGCTTCCCTGGTGGCGCAGTGGTTAAGAATCCGCCTGCCAGCAAAGGAAACCATAAACAAGATGAAAAGACAACCCTCAGAATGGGAGAAAATATTTGCAAATGAAGCAACAGACAAAGGATTAATCTCCAAAATATACAAGCAGCTCATGCAGCTCAATATCAAAAAAACAAACAACCCAATCCAAAAATGGGCAGAAGACCTAAATAGACATTTCTCCAAAGAAGACATACAGATTGCCAACAAACACATGAGAGAATGCTCAACATCATTAATCATTAGAGAAATGCAAATCAAAACTACAATGAGGTATCACCTCACACCAGTCAGAATGACCATCATCAAAAAATCTACAAACAATAAATGCTGGAGAGGGTGTGGAGAAAAGTGAACCCTCTTGCACTGTTGGTGGGAATGTAAACTGATACAGCCACTATGGAGAACAGTATGGAGGTTCCTTAAAAAACTAAAAATAGAACTACCATATGACCCAGCAATCCCACTACTGGGCATACACCCTGAGAAAACCATAATTCAAAAAGAGTCATGTACCACAATGTTCATTGCAGCTCTATTTACAATAGCCAGGACATGGAAGCAACCTAAGTGTCCATTGACAGATGAATGGATAAAGAAGATGTGGCACATATATACAATGGAATATTACTCAGCCATAAAAAGAAATGAAATTGAGTTATTTGTAGTGAGGTGGATGGACCTAGAGTCTGTCATACACAGTGAAGTAAGTCAGAAAGAGAAAAACAAATACCGTATACTAACACATATATATGGAATTTAAAAAAAAAAACGGTTATGAAGAACCTAGGGGCAGGGCAGGAATAAATATGCAGACGTAAAGAATGGACTTGAGGACGCGGGGAGGGGGAAGGGTAAGCCGGGATGAAGTGAGAGAGTGGCATGGACTTATATATACTACCAAATGTAAAATAGATAGCTAGTGGGAAGCAGCCGCATAGCACAGGGAGATCAGCTCGGTGCTTTGTGACCACCTAGAGGGGTGGGATAGGGAGGGTGGGAAGGAGACGCAAGAAGGAAGAGATATGGGGATATATGTATATGTATAGCTGATTCACTTTGTTACAAAGCAGAAACTAACACACGATTGTAAAGCAATTATACTCCAATAAACATGTTTAAAAAAAGAAAAAAAAGAAGAATCCGCCTGCCAGTGCAGGGGACACAGGTTTGAGCCCTGGTCCGGGAAGATCCCACATGCCGCGGAGCAACTAAGCCCGTGCGCCACAACTACTGAGCCTGCGCGCCTGGAGCCCCTGCTCCGCAACAAGAGAAGCCACCACAATGAGAAGCCCGCGGGGCTGGGCGCGACCCTGGCCCTGCTCTCTCCCTTCCATCCCGCCAGGGCTGAGCCTGAGGGGCCGAGGGACAGAGGCCTGGACGATCCCACGAATCAGCTAATGGGCCACTCCAGTCTGACTGGAGTCAGACTCCAGTCCCCAGCTTCCCAGGGATCCCAGGAAGCCCTCTACCTTTGGCCTAACGGACATTTCTCCAGGTGCTCCAGAAGGATCTGTCCTGGAATAATCTGGAAGCAGCTGTTAAAGTGCTGAGACCTGGCTCCCTGCCCTCCCCAATCCACTGGATCAGAGTCTGAAGGGTGAAGCCTGGAAATCAACACTGGGGTCACCAGCTAAAATACAGGATGCCAGGTACACTTGAATTTCAGGTAAACAATGAATTTTTCTGTAGTATAAGAATGTCTCAAACATTGCATGGGGTACATGTGTACTAAAAATATTTGTTCTTTATCTGAAATTCAAAATCAGTTGGGCAACCTGTATTTTTTTAACTCTTTTTTAAAAAATATTTATTACTTATTTGGTTGCGCTGGGTCTTAATTGCAGCAGGCGGCCTCCTTATTTGTGGCACACGAGCTCTTTAGTTGCGGCATGCATGTGGGATCGAGTTCCCTGACCAGGGATCAAACCCGGGCTCCTGGCATTGGGAGCTCGGAGTCTTAACCACTGCGCCACCAGGGAGGTCCCAGGCAACCTGTATTTTTATTTGCTAAATCTGGCAACCCGAATCTGTACCAAACAAGCTCCCCGGGCTGCACACCAAAGTTAGAGCTCTGCCGGCCAGGACTGTGGAAAATAAAGTCACCTCGATAAAGCCACCCTGGGGAACTCTGGAGCGTCAGGCAGGCAGTGTCCCTGTGCAACCTATGTCACCATGTACCTGCTTTCCTCTTTGGATTTCTATAGATTCCTTACATTCCTAAAGTTTCTCTCCATACTCGGGCCATGTTTGCCCAGTTCCAGGGGGAGCCATTCCCATTGGAGTCTACAGGAATGGCGGCCTCTGGGGCTGTGCACGGTGGCTCTGGCCCCGCTGGTCAGTCCCTCCACCAGCTCAGACATGGTGTGATCCACTGTTATTGTGAAGAAGCTCGGCCAAAAAATGTGGGGCAGCGAATGAGTGCTTTGCAATAGACAGGGCTCACATCATGTCAATAGGAAGGACACAGACCCAGAAGGAATGCATCTTCCTAGAGAGGAGACAGAGATGATTCTGTCCAGATACTTTCATAGAAAATGGGCAGCAGTTTAGGGTGGATGTGCCCGTCAGTCATCCTCTGTTCTCCCGATCAGACATGGGGCCCAGGCTCCTCCTCCCCTCCACACCCCACCCCCAGAACCCGAGCAAAGAAAGCCGCCAGCATTCAGGATGTGGGTAACACGTCCAAGGGAGGGAGAGCGCTGAGTCCAAAGGAAGAGCAGAGGGAAAACTCAGAGCTTCCCGGGGCAAGACCGGGGCCAGGTGATGCAGTGTGCTTGGGGACATTTACCCTATGCCAGTAGAGAAAGGCTTAGCCCTGGATCAAGGCCAAGGCCCACAAGGTATTATTCAGAACAGGTGGGGAAAGCTGCACACCAGGCCTCGGCCCACCACTCAGGGTGAACACCTGGATGCTGCTTTCTCCTGATCTTGGAGAAAGAGTAAGTCACACGTCCTGGAATTTCTCCTCCCAGAAGGTAGCTGGAGCCACAGCCTTGGTTTAGTAAAGAGGGCCCACCACCCAAATCATATGATCTTGTCTTGAGCTTCACAGCAACTTTACCGTGAGCATTATTTTTCCTTTTCTGCAGAGGAGAAAACCGAGGACGTGAGGCTGGGCAGAGTAGACAAAGCAAGTCTAGAAAATGACCAGCGGTCACTTTGGGAGCTGAATTAGCACATGATTCACTTCTAACCATTGGGCCTGGACAGTGGCCGGGGAGGCGTTACTAAGGATGCTTGGGTAGAGTCCACCCAAGTCTGTGCACTAAAAGTGTCCAAAAAAGAAAACCCCAAATAGTAAGGTCCAGATCCCATGGCTAAGCCGCTGACATAAGGGGAAGACTTGGGCTGGGCACTTCCATCTCTGAGTCTGATCTTTCCATCTTTAGAAATGGACAGGGGCCTATCTGGAGATTTGGGGGCCACGTGGCATAAACCCAGAAAGGGTGGGAGCAGGGATTGTTGCCTGCTGGGCTGAGTATGGGGGGAGGCCAGGGCCTCTGAACCCAGCCTTCGGGTCCGCGCCTGCGGCCCAGATCAGAGGCCTGAGCAGAGAACCTGGCACCTGGCCCGACGGCCGTTCAGGCTGCGCAGGACTCCGGGCCTCCTGGACCGCCTCCCTGTTCCCAAGGATCGCACCCGGCAGCCCCTCGCGCAGGCCTTCTACGCACACTCACAGGGGACCCCTGACAGAACAGGCCCTGTGGAAGAGGAGGCATCTGAGCCTTAAGAAACACGCGGTGTGAGGGGGCCACAGCAAGTTGCCCACTGAGGACTCGTGAAGGGCAGGCCGTGCCCAAGTCAGGAAGGGAAGCTCAGCCAAGGAGGCGTCAGGGATGAGGCCCATCTCGGAGCAGAACGGCCAGAAGAGAAGCCTGCATGACTCAGTCTGCGTTCTCAGACCCACAGCCCATTGTGACATCACCGGCAGGGCTGGCTGTAAGGGGGAGGCCCCGTCAGAGTCATTCCCCTCTGCCCCGGCTTCCGTCACCTCCCAGGCCAACAGTCACGCCCAGGGCCATGCTCCTGTGGTCCCTTTTGCTGCTCATGACCCAGGCCAGGGACGCACATCTGGGTAAGTGGACGCCTGCCCGGGCCCGAGCAGCTCTCCAGGCGGGGCTGGGCGCGACCCTGGCCCTGCTCTCTCCCTTCCATCCCGCCAGGGCTGAGCCTGAGAGGCCGAGGGACAGAGGCCTGGACGATCCCACGAATCAGCTAATGGGCCACTAAGAGGCCGGCTCACAGGAGCTGTGGCTTCCTGTTCCCCACACACCCCTCCTGGAAACCACTTCCCTTGCCCCTTCTCCTGCCCCGGCCCCAAGTTCAACCTGTCTGACCTTAAGTTTTGGTTTTGAAACCCGAGGCTTTATCCTTGAATGAATAGTGGAGCGCAGCGAAGCACGGGCCCAGAATGAGCTGAGCATCGGTCCGGAAACTCAGATGCTGAGCAGATGCCCAGGACATCCACGTGCATGAGAGGTGGGGTGGGGGTGGGCCGGGGGTACCTGTGCTCCACGGCAGCTCCTCGCAGCTCCTGATAGGTTGTTTCTCTCTCTTGGGGGGTGGCAGGTGGCTGAAGTGGAAAGGAAGCTGTTACGGCTCAGGTACTTTCCCCCGTTAGATGCCCACACTACCCCAGTGGGCTCTCCACTCCTAGCCCCACACGTGGGTAAGGAGCTCCGAGCCTCAGGGAGGTTGAGGATTGGTCCAGAGCCTCGCAGCAGGGAAATGGGGGAGCTGGGACTGGCCCCAGTGTGACTCCAGGCCCGCATTTCCCTCCCTGCCCTCTGCCTCACGGAAAGAACACAGCCCATGTTCCCGGCTTCCCTCATTCCGGCCCAGGCTTGGCCGCACGGAGTGAATGGGGGCTGGTGTGTGGTGTGGGCAGAGAATCGGCAAAGCTGGCCTCTCTGCGAGCAGGTCCAAGTGCCCCCGATGGCTCGCATCTCTGCTTACCATTTTGGCACTGCCTCCGTCACTGCTTAGGGCTTTGTGTTCCAGCGTTAGTCTATATGTCTGCACGGTTCCACGCTGGTGATGTGGGTTGTTCTCAAGACCAAGGAAAGGGGGCCCTTGGTGCAAGGTGACATGAGAAATTCTGACAGCTAACGTGGCTTGAGGGTTTACTCTGTGTTGGGCACTTCAACACCCGTTATCTGTTCTGTACATCTGTGCATCTGTTCTGTAGGGTATTATCTTCTGCCTATTTGGGGAATAAAGAAAGGGATGATAAACAAGAATAAGTCGTTTACCCTAAATCATTCAGCAGATAAGCAACAGAGCCAGGATTCAGACTCAGGCTTTGCGACTCCAGAGCATATAATGGTGCCCAGACACATGGTAAGACTATATGTGTTTGGTAAATAAAGGAGGAAGTGCAGACCCAAAAGTCCTGGAAAGAGCCTCTATATGTTGCTGACAGCTGAAGGCTATGGACACATATTGATACATTTTCACTCCATTTTTTTTTTTAACTAAAAATAACCACCACTGGATCCCTCCAACCCATACTACAAAGTCCTCAAAACCTCTGTTGAGTGGGTATTTGGAAAAGTAGCCTCTAGAAAGAGAGAGGAGGGGGTCTTGGGCTCGTTAGAATCAAGCTCATTCTTTGTTCCAGAACAAGACCACATTCAAATCAAAATACTAAGAGTGTCTCCTCCTCCTCGGGGTGAGGGTTTGGATCTGGACTCGGTCCAGAAGGCAGGTTTCTCTTCCAAACAGGCAGCTGCAGCCTTTGTTCTCAGCCTTCCAGGAAACAGAGCTGCTCTGCCTGGAACAGAATGTTCTAACCTAGAATAGCTCAGGGCTTCCTGTAGGTTCAGGCCCTCTCCGGGCCACCCTTCTGGTTTCCTGTGTGTATTAGTTTCCTCTTGCTGCTGTAACAAACTACCGCAAACTTAGTGGCTTAAACAACACAAACTTCTTATCTTACAGTTCTGTAGGACAGAACTCCCACGTGGGTCTCCCTGGGCTAAGATAAGGGTGTCAGCAGGACTGCGTTCCTATCGGAAGCTCTAGGGAAGAGCCTGTTAACTTGCCTTTTCCAGCTTCTAGAGATCATCCGTATACCTTGGCTTGTGGCCCCTTCCTCCATTGTCAAAGCCAGCAATATTGCATCTGTCAGTGCCTTTCTTCTGCAGTCACGTCTCTCTTCTTCTGCTTCCCTCTACCACTTTTAAGGACCCGTGTGATTACATTGGGTCCACTCAGATTATCCAGGACAATCTCCCCATTTTAAGGTCAGCTGATTAGCAACCTTCATTCCATCTGCAAAGTCCCCTTTGCCTTGTAAGGTAACATATTCACGAATTCCAGGGCATGGTCCATTAGGACGTGGACATTTTTTGGCCACAGAGGCATTATTCTGCCAGTCACTCCAGATTGGCCCTGGCCAAGTATTTTCCTCCGATTTCTCTCAGATGAGAGCAGAAACAAGCTCGGCAAAGTGACTTGCCTGTCTGGAAAGGAGACAGAGCCAAAACTTCCGAACACGTTCCAACAGATGTGAAGCATCTGTTGGCTTACTCGTGTTTCTAAGGGTGCTTTACTGGGCCAGCCTCAGTTTCCCCATCTCTAGAACAGGTATAATGATAGCTACTTATGGGTCTTCTATGGATATTGACTAAGTGTTGCATCGTTTCCCTTCCTTTCTCTTCCATTCTACCAGAATGCGGTGAAAGACCCGTTTTTGAGAGAGGAGCTCAGTATTCCAGAATCATAGGAGGGATGGAGGCTGAGGTGGGTGAGTTTCCATGGCAGGTGAGTATTCAAGCAAGAAATGAACATTTCTGCGGTGGCGCCATCATCAACGAGTGGTGGATTGTCTCGGCGGCTCACTGCTTTCACTCTGAGATCTCGTAAGTACCGAGTCCATCCCCTTGCTTCAGACAGTGTGCCCCCCTCCCTGGGGAAGCCCCACACGCCCTAGGGAGGAGGAGGCTGTGAACCCAAGGCCGGCTCCACTGTGCCCTCTTTGTTGTCACCCAGAACCAGTAACTGCGGCTTCCCTGAGGTCACAAACTGTCCTCTCCAGGGACATCTGTGGCTTGGTGGAGCCAAAGGGCTTGGTCTGTCTACCTCTCCTAGGACATTCAAGTCCTTCTAGGAGGAAATCCTCCTAATTCTGGAGGTCTGGGTTCCTGGGCCATCCGACAACCTAATTCCCTCCTCCTTATAGAGTTTTCTCTGCACTCCAGGAGACTGGTGGAAAATAGAGCATTTACTGATTCCTAATCGTGTGCCAGCGACCTGCTAAGAAACTACGTGCATTAACTTATTTAATCATACAAACAACCCTGCGGCAGGTAGAATGAACATCCTTATCTTATAGAGAAGGAAACTGAGGTCCAATAAGGTTAGCTGACTCACCCAAGGTACACACCTAGTAGACAGAAACAGGATTTAAATCCGGTTCCAGCACTTGTGCTTTTCCGCTCCACCACCTCGAGGAAGTTTGAAGATACACAGAAAGATGAACTTTAAAGGGTTAATCAAAAACCTGGGGAAAGTTTCACCCTGGGGTAACCAAGGAAACTTGTTGCATCTGCTCCCATGGGATACTTAAGGACTGGCGGTTGGAAAGTTCCTGGCCATTCTGCCTGGAGAGAAATTCCTGAATTATTACTGAAGATTCTTTCTGCTTCATCAGTGGCAGGTCTGGATTAAATTCTGTTTCTGATTCTTGCATAGGTCTTCAGGTGCATATGTGCAAGAGTTTATTCCTAGGAGAGAAGATATAGAATCATAGGACTTGTGCATCTTCAAGTTTATTAGAAAATCCAAATGATTTTCCAAAGTGGTTGCACCCATTTAAATTTCCGCCAGCGGTGTATAAGTGTTAAAATCATCGCCAATACTTGCTACTTTTTCAGAATTTTTAATTTTTGCTTTTCTGGTGAAAAGCATGAAATACTATTATAATTGTAGTCTTAATTTGCATTTTTCTTACTACTGCTAAGTTGATATTTGCAAGTTTATTGGTATATTTTCTCTTTTGTAAAGTCTGTTTGAGCTTTGACAATTTTTTTTTAATTTGTAGACTTTCTTTATACATTCTGAATGTTAAACTTTGGTCAGTTGTGTATGTTGCCAACAGAAAAATTCTGTTCCTGAGTCTCTAAATTGCTGGTAGACAAATTGATGTCATAATCCCTTCCTATCTGAGGGCTAGTTTGATCTGTGCCAAGTGGTCTTTTATGGGCTCTTTGGGGGCCCAACGCTAAGTCCTGTCTTTGCCCCGTGAGGCGGGAGTATCTCATTCACATCTCTGGGATGATTCTGGAGCAGCCACGGAGCTATGGTCGGCCACAGTGGCTGTTTCACCCTCCTTCTCTACCTTTTTCAAATGCTCACATCTTCTGAGCAACAGCCCCAGTACGACAAATCCAAGAGGCCCCTACAGCTATGTGGGATTTAGGGTTTTCAGGCACAGCAGATTCTGTGCACCTTGTGACTTTCCTTCCCCTCCTATTTCTCCGTCTCTGGTTCTCTGCCACCAGGCCAACAGAACTGAGAGTCGTGCTGGGAACCAATAGTTTAAGCAGCCCATCCCTGGAAATAAAGGGGGTCACAAGCATAATTCTGCACAAGGACTTTCAGGAACTCAACATGGACAATGATATCTCCTTGCTGCTGTTGGACACGCCCATCACATTCAGCGAACTGAAAGAACCCATCTGCATGCCCACAGAGCCCGGCCTCTCCAGGTGGCACAAGTGCTGGGTGGCAGGATGGGGGCAGACCCAAACTGGTAAGTAACGGCTCAGCATCTCTTGGGAGCACCTGGGGGAAGAGCCACATCACGGGCGTCTGAGGATGGGCCAGTAAACCTAAAGGAGAGGGGAGAGGGTGAAAGGGGAGAGGGCTGAGGAAGGAGAGAGGAGAGAGGGGCTTGCATCGGAGCAAATCCCTGCACACCAGGAACGCACAGAGGCCTGATCTCAGCCTCTTCCAAGTGCGAAGGAAACATCCCCCAAGTCCCCGAGCTGAGATGCCAGGTGTGGGCCATCCCTGGGTGTGGTCCTATCCCACCATCACATGGCAGTCTCGTTTGTTTCATTGAATGTAAACCCTCCAGTTGGCCAGGGGCTCTCTGCTCTGCTCTCTCACATCTCCCTGATTCACGGATGGATGTTTCCCACCTGGTTCCTACAGGCATTCAAGACGCCTGCCCTGGCCTAGACTTTAGATGGTCCTGGAGTGTTGCCCAGCCATTCTTAGAAATGAATCTGTTGTTACTTGTTGTTACACTGTTACTTGGCCAAAATAGGAGGAACTGGACTGGGGTAATAAAGGAATTATGAAAGCCCTGCTGGCCTGTTCCCAAAGAAAACTCAACAAAATAGGTAGGGGAGGGACGGGAATAGCACAGCGCTAGCTCAGGCCTGAGCAAGACTCCAGGTCCTCAGGGATGCTTTGCAGCGACCTGGGGTCTAAGAGATGGTAGGTATTTCAGGAGTTTGGTAACTAGAGGGCAACTGGTGTAACACTGATTCAGGGCTCTGGGCAAGACTCAAAATTTAGAAGTGAGGAGAGGCAGGTGGGTGCCTGCACGATTAAAAATACTCAGTGTGGAGAAGTTTTTTGAAATCTCCATGTGGTCAGAGTTAATGAGATGGAGAGAAGTCCAAACAAATTCCTGGAAGCTGGCAGTCCAGGAAGGGCCTTGGCAAACCCCCTGTAAAGACTCTCAACCAACCTAGCTTTGTCTGGGGGACCTGAAAGCTTTTTTCACTGGGAGTGCAAACCCAGTTTCAGTGGCCCTGTGTTAGAGGTGTCACACTCACATAACAGAAAGTAGCGATAGGCAAATATGCTGAAGAGGCAGGATTATGCTGAGAATCGATCGAAAGCCAGTTCTAAGAAGTCAAGTCTGTAGCGCTGTTGGAGCCAAGATGGAAGTCTCCTTGGAGGCAGGAATATGATTTTGAATGGGAGGGATAATTCAAGTAGGCGGGGACTTGTTTGGAAGAGCCTGGGGTGGTGGAGTGAGTAAATTGCGAGGGATTACGGGAAGGACATGGAGAGTGAGGGTCTGTGAAAATGTGAAAAAAAGGTGGATGTGTGGCTGGCGGGACACTGGGCAGGTTGGTCTAGGGCACGTCACTTGCATTATCGGCACTGGGGCTCCTGTCCAGTGACTTTCCTAAAGGGCCTTCTCTATGGGTCAGGTCTCAAACAACCTATGGAAACAGAGCTGCTGAAAGTACCCATGACCATCATGGATTGGGAGAAGTGTTTAAAGGAATTTCCAAGACTTACCAAAAATATGCTGTGTGCTGGATACGAGAATGAGACCTACGATGCTTGCCAGGTAACTTGGATGTATCCCCTCCATCCCCTCGGGCTGCCAATGTAAAGGCATCCTCTCTCCATGGGGAATAGACAATAAGAGTTTGGAAAATGTGTGGGAATCAGGCTTAGATATGGGAATGGGGACATGGATTCAGGAATACTTACTGTCAGGTCCTTGGAATATCAGTGCTTGCCTGGAAGTCAGTATGCAGCAACCCTGCATAAATATTTCTAGTCTTCTTCAGGTAGGGCCCCAAGACTTTTTCCATTTCTGAGACTTCTTTAAAAAACAAGAAGCCAAGGAATATTTGAGATCCATACAAGGAATTATTTTACTTCATTAATTTTAGCTACCTTTGTTGAGTGCACTAAACCCTGGGATTCAACCATTGATGAGACATGGTTTCTTGCCTAAAGGAGCCCACAGTCTCCTGGGCAGGCAGTTGGGTAAACAATCATAGTGTATTGGATAATGCATGTGAGTTTCACTGAAGAAAAGTCTGGTAGCTTAGCTTCTCTTTAATAAAATTAACACAAAAATTTAAAAAGAAAAACATTTTTTGTTTGATAGTAGAAGAAACAGGGGGAAAACCCCTCATAAATTAGCTTCCTCTGGCTCTAAGGATGGGAAGGATACATCTTGGGAAGGATCATTCTGGGGAGCCCACTTAGTCCTACTCATTGGCTGGGCAGTGGATCTGGTCACTGGTATAAAACTGTAAGTGCAGATGTTAAATGTTCTGCAGAGTGATGAAAAGGCTGTCTCACAGAAGGGCTGTGAGGTAAGAAAGAGTGAACACTAGCAGCAATGGCACCAGGTTTAGAAGGAGTCCCCCACGAGGTGGTGAATATCATGAGGACCACAGAGAGAGACAGAATCAATGTCACACGAGCCCTGTGTTTTCCCCACATTCTGGATAATTTAAAACATTACAAAACAAAACAGAGGATTGGGACTTCTGGTTCTGGGCAAGATGGAGTAGACACATTTCTCTTGATCCCTTCCACTAAATACAGCTAAAAACACTGGACATTATATTGTGAGACAAAAATAAAGGCTCCAAAATGTGAAGAGAAGATGAAATTGGAAACAAATATCCTAATACTTAAGGAATGATACAGCAGTGAATTCCTTGGGTTTTCTTTTTGCCTCTTATATCCCAGCCTGGATGGTAGTACATAACAGCTAAGTATCTCCTGGGAGCAGCTGGGGGAAAAAACACCATGGGCACAGACAAACTAACAAAACAAAACAAAACAAGATAGCCTTCCTCTCTTTGGAGCAGGAAAAGGGCAACCTAGCAAGGTGGAAACTTTTAAACAATAATCATTCTATTCCAGCAAAACACCAGGAAAAGCCCCACAGCGCTCCTACCCTAGCAACCAAGGTCGAGTGGACAATCTCACCTTCCCCCCCTCCCCCTGTCCACTATGGTGGTGTCAGAGGAGGCTGAGTGGAAAACCAGGACTTTAAGTACAATCTAGTCATAATGAGCCATCCCCTGTCCCCCTGAATGTCAGTGGAGGCCACCTGAGGAGCTTGGGCTCCCACCCAGTGGTGGCTGCACTCCTGCTCCTCCCCTTAGTGTCATAGCTGGCCTGAGTGGCGAGTCAAGACTTCCACCCCAATTCAATGGAAAGGAGTTGGCATCCCCCTTCCCGGACTCCAGTTTCATAAGAAGCCTGTTAAAACAGAAGATTCATATGAAAACCTGAGTCTCATAACCTATTACTCAAGACAGGATCTGTAATAGATAGAATAGAGGGTTTCACTAATATACATGGATTCCATTTACTAATACACATAGGATAAGGAAAAATAAAGCTAAAAATCTGAGTAAAGAATCTTTTTTTAAAAATTGAGAACCATTAATTCCTAGAATAAATTCAATTAAAACAAAATGGATCATGCACTTAAATGTAAAACTATAAAATTTTTTTAGAAAAAAAAAATAGAAAGTCTTTGGGACATAGAGTAACACCAAAAACACAACTCATAAAAGGAAAAATTGATCAAATGGACCTCATCAAAATTAAAAACTTTTCCTTTATGAAAGACCATATTAAGAGGATGAAAAGACAAGCTACTGATTGGGAGATAATATCCAACAAAGAAACTATACCTAGACTATATAAAGAACTCTTGCAGTCAACTGTAGAAAAATGTACTATCCAATTCAAAAATGGGCAAAAGACAAGAACAGACATTTCACTGAAGAGGATATATAGATGGCAAATAAGAAAATGAAACGATGTTCAACATCATTAACCATCAAGCAAATGCAAATTAAAACCACAATCAGGTATCACTACACACCTCAGAATGGCTAAAATTAAAAAATAAAAAATAGTAACAACACCAAATGCTGATAAGAATGCAGAGACACTGGATCACTCATATATTGCTTGGGGGAGTTTAAAATAGTCTAATCACTCTGGAAAACAATTTTGTAGTTTCTTTAAAAACTGAACATGCTCTTGCCATATAACCCAGCAAATGCCATTCTTGGGCGTTTATTCCAGAGAAATGAAGGCTTGTGTTCACACAAAAACCTGTACAGGAGTGTTTATAGCAGATTTACTCATAATAGACCAAAATTGGAAACAAATGTCCTGTAAGACGTGGATAATTAAATACACTGATAATTAAATACACTGCATCTATTCCATGCAATACCACTCAGCTGTCACAAGAAGCAAACTATTGGTACATGCAACCACGTGAATGTGTTCAGAGACTCATGCTATGTGCAACAAGCTGACCCCCAAAGGTCCCACACTGTGATTCCATTTACATAACATTCTTTATTAAAAAATTTTTATTGGAGTATACTTGATTTATATTGTTAGTTTCTACTGTACAGCAAAGTGAATCAGTTATATATATATATATAATCTCCACTCTTTTTTAGATTCTTTTCCCATATAGGTCATTACAGAGTATTGAGTAGAGTTCCCTGTGCTATACAGTAGGTCCTTATTAGTTATCTATTTTATATGCAGCAATGTGTATGTGTCAATCCCAATCTCCCAATGTATCCCTCCCCACCGCCCCGCTTCCCCCCCGGGTAACCATAAGTTTGTTTTCTACATCTGTGACTCTATTTCTGTTTTGTGCCATTTGTACCATTTTTTTAGATTCCACATATAATCAATATATGATATTTGTGTTTCTCTGTCTGACTTACTTCACTCAGTATGACAATCTCTAGGTCCATCCATGTTGCTGCAAATGGCATTATTTTGTTCTTTTTTATGGCTGAGTAATATTCCATTGTATATATGTACCACATCTTTATCCACTCCTCTGTCAATGGACATTTACATAACATCCTTGAAATGACAAAATTATAGAAAGGGAGAACAGCTTAGTGGTTGCCAGGGCTTAAGGAGGGTTTAGGGGTAGAAGGAAGTGGATATAGCATTAAAAGGGCAACATGAGGGATCCTCGTGATGATGGACATGTTCTGTGTATTGACTGCATCAGTGTTAATACCCCAATTGTGCTATTGTACTATATGTAGTTCTACAAGATGGTATCACTGGGGGAAACATGTAAAGGGTACATGGGATCTCTCTGTATTATTTCTTTCAACTGCACATGAATCTACAGTTATATCAAACTTAAAAAACAAAGAGAAGACAAAGCTTCCCAACAGCAATGGTTTAATGAAGATCTCAGATCCTAGCCATGCCACAGACTTAGGGAGTAGCCAATTCATACTGGAGCAGGAGACAAAGGGATCCAATATCAATTGAAAAGGGGAAAACAACATTTAATAGTATGATTGGAAAGAGAGAGCATTCCAGGGAGAATTGGGGGAAAATCACAGAGGCTTGAAAAAGTATCTTGTGTTCAGGGAACTTTCAATATTTCAGAAGCCAGTGATAACCAGGGTTGAGTGTGGAGAGGTGAGCAGAGCAGGTCACTAGGGCAGGGTTGCCATGCGTGGGAGACCAGATGTTGTCCCAGGCTGTCACCCCTGCTGCTCACCTTCATCAGTATTCACACCTATCCTTTCAATCTTTTCGGTTCGTCACCATCCCATATTCAAATGGCCAAAACCAACTGCAGCAACACTTGAAACAAGTGTCATCTTTGATGACATTTTCTGTCCCCTTTGCTTCAATGGCTGGATCTACCATCTGGAGTCTAGGATTTTCGCTCCAATCCCTCCCCTATCAAAATGTACTTTAATGAAAGCTTCTAAAATTAATCATCTATTACTTGAGTGCTATAAATAAGTGCACTGTTATCGTTTCAAGCCTTTTTTAAGAAAAAAATTGTGAAGTGAAAAGCTTTGCTCTCTGTTTAGAAAGCTTTTTATTGCTGAGAATAAACTGACAGTGATCCAGGCAAGGAAAGTTTTCTGAAATTATATAATATTATCATCACTTAAATCCAGGTAAGCCAGGCAGAAAGCCCCCTAGGGTTTAAAAATAATTGCCCTTAAAAATAAAATCACACTTTTAAACTTAGCAAACTTGAATGAAACACATAATCACATAATGAAGGGAAATTATAATTTTATGATGGAAACATTTAAATATGTTCAAAGTAATGGCAATAAGATTATGCTGTCCTTAAAATACAAATTAAAATCAAATCAATTGAATTTTGTGGTTTACTTTTTCCAGCGCTTTTCCTCTTTGTAATCCCCTAAGGTTACACTATGAAAAAACAAAGTTCAATTTAAAAAAAATAAGTGACACAGTCCAGCAAACTATAAAACCAAATATGTCCCAAGCTAGCAATACTTCTTGTGAAGGACCAGCAAACATCTGAGAAACAGGCATTGCAATGCTGCACAGTTTTCTTATCTTTCTTCTCAACTCCAGCGGAAATTTTGTCTTATTCATGGCTGGATTCCCAGTGCCTAGCACGGTGCTTGGCATGAAGAATACTCAACAAATGTTTGCCAAAGAGATGAACCTTCCAAGGAAGCTGGAAACTGCCTGTCAGTTACAGTAGCCCTAGCGGAGGGGACATCCGAGAGAGACCTTGACGGAGGCTGCCTTGGAGGGGGGTTAAGAGCTGGCAGCCAGGGACTTCCCTGGTGGTCCAGTGGTTAGGACTTCGCCTTCCAGCACAGGGGGTGTGGGTTCAATCCCTGGTAGGGGAGCTAGGACACACATGCTTCGCGACCAAAGGACCAAGACATAAAGCAGAAGCAATATTGTAACAAATTCAATAAAAACTTTAAAAATGGTCCACATCAAAAAAAAAAAGAGAGAGAGAGAAAGAGCTGGCAGCCAGCTGGGCTGTTGGGCAATTTGGTTATGGGGATGCCAAGCTGACTTGGATATCAACCTGAGCAACTTTCTTTAAAGATCTTATTTTATGGGGGTGGGGAGGGAGCAGTTTTAGGTTCATAGTAAAATTGAGAGGAAGATACAGAGATTTTCCATATACCCCCTGTCATCACACATGCGTAATCTCCCATACCATCAGTGTCCCCATCAGAGCGGTACATGTGTTATAACTGATGAACCTACATTGACACATCACAATGACCCAAAGTCCATAGTTTATGTTAGCGTTCATTCTTGGTGTTGTCCATTCTATGGTCAAGTGTATAATGACATGCGCCATCACAAATACTATCACACAGAGTGTTTTCACAGTTCTGGGCTACTTTGCAGGGTGTTATCTTGAACCCATCCTCACCCATGACACTTGCCTGAAAATCTTATTTCACTCCATAGCATCTTAGACCTCTAGAGCCAGAAAGAAATGTATAAAAATATTTAATTGCAACTGTTTCACAGATGAGAAAACATGGTTATTTTAATCATCGATCATTCTCTTCACTATCTGAATGATCCGAAGCCGTGTAATAACTTCATAGCTCTTTCACACATATTCAATAATTTCATTCTCTCCACTATCCTGTAAGATGGGCTGGGCAGGTCTCACTCTCCCTGTTTAACAGATGAGAAAACAGGGATTTAGAATTTAAGTGGTTTGCCTGAGGTCCAGGAGGTGGTGGGGCCAGGCTGGAAGCCAGGTCATCTGCTTCTCACCCAAAATGGACAGAAGTGATCACGCCGTGTAAATAACACAGCAGTGAACTTAGGAGGCTCTGTGGTCAGTATGTTTCTAACCAGACAAGTCTCTGGCTACCAGCCTTAGTCTTTGGAAGAAAGTTCCCCTTAGGTGGGCTGTCATCAGTCCCAAGTCCTTGCTAGCTGAGGCCAGACCCTCCTTTGAGACATCCTTTCTTTCTTTCCAATTGGAAGAGAAAAAAAATTAAGACTCTATGTGTGAAAGGACATGAATTTACAGCTGTCCCTCTGGTGTCCCAGCAGTCCGAGAAGGGAATCTCTGTTTCCTAAGTATACAAATAATGTTTGTAATACATAAGGCTAAAATAATAATACTAATACATTTCTGAAGCATTTACTACATAGCATTTACCCTATGCCAAGTGATTTATAGATTTTAAAAATGTCATTGCCAGTAATCTTGGGAAGTAGCTGGTATTATCTCCATTTTAACGACGCAGAAACTGAGGCTTAGAAGTTACTTGTCCAGGCACAGTTCTCTCCCTGTTATGTAAGGAAATAACAATCAACATATTAATAGGCTTTTTATAACATTCATGCTATCGTAACATGAAGAAAATGATAAAGACAGCACTTATGGAAGGAGCTCTTTGAGTGGCAATCCTATTGATTTGGTTCTTGCCCCATGACCTTGAACTAGAACGCGCACAAAGAAAAGCACACACCCACAAAAACCAGACAAGCGTTAAGGGCAATGTTTTGTACTGGAAAGGGTGGTTTTGGTTTTGGCACCACGCTTGCTGGGTGTCCTTGAGCTCCAACCTCTCTGTTCATTCCGCTCCGTATATCCCTCTGCTTGGCGATGTGTCCCACAGTCAACATAAACTCCCCTTGAACCCGATTTAATCGTTATGTTCCCCTGCACTTTACCCGTGTTAACCACACCCCGTGACCTTGGAACTAGGCCTCACCATCCGTGTGCAGTGGCACCAGTCACCGGATCATGTCAGTGTCAACGCATCCCTCTGCCTCCTGACCGTCTTGAGCCCTGGTTCAGGTCCTCAGCATTCCCATCTCCTCTTAACTGGTCCCTCCACCTCCTGCCTAATTCCTTTCCAATCAGTTCTCCCCACTCACTCTTCCTGTCAAATTCTTATTCATCCTTCAAACAAAATGCTTTGAAGGCTATCCTGGCAGACCTTTCCCTCGACAGAGTCAATTCCTCCCCGCCCTGCACTGCTTCCATATCTTCTTCCCACTTCTCCTGTTTCATCAAATGCAGTTGATCCTGTTTGTTTGCATTGATGTCTCCCTCCCTAGACCATCAGGTCTTGTTTTCCCAAGTGCCTAACAGTTAGTTTTTCCTCCTTGAGGATGTGTTCAGTGGAAGTGAGCAGATCTCTTCTGACTTTCCATTTTCTAATTATAAAATGAGAATCAAAATACCTACCTCACAGAGATGTGAGATGAAGGGGTGGATGAGAAAGAAAAGTCAGGGGACCAACGCTGGGCCTTGTACATCATGTCCAGGAAGTGTTGACCCTCCTCCTTCCTGTTAGGTCCCATTCCCGGTCCTGTTGATGACCATGGAAAAGGAGGCCATCTCCCCGCTGAGAAAGAAAGGTCGCTTGAACAATTATAGCTCCCCAGAGGGAAAGAACATGTGCTTTGGCATCAGGAAGACCTGGTTCCAACTTTGGCCCCAACACCATGTAACCCTGAGCAAGCCCTTCATCCTCCTTAAGCTTCATTTTCCCTGTGTTAAAACGGACAAAAGGAAGCCATGTATGTGTGTGGAATACGATGGGGACTTGGTACATACTTTCTATATAAATAGATAATCATGTGAGTCATAGACCCATGTGATTCCACCCTGGAGGGGTCACACAGTCAGAAAAGCTTAGCTCACTTGCCCCCTGCAAACACCCACAGCAAGGAATTAAAAAGAGACATCCTTCTCCCTCACGCCTCCTGAAGAACATCAGAGGAGACCCAGTTCACATCCACAGCCCTAACAGCACTCCTCACATCCTCTTTTCCTTCCTTCCCTTTACAGCTCTGTCCAGAGCTTCTGATTTAAGACCCGCAAAACTGGTCCCCGCTATTCCTCAGCCTGGGCGACAGGTCCTCCATGTTCCGGCTCCCTCTCTCCGTGCTGTGCATGGAGTTATTTTCTCGCCAGCCCTCCCCCTCCTCCTCCCCCCTCTCTAGTCCTGTCCCAGCCACTGCCCACGCTCTACATACCACGAATCCTGGAGCCAGGCTGAGTGCTGCACATGCCCCGCAAGCAGCCGGGATAGGGTGCGTGTTGATCTGCAATGATGTGATTCCCCTTGGCAGCCTGGAGTCGGGAGGTCCATGAACCCTCTTCCATGAGTGAGCTGAGCTCTGCCTCAGATGGATAGTTTCAAATGGGACTCGCTGCTGATCTGTGTTCTCTGTCCACAGGGTGACAGCGGGGGGCCTCTCGTCTGTACCACAGAATCTGGCAAGAAGTGGTACCAGGTGGGCATCATCAGCTGGGGAAAGAGTTGTGGACAGAAGAACATTCCAGGAATATACACCTTGTTAGAAAACTACCACTCCTGGATCAAGAAGGTGACTGAGTTAGAGGGAAGGCCCTTTAGTGCTGAGAAAATGATAGCCTCTCCCGAACAAAAATCAAAGAGCTCTCAGGCTTCAGAATTCCCGGAGCCAGGCAGCCCCAGATTCTGGCTCCTGCTCTGCCTTCTGCCCTACATGGTGTTTTAAGCTATTTTTCTACAAATAATAAAATAGATGCTATTCTTTAACCAAGGAGAGTGTGTGAGAATGAGCCACCAGCACAAGGACTAACTACAGATTAGAGGTAAGGGCTAGGAACTGAGGCTGCTAACAGAGAGTAGAATCAGAAACCAGGTAGGCTGGAGCCATGGCTCAGGGACTGGGCTTTGGGTCCCTGCAATAGTCAGGACTCTTTCCATTTTAGGTGAGTTACCATGCTCAAACCATCTAAAGCCAAAAAGGGTTGTTTATAGAGGTACATAACAGAAAAACAAAACAAAACAAGAAACAGGAGTGGTATGTTGATTGCCTTCAGGCATGGCTGAATCCAGGAGCGCAGTAGATGTTAACAGGGATCATTTCTCAAAACGAGCTTCCAAGCAGTGGCTATAATGACCACTAGTACCTTTAGTTTGTATCCTACCAGCTTAGCAGCTCCAATAGAGAGAGCCTCGTTCTTGATAGTTCCAGCAAAAGCCTGTGGTCTTGCTCTCTTGACACACAGGCCCACAGCCCATTGCTGCTGCAATCACTGTGGCCAACAGTGGCACATTTCTAGGCTCGGCCCGAGTCACACGCCCACGCCAGGAAGCAGCAAAGGGCCAGCCGTCCAGAACCATGTGCCCTGATTGTGGGTGCAGGTGATGCACCCACACAAAAATCAGGATGCTGGGAACAGATAAAAGGGTCTGGCTACTGGAGATGCCATTTGATGGTGGACATTCTGATTGACCTCCTGGACAGCCGAATCCCAGGCTCTCAGGAGCTCCCGAAGAAATGAAGAAATGACGTCCAGAGACTGTTGCTTTAAGACCATTGGAAGAGCAGGGTTAGAGTGGGAAAAGGGAGACCCAGGAAGTGTTTTCTCTCACAGTCTCTTTCTGAAGAAGGATCACCACTGCTGTAGGTCATGGACGAGCCCAAGCTTTGCGTTTCCCCAGTTGCCATTGCATCTCGAGTGGGAGCCCAGGGAATCCAATAAGGGCCAAAACCAGAGGGATGAGGCACATGGCAGCCCCGAGTCATTCAGTGCTTGAGTCGTCTTGAGAGCTCACAGTGTTGCCTGCCATGGGGGATGCAGCTCCCCTCCTCAAGGAGCTTCCTGGCAAATGGTGATACAGCTACGCCCAACCCTTCCACTTGAGTGCTAGAGGGTGTGGGGAATCCTGCAGGGTGCAGGGGGCCATCACCAGGAGCTGGCAGGACCCGGAAGCCTCCTCAGACGGGCTGCACCACGGAGGAGGATCGGCTGAGGGAAAAGCGAGGTCTTTCCAAGCATGGAAAGAGGGCAAATGAAGGGCAAGCGGGAGATGAGCGACGTCAGCTTGGCTCAAGAGTAACCTACAGTGAGAACTGGTAACAAGCTGAGAGCGGGGAGAAAAGGGAGCAGACGCTTCTCCAAAAGAGGGGAGTCCCAAGACAGAATGAAAGTAAGATGATTAAAAAGGGGGGTGGGGCTGAGGAAAAGTTAAGGTTGCTCGAGAGAGAGGTGAAAATAAGTTGTCTCAGAATGAACGTGAGCATGGGCACTTTGCTAGTGCTAACACGGGGAGCGAACATAAGACGCCATTTGAAGGGTGCTTGGGGGAGTGCAATGGTTACTTTCATGTGTTAACTTGGAGGGTGGTTTTGGATGAGATTAACATTTAAATTGGTGAACTTTGAACAAGCAGATTGCCCTCCGTAATGTGGGTGGGCCTCATCCAATTCGTTGAAGTCCTGAATAGAACAAAAAGACCAGCCTCCTCAAGCAAGAGGGCATGTCTCCAGCAGACTGCCTGTGGATTTCATCCGCACTTCTGCCTCTCCTGGGTCTCCACCTGCACCTCAGCTCTCCTGGGTGTTGAGCCTGCCAGCCCACACTGCAGATTTGAACTTGCCAATCTCCCTAATCATGTGATCCAATTCCTCATAACAAATACACCTACACAGACACACACACACACTGCCTGGAGAACTCTGACTAATACAGATTTTAGGACCAAGAGTGGTTCTAGAGAAACAAAATCTTAAAGATGAATTTTCTGAATTGGTGCTGTGATTTCTGGAATTAGCTCTCTAGTCAGATTAGATTGAAAGACACTAATGACTCTATTTCCAGTAGTAAAAAGAGCACTGACAGTCCATGAAGTGACAGGGCAAGAGAGATAAGCAAAGTATCACCACTGGAAACTCCTGATCCAACACTTGTAAGAAGCTAGGATCTGGGTGACCATGTATATGATACTTTCAAACATTTTTTTTCAAACTGATGAGTATGATGAGATTGGCTGGTTGCTTCTAATGTTACTGGACAAAGTGGGAAAGAAAAGGATGAGCTCAGGGATTCGAATTCCTAGCTCAAGGATCCTGTAAATGACCTGAAAGCTTCTATGTCTGCCCTGAAGGAGACCCTTACCCCCTGTAGCCACAGGGCAGGGATTGCTGAAAATCAGACCTGCCATCTCCCCCTGTGACTGGCTGAATTACAATGCAAGTTGAACTCCCAGCCTCCCAGGGTGTCTCCTGCTAAACCCAGGCCACGGACTGGGAAGGAATGGGATCCTGCAAGTTGGAATGGGGGTGTGTGGGAAGACCCTGATGGAGCTGGGGAACTTGAACCCTAAATTCTGATGCATCTTCTCTGCAGCAGTCTCTCTGTCCCCAGGAGAAGTGGCTTCTCCACCCCCGCCCGTCCCAGGGTATTAACCCTGAGTTACCTGAGGAAAGGGTAATGACCGCCCCTGAGGCAGCTGACAAGCGAGACACTGCTGGTTCTCCTCAGTGTCAACCCCACCACCCCTCTTGGCTTCTAGACCTATGAGCAGACTCAAGTCCCAGCAGCCCCTAAAGGTGAGGTACAAAGTGTGACCCGTGGGGAGGTGTACTACCCTCTGAGTGTTCTAACTCCTGCAGATAGAAACCCGGGCCACACGTGTGGGGATGGGTATTAAGGCTGTGGGATAAATCGTGGAAGGAACGTAAAGTTGGATCAGGCGGCATTTATTGCCACGGGCTCACTAAGCAGGGATTCTGCGTCTAACTTTGCATCTTGGGGAGGAAGAAAGGGCTCTAACAGTTTGCTTCGTTGCTTGGCTGAAATATGGCCAAAAGGAGACCCACAGTGAGTGAATTAGAATTGCCAGACCTGCTTTGGTTTAATGTAGAGAAAGGGATTCCATGACTTAGGGAGACTGGAATGTTAGAGTGAGTTTGTCATATGAAACCTACTCACTCACCCACCCTGGGAAGGTCCAGAAGACATGCCTTTCACCACGACTGTGAGAGATAAATTTGAGAGGGAACCCCTGGCATCCCTGGCTCTTCTCTGTGGGCCAGACTTCACAGAGGGAACTGCAGTCACGGAATTGGGAAACGTAACCACAATGAGAGTGATCGGATCCGTGGTGTCAGGGACCAGAGAGGCGGCACTAAAGCCCCAATGGCAAGGAGGGAATGGTCCCTGTGATGGACAGCAGGGTCAATGCCGCAATCAGAATGGCCTGACTCCTGCAGACCGATGGCTGGCTAGTTCGTCATGGGGTTCCTAGAAGTGAAATAGACAGGAAGCCTACTAATTCTTACTTGTTCTGTGTAAGCAGAAAATAGGTCAAGTGAAAAGAGTCTAACTTGAATCATAAAAACAAGAGTCATGGCTCGTTAATTGTCAGACTTGAGCCACTTTATAGACTCAGAACCCCTTGAATGAAGGACCCTAGTACACTATGGAATATTTATACTGTTAATCATTCTCCCAGCCTTCCCCAAAAGGACCCACAGGCTTTTGCCAACTGTGCATTGGGAAGAGGAAATAATCAGACCTTTTCGGGACTACTGGACGCTGACTCTGAACTCACTGGTTCCCTTCTCTGTGGAGTAAGAGATATTATGATGGGAAAGGCCAAGTGGAAGCAACTAGAACTGCCCCTACCTAGGAAAATAGTCAACCACAAAAGCAGCCCTGCATTCCTGGAGGGATTGCAGAGATTAGTGCAATCATCAAGTACTTAAAAAACCCAGGGGTGGTGATTCCCACCACATCCCCAATTCAACTCTCCCATCTGGCCTCGGCAGACGGGTCTTTGAGAATGACAAGAGGATTATTGTAAGCTTGCCAAGGTGGCGACTCCAATTCCAGCTGCTGTATCAGATGTGATTTCATTGCTTCAGTAAAGTGACACATCTCTTCCAGTATCTGCTATGCAGCTCTTGATCTGAAAGAATGCCTTTTTCTCCATTCCTGTCCGTGAGATCCGCCAGAAGCAGTTTGTTCTCTGCTGACAAGGCCAGCATTACACCTTTACTGTCCCACCTCAGGTGGATATCAACTCTCCGGGCCTATGGCATAGTTTAGTTCACAGGGCTCTTGATCACAAGACCCCATTCACTTGCACACGATAGCACACTGGTGCATTACACTGATGACATATTGCTGACTGGACCTAGTGAGCAAGAAGTAGCACCTGCTCTAGACTTATTGGTAAGACATTTACATGCCTGGGGGTGGGAAATAAACCCAACAAATTTCAGGGGTCTTCTACCTCGGTGAAATTTCTAGGGGTCCAGTAGGGTGAGGCATGTTGAGTTTTTCCGTCTAAACCTGGCAGCAACTTCATTTTGGCCGCGAGGTAGGAAAGGGAGAGAGTGACAGCAGATCAGAAGCCAGGGAAGGAGGCGAGGGGCGCGGCAGCCAGGCGGTGGCGGAGATGGAGTGGATGGGGGGGAGGGGTAGGTGGGGAAGTGTCCGTGTTTCCTGCCGTCTCTGCCATCCATCATCCTCTCCCGGAGCGGAAATCAATATTCCTCTCTCTTGTTCTCTCCCCAAATGTTCTGAATTTAGAAAAGAAAGAGCAAACCCTGACAAATGCTTATTGTTTTCCAAATATAAATGCCGCACCGCTTCCGCCCCCGCGCAGATGTCACCCCCTCTTCCCGGCTGCCCGGGTGTCGGTGTCGCCGGCCTGGGCGCTCTGCCACGACCGCTGTGGGTGCAGATGGAGCCCATGAAGTGGACTGCTGGCCGCCACTCGAGGTCACCTGGTTTCCTAAGAAGCAGGTTCTCGGCAATGTCTCGCAGGAGGAGCATTTGCAGCTCAAAGCTCTTCTGGCATTCTTCCCCCGACCGCTCCCCGCCCCGCACACCGCTCGCTTGTTTGGAAAGTAACTGTGAAACCTTTTACTCCCCCTGTTGAAAAGCACCTTCTCGCCCATCCCTTTTGCCTGTAGAGGTAGCAGGGCAGAGAGGACCACTCCACCGCTCAGATGCGGAAGCCGAGGCTCAGAGAAGCGAAGGCGTTCACTCGGAACAGTGCTAGGAACTGGGATGGGGGCAGGCGGGTGATGCCGAAAGCTCAGCTTCTCTGTGCACCGGTGCTGAATCAAATCTCGGAGACAGAGTTTTGGGTGAAGTAGGAAAGAAGAGCTTTAGTACTTTGCCAGACAAAAGGGGCCACAGTGGGCTCCTGCACCGAAAAACTATGTGTCCCCACCCAGGAGGATGTGATGAGTTTTATAACAGTACTTCAAGGGCGGGGTTGCTGACAAGATGAGGGTGTGTGCAGGGTCTCAGGTGGTCGGTTCTCCAAATCTTGATGAGACTCTCTGGTCCCTTCAATCTTGCCTCAGGTGGTTTCCTGGCTGCTCCTTCCCTGATTAGCAACTGTTCGAATCTGCCCTTTGGAACTCAGGGAAGGTCATGGAGACTGGAGTCTTGCTTACAAGAAACGGGGGACAAAAAGAGGCCTCCGTGCCCAGGCCCCACTCGGTTTCAGGGGTAGACATGTTGGAGCCCCCAGGACATCCCAGGAGCCCAAGCGGCCTGGGTTCTAATTCCACTGCTCCCTTGCTGCTGAAGTCCGGAATGTCGCAGATTCCCTGGCCTCCAGGCTCCCAGAGGAGCGGCTCTGAGCAGGCAGAATACACACCATGCAACCCTCCTTGTTAGTAAAGGCTGCCATGTGCATGATGCTTCCTAAACGTCAACCGCCCTTGTAAATACTCTTATACACATTAAGATCCTGTTGCTGAAATCTCGGCTTCTGTACACCAATGCCAAATAGAAATACGGAGACAGAATTTAGGAGGAAAGCGAAAGAATAGCTTTATTTCCTTGCCAGGCAAAGAGGGAACACAGCAGGCTAGTGCCTCCAAAAACTGTGCCCCCCTTAGAGAGGGTAGCAAGAAGCTTTATAGTAATGGTTCAAAGAGGGCATGATCAGCTCGCGGACATTTTTCTGATTGGTTGGTGGTGAGGTAAGTGGGAGGCGGCATCATCAACCTTCTGCTTCCAACTGGCCTGGGGTCTACATGCTCGTGGGAAGCATACCATCGTTAATTGTTAACTTTTCCTACCTGAAGGGGGCATCTGCAAAACAGCTCAAAGATATTGTTGTGTCTGTTGATGGGGAGCCAGGACCTTGCCCCAAGGCGGCACTATTGTTTCTCCTGAGTGTCCCACCCTTGTCTCCCA